>NW_027596297.1:0-425242 GCF_964194155.1 Cetorhinus maximus | reverse complement strand
GTCCATGTGTGTGTGTGTTTGGGGTCGGGGTCCCTGTCTGTGTGTTGGGGGAGGTGGGGGTCACTATGTGTGTGTGTGGGGGTGGGGGGTTGGTGGTCACTGTGTGTGTGTGTATGTGGGTGGGGTGGGGGCCCCTGTGTGTGTGTGCGTGGGGGGTGGGGGTCCGTGTGTGTGTGTGTGTGGGGTGGGGGTCCCTGTGTGTGTGTGTGTGGGGCGCGAGTCCCTGTGTGTGTGTGTGGGGGGCGGGGGTCCCTGTGTGTGTGTGTGCGGGGTTGGGCTACCTTTGTGTGTTTTTGGTGTGGGAGTCCCTGTGTGTGTGTGTGTGTGTGTGTGTGTGTCAGTTGGGGGTCCCTGTGTGTGTGTTTGTCAGGTGGGGCTCCCTGTGTGTGTGAGTTTGGGGTGGGGGTCCGTGTGTGTGTGTGTGTGTGGGGGGGGGGGGGGGTCTGTCTGTCTGTGTGTGTGTGTGTGAGTGTTAGTGTGGGGTGGGGGTCCCTGTGTGTGTGAGTTTGGGGTGGGGCCCATGTGTGTGTGTGTTTGGGGTTGGGGTCCCTGTGTGTGTGTGGGGGGGGTGGGTGTCACTATGTGTGTGTGTGGGGGGGGGGTGGGGGTCACTATGTGTGTGTGTGTGTGGGGGGGGGGTCATTGTGTGTGTGGGGGGGTGGGGGTCACTGTGTGTGTGAGGGGGTGGGGGTCACTATGTGTGTGTGTGTAGGGGGGTGGGGGTCACTGTGTGTGTGTGGAGGGGGTGGGGGTCACTATGTGTGTGTGTGTGGGGGGGGTGGGGGTCACTATGTGTGTGTGTGTGGGGGGGGTGGGGGTCATTGTGTGTGTGGGGGGGTGGGGGTCACTGTGTGTGTGTGAGGGGGTGGGGGTCACTATGTGTGTGTGTGTAGGGGGGTGGGGGTCACTGTGTGTGTGTGGGGGGGTGGGGGTCACTGTGTGTGTGTGTGAGGGGGTGGGGGTCACTATGTGTGTGTGTGTAGGGGGGTGGGGGTGACTGTGTGTGTGTGGGGGGTGTGGGGGTCACTATGTGTGTGTGTGTAGGGGGGGTGGGGGTCACTGTGTGTGTGGGGGGGGGTGGGGGTCACTATGTGTGTGTGTGCAGGGGGGGGTGGGGGTCACTGTGTGTGTGTGTGGGGGGTGGGGGTCACTGTGTGTGTGTGTGGGGGGGTGGGGGTCACTATGTGTGTGTGGGGGGGGGTGGTGATCACTGTGTGTGTGTGTTTGTGGTGGGGGTCGCTCTGTGTTTGTTTAGGGTGGGGGTTGCTGTATGTGTGTGTGTATGGGGTGGGGATCCCTGTGTGTGTGTGTGTGTGTGTGTGAGGGGGGTGGAATTCCCAGTGTGTGTGTGTGTGTGAGGGGGTTGGATGTCGTTGTGTGTGTGTGTTTGTGTGTGTGTGGTGGGGGTCCCTGTGTGTGTGTGTGTGTGTGTGGGGTGGGGGTCCCTGTGTGTGTGTGTGTGGAGCGGGGTCCCTGTGTGTGTGTGCGCGGAGTGAGGGTACCTTTGTGTGTTTTTGTTGTGGGAGTCCCTGTGTGTGTGTATGTGTGTGTGTGTGTGTGGAGGTTGGAGGTCCCTGTGTGTGTGTGCGTGGAGGGTGGAGGTCCCTGTTTGTGTGTTTGTGGGGTGGGGTTCCTTGTGTGTGTGTGTGGGGGGGGGTGGTGGGGGTCCATGTGTGTGTGTGTGTGTGTTGGGTGGGGGTCCCTGTGTGTGTGTGTGTGTGTGGGGGGGGTGCGGGTCCCTGTGTGTATGTGTGTGTGTGTGTGGGGGGGTCCCTGTGTGTGTGTGTGGGGTGGGGGTGCCTGTGTGTGTGTGGGCTGGGGGTGCCTGTGTGTGTGTCTGTGTGAGTGGGGTGGGGGTCCCTGTGTGTGTGTGCGTGTGTGTGGTAGGGATCCCTATGTGTGTGTGTGTGTGTGTGGGGTGGGGGCCCCTGTGTGTGTGTGTGTCGGTTGGGGGTCCCTGTGTGTGTGTTTGTCGGGTGGGGGTCCCTGTGTGTGTGTGCGTGGGGGGTGGGGGTCCGTGTGTGTGTGTGTGTGGGGTGGGGGTCCCTGTGTGTGTGTGTGTGGGGCGCGGGTCCCTGTGTGTGTGTGTGTGGGGGGCGGGGGTCCCTGTGTGTGTGTGCAGGGTGGGGCTACCTTTGTGTGTTTTTGGTGTGGGAGTCCCTGTGTGTGTGTGTGTGTGTGTGTGTCAGTTGGGGGTCCCTGTGTGTGTGTTTGTCAGGTGGGGGTCCCTGTGTGTGTGAGTTTGGGGTGGGGGTCCATGTGTGTGTGTGTGGGGGGGGGGGGTCTGTCTGTCTGTGTGTGTGTGTGTGTGTGTGAGTGTTAGTGTGGGGTGGGGGTCCCTGTGTGTGCGAGTTTGGGGTGGGGCCCATGTATGTGTGTGTTTGGGGTTGGGTTCCCTGTGTGTGTGTGGGGGGGGTGGGGGTCACTATGTGTGTGTGTGGGGGGGGGGGGGTGGGGGTCACTATGTATGTGTGTGTGTGGGGGGGGTGGGGGTCATTGTGTGTGTGGGGGGGTGGTGGTCACTGTGTGTGTGTGAGGGGGTGGGGGTCACTATGTGTGTGTGTGTAGGGGGGTGGGGGTCACTGTGTGTGTGTGGGGGGGTGGGGGTCACTATGTGTGTGTGTGTAGGGGGGGTGGGGGTCACTGTGTGTGTGTAGGGGGGGTGGGGGTCACTATGTGTGTGTGTGCAGGGGGGGGTGGGGGTCACTGTGTGTGTGTGTGGGGGGTGGGGGTCACTGTGTGTGTGTGGGGGGGGTGGGGGTCACTATGTGTGTGTGGGGGGGGTTGGTGATCACTGTGTGTGTGTGTTTGTGGTGGGGGTCGCTCTGTGTTTGTTTAGGGTGGGGGTTGCTGTATGTGTGTGTGTATGGGGTGGGGATCCCTGTGTGTGTGTGTGTGTGTGTGTGTGTGTGTGTGAGGGGGGTGGAATTCCCAGTGTGTGTGTGTGTGTGTGAGGGGGTTGGATGTCGTTGTGTGTGTGTGTTTGTGTGTGTGTGGTGGGGGTCCCTGTGTGTGTGTGTGGGGCTGGGTCCCTGTGTGTGTGTGCGCGGAGTGAGGGTACCTTTGTGTGTTTTTGGTGTGGGAGTCCCTGTGTGTGTGTGTGTGTATGTGTGTGTGTGTGGAGGTTGGAGGTCCCTGTGTGTGTGTTTGTGGGGTGGGGTTCCCTGTGTGTGTGTGTGGGGGGGGGGGGTGGGGGTCCATGTGTGTGTGTGTGTGTGTTGGGTGGGGGTCCCTGTGTGTGTGTGTGTGGGGTGCGGGTCCCTGTGTGTGTGGGGGGTGCGGGTCCCTGTGTGTATGTGTGTGTGTGTGTGGTGGTCCCTGTGTGTGTGTGTGGGGTGGGTGTGCCTGTGTGTGTGTGGGCTGGGGGTCCCTGTGTGTGTGTCTGTGTGAGTGGGGTGGGTGTCCCTGTGTGTGTGTGCGTGTGTGTGGTAGGGGTCCCTGTGTGTGTGTGTGTGTGTGGGGTGGGTGTCCCTGTGTGTGTGTGTGAGTGGGGTGGGGGTCCCTGTGTGTGTTTGTCGGGTGGGGGTCCCTGTGTGTGCGTTTGGGGGGTGGGGGTCCCTGTGTGTGTGTGTATGTGGGGTAGGAGTCCCTGTGTGTGTGTGTGTGTTTGGGGTGGGGGTCCCAGTGTGTGTTTGGGGTGGGGGTCCCTGTGTGTGTGTGGGGTGGGGGTCCCTGTGTGTGTGTGTGTTGGAGGGTGGTGGTCCCTGTGTGTGTGTGTGTGTGTGTGGGGGGGGGGGGAGGTCCCTGTGTGTGTGTGGGGTGGGGGTCCCTGTGTGTGTGTGTGTTGGAGGGTGGTGGTCCCTGTGTGTGTGTGTGTGTGTGTGTGTGGGGGGGGGGGGCGGGGGTGGTGGGGGTCCCTGTGTGTGTGTCTGTGTGAGTGGGGTGAGGGTCCCTGTGTGTGTGTGCGTCTGTGTGGTGGGGGTCCCTTTGTGTGTGTGTCGGGTGGGGGTCCCTGTCTGTGTTTGTTGGGTGGGGGTCCCTGTGTGTGTGTGTGTGTGTGTGTGCGTAGAGGGTGGGGGTCCCTGAGTGTGTGTGTGCTTGGAGGGTGGGGGTCTGTGTGTGTGTGAGATAGTGTGTGACTGGGGTGGGAGTCGCTGTGTTTGGGTTGGGGGGTCCCTGTGTGTGTTTGTGTGTGTGGTGGGGGTGGGGGTCCCTGTGTGTGTGTGAGGGGGGGTGTGGGGCTCCCTGTGTGTGTGTGTGTGGCGTGGGGGGGGTTGCTGTGTGTGTGTGTGTGTGTGTGTTTGGAGGGGGGTGGGGTCCCTGTGTGTGTTTGTGTCGGGGGTGGGTGGGGGTCCCTGTGTGTGTGGGGAGGGTGGGTGTCCCTGAAAGATCAGCAAGGACCTCTGTAGGGCTGGGGGAAAGAAGTAGGGGGAGAGAAGAAACAAAGAGAAGCTTAATTGCAGAGAGGAACTTACTGGGTAGAATGAGCTGTGAACTGCAGGAACCCGGTGACCTTCCTGCCTGTAATGTTGCTGCACAGGCGGAAGGTGGTGGAACATCAGCGTGTTTGAGATGAATCAGTTCAGTGATCCTCAGACTGGGGCCCGGTGAGTCTTTCCGGGAGGTCCAGGAAATAATTTCTTAAATAAAAAGAAATGAAGTGGGGGAAATAACAAGCTCCCCGCTTTGTATAAATTCCCAGGAGTTAGTGTTATTCCTGCATGAGCAGCTGTCAAGATTTCCACTCCCAAGCCTCCCAAATTCTCCCCTACTTCATGGTGATGGATATTTCGGCTGTCATGGTTTTCAGCGGTGAGTCTGACATTTCCTTTCGGTCGGAGGGGAGGGGAGGGGATGGGAGGTGGGAGACCAGCTGCTGCTGTGATCCTCGGCTGTCCTTCAATTTGGGCTCAGGCAGTGAGCAAGTGCCGTTATCATGCTGCCTGGCCTGCTGAGTATTTCCTTCATTTTCTGTTTATATTAATCTCTAGTTGGTTTGTTTCCTATAATCGTGATAAAACTGTCAGTTTGACTTACTTCAAACTCTCACCATGTTTCGATAACCGAACTTACTTGAGTGATTATATAACACTGAGAAACTGGACTGGGTTTGTACAGTTCTGTAAAAGAAGTTGCCTTGAGACTGTTTAAACATGTAAATGATGTGAGATTGCTGTGAGTAGTGTTTTGACAGTCTCTCTGTATTGAAGATGATGTGTGAACTGATCGGGTTTCTCTGCCATTAACAGATAATGTTTAACCACATGAAAATCAGTTCATTTGCTGCACTAGAATGTTATTGGTTGTAAAGTTGGGTCTGCCCAAAACTTGTTGGTCTTCCAGCGCAAAGAGTTGTCCCTGACCGAGTGTTGCAGACTGGCACATTCCAATGTCCAGGACTACGTGCTGAGGGACGCACTAAAGCTTGGGGCAGCCGCCGCAAAGGCGCAATGGGGAAGGGTCACTGTCTAAGACATTTCTGCCACAGTGCACCGAGGGGCTGGGAACTGTTGAGAGCCCCTCGGGCTGTACTGCTCAAAATGAATGTCTGCATTGAATGCTAATTGTATTATAAATGTATTGAAGCACCTCAGAGTGCAACATGATGTATGTTGACAACTCCAATACCATTGTCTGATTAAAAGAGTTGACGTTTCGAGTCCTCATGACCCTTCAACAGACCCTTCTCTGTTGAAGGGTCATGAGGACTCGAAACATCAACTCTTTTCTTCTCCGCCGATGCTGCCATACCTGCTGAGTTTTTCCAGGTAATTCTGTTTTTGTTTTGGATTTCCAGCATCCGCAGTTTTTTGTTTTTACCATTGTCTGATTGTCTGCTTTGACCATATTGAAATGATTGTAATATTCATTGATTTTATTGATGCACCTTGTGATACATGTTGTAAAAGTTGAACCTGATTGTACTTTTGTGATGGTGATTTTGAAATGGTTTGGAACGTTCTTCCAGATATTTTATGAATTAAGTATATTTTTCAAAAAAAAAGTTAGTGGAGGTAAAGTTGGAGCAGATTTCATGCATCCGCAGTGTTTTGCTTTTATCTTAAAGTTATCATTTATCTCTGGTTTGTCTGTTTACCTGTTTTATTAAAAACATTATTAAAGCTCTCTGTGCATGTAACCTGTTCATATTATGGCTATTATATAGAATTATAATTTACACTGGGTGTCCATGATTACATTTGTAAATTGTTTCTTCAAACAAAAATACCAGAGAACCACTGGAATGGAAGCAGGTTTCTTTTGTCAAAAAGGACACAGTCTCTCATTAAATCCAAGAAGCAGAAACTAAACATGTTGTTTGTTTTATTTACAAATTGCTCCAGAGTCTGGATCCTTCCAACGCCCATTCCAGATTCATCAGGGTGATGTTAAGAGCCTCCAGCTGGAGTAAATGGAGAGATAGTTGTCTAGAAATGGGACTGAAGTTTACTCTGGGACTTCATGATTCAATCATGACTGATCTGCACCTCAACTCCATTTACTCACCTTAGCTCCAATTCACTGCACCCACATCAATCCCAACTGGAATCCATACGAAATACCAGCAGCTTCTCCTGTTTCTGTCAGGAAAAACCGGACCTGGAATTCTGTCCATTATCACAATGATTTTTAAACAACATCACCTGTCACTCTGAGTGAGAGAGGCGGGTTTCCGGAATTTAAAAGCGGACAGACCGGACCGGCAGTTACTCAGCGCGAGGGAGGCGGGTGTCTGTGGCATTGTAAAAGGGGATTGGGTTGAGCTACTGTCAGTCAGAGTGATTCAAACGGTTTACGACCAGTACGGAAGGGGCACCTGTCATTCAGAGAGGGAGGCGGGTTTCCGGGGAATGAGGAAGTCGATTCGCCGGGGCACCTGTCACTCAGTGAGCGAGGCGGGCTTTCGCGGAATGTGGATTGGTTGGTGTGCCTGTTACTAAAACTGACAGCAACGGGCTTCCGTGGAATTAGGAAGCAGTTTGGTGGCTCCGCTTGTCACTCAGACAGAGGGAGGCAGGTCGTCAGGTAGTCGGGAAGCCGCTTGGTCCATGAGCATGTGACTCAGAGAGCGAGAGATATGGGGGGGGCGATCGGTTTTCGTTAAATAGGGAAGCGGATTGGCCGAATTGCCTCTCACTCAGGGTGATGGAGGCGGGTCTTCGGTGAATTTGGAAGTGGATTGGCCTCAACGCCTGTCACTCAGATTTATTAAGCCGCTTTTCCTGGATACTAGAAGGGCATTGGTCGCAGTTTGGTGTTTTTCCGGGTAATGGTGTAGTTGATAGGTGATGGTGCCTGTCACGCAAAGTAAAGGAGGCGGTTTCCGAGGAATGTGAAAGCGGATTGGTGGAGCGCCTGTCAGTCTAAATGAAGGAGGCGGGTTCCGAGGAATGGAGAAGACGATTGGCGGAGTGAGTGTCACTCATAGGGAAGGAGGCGGGTTTCCGAGCGATGGGGTAGCGGATTGGTGCAGCGCCTGACACTCAGTTTGAGGGAGGCGGTTTTTCCGGATTGGGGCCTGGGTCGTGCTCGGACTTCGGGGCGTCCAGGAATGAGCCACCGCTGGGCTTTTGTGTCTGGACTTATAGCCTTTGGAAGCTATTGGCGCCTGATTTTATCGTCGGGAGCTTTTAAGGTTGAAAGTTTTGACTCGTGTTGCTATTATTCACAACAAAAACAGAATTACCTGGAAAAACTCAGCAGGTCTGGCAGCATCGGTGGAGAAGAAAAGAGTCGACGTTTCGAGTCCTCACGACCCTTCGGCAGAACTGAGTACAGTTAGGAGAGGGGTGAAATATAAGCTGGTTTAAGGTGGGCGGGGGGAGAGAGAAGTTGAGGGGGTGGGGGGTGGTTGTAGGGACAAGCAAACAGTGATAGGAGCAGATAATCAAAAGATGTCACAGACAAAAGGATCAAAGAGGTGTTGAAGGTGGTGATATTATCTAAGAAAATGTGCTAATTAAGAATGGATGGCAGGACACTCAAGGTACAGCTCTAGTGGGGGTGGGGTGGAAAGACTGACAAGGTATTAATTGTAGATTTAAAAATAATGGAAATAGGTGGAAAAGAAAAATCTATATAAATTATTGGAAAAAACAAAAGGGATGGGGAAGTAACGGGGTGAGGATGGGGGAGGGAGTTTAAGATCTAAAGTTGTTGAATTCAATATTCAGCCCGGAAGGTTGGAAAGTGCCTAGTCCGCAGATGAGGTGCTGTTCCTCCAGTTTGCGTTGGGCTTCACTGGAACAATGCAGCAAGCCAAGGACAGACATGTGGGCAAGAGAGCAGGATGGAGTGTTAAAATGGCAAGCGACAGGGAGGTTTGGGTCTTTCTTGCGGACAGACCGCAGGTGTTCTGCAATGCGGTCGCCCAGTTTGCTTTTGGTCTCTCCAATGTAGAGGAGACCGCATTGGGAGCAACGAATGTAGTAGACTAAGTTAGGGGAAATGCAAGTGAAATGCTGCTTCACTTGAAAGGAGTGTTTGGGCCCTTGGACGGTGAGGAGAGAGGAAGTGAAGGGGCAGGTGTTGCATCTTCTGCGTGGGCATGGGGAGGTGCCATAGGTGGGGGTTGAGGAGTAGGGGGTGATGGAGGAGTGGACCAGGGTGTCCCGGAGGGAACGATCCCTACGGAATGCCGCCAGGAGGGGTGAAGGGAAGGTGTGTTTGGTCGTGGCATCATGCTGGAGTTGGCAGAAATGGCGGAGGATGATCCTTTGAATGCGGAGGCTGGTGAGGTGATAAGTGAGGACAAGGGGGACCCTATCATGTTTCTGGGAGGGAGGAGAAGGCGTGAGAGCGGATGCGCGGGAGATGGGCCGGACACGGTTGAGGGCCCTGTCAACGACCGTGAGTGGAAAACCTCGGTTAAGGAAGAAGGAGGACATGTCAGAGGAACTGTTTTTGAAGGTAGCGTCATCAGAACAAATGCGACGGAGGCGAAGGAACTGAGAGAATGGGATGGAGTCCCTACAGGAAGCGGGGTGTGAGGAGCTGTAGTCGAGGTGGCTGTGGGAGTCGGTAGGCTTGTAATGGATATTAGTGGACAGTCTATCATCAGAAATTGAGACAGACAGGTCAAGGAAGGGAAGGGAAGTGTCAGAGATGGACCATGTGAAAATGATGGAGGGGTGGAGATTGGAAGAAAAATTAATAAATTTTTCCAGGTCCCGACGAGAGCATGAATCAGCACCGAAGTAATCATCGATGTACCGGAGAAAGAGTTGTGGGAGGGGGCCGGAGTAGGACTGGAACAAGGAATGTTCCACATACCCCAGAAAGAGACAGGCATAGCTGGGGCCCATGCGGGTACCCATAGCCACACCTTTTATTTGGAGGAAGTGAGAGGAGTTAAAGGAGAAATTGTTCAGTGGAGAACAAGTTCAGCCAGACGGAGGAGGGTAGTGGTGGATGGGGATTGTTCGGGCCTCTGTTCAAGGAAGAAGCTAAGGGCCCTCAGACCATCCTGGTGGGGGATGGAGGTGTAGAGGGATTGGACATCCATGGTGAAGAGGAAGCGGTTGGGGCCAGGGAACTGGAAATTGTTGATATGACGTAAGGTGTCAGAGGAATCACGGATGTAGGTGGGAAGGGACTGGACAAGGGGAGAGAGAAGGGAGTGAAGATAACGAGAAATGAGTTACGTGGGGCAGGAACAGGCTGACACGACTGGTCTGCCGGGACAGTTCTGTTTGTGGATTTTGGGTAGGAGGTAGAAGCGGGCCGTCCGAGGTTGGGCGACTATCAGGTTGGAAGCTGTGGGAGGAAGATCTCCAGAGGAGATGAGGTCAGTGACAGTCCTGGAAACAATGGCTTGACGTTCAGTGGTGGGGTCATGGTCCAGGGAGAGGTAGGAGGAAGTGTGTGCGAGTTGACGCTCAGCCTCCGCGAGGTAGAGGTCTGTGCACCAGACAACAACAGCACCACCCTTGATGACAATGTTGGGGTTGGACCTGAGAGAACGGAGTGCAGTAAGTTCAGAGAGAGACAGATTAGAATGGGTGAGAGGAGCAGAGAAATTGAGACGGCTAATGTCACGCTGACAGTTCTCAATGAAAAGATCAAGAGAAGGTAAGAATCCAGAGGGAGGGGTCCAGGTGGAGGGAGAATATTGGAGGTGGGTAAAAGGATCCGTTGAACAGGGAGAGGACTCCTGCCCAAAGAAGTGAGCACAGAGACGAAGACGGCGGAAGAAGAGTTCAGCATCGTGCCGAGCCCGAAATTCATTGAGATGAGGGCGTAAGGGTATGAAACTAAGTCCTTTGCTGACGACTGAACGTTCAGCATCGGAGAGGGGAAGGTCAGCAGGTATAGTGAATACGCGGCTGCGGCTGGGATTAGAAGATGGGGTGGGGACGGAGGGACAAGCAGGGGTGGAGGGTCCCAGATGGGTGTTGGTGTCGATGAGTTGTTGGAGCTTGCGTTCCTTAGCACTTGAGAGAAAGAGAAAAAGTTTCCTGTTGAGGCGTAGGATGAGGCGAAGAATAAAATGAAACTGGGGGCACGCGCAGCTTTGAAAAAGGGTGCGGCGGTGCTGCTGGAGGGAGAGGTCGAGTGTGTTCATATGGCGGCGCATGGCACTGAGTGTGGATCTCAGAATGCGATGGGAACAGCACTCCGAGAAACATTTTATGTCCCGAAGATACCTGTAATCCTGGGTGGGTTCGAAACAAGAGGGATAGAATTTCAGTTGAAATCCACGTGGGGTAAGTCGGAGACAGAGGCAGTCACTGAGAATGGAAATATAGCTGTGAAAGCGGGTTTTAGTAAACACCTTGTCAAACACCAGGAAAGAAATGAAAAGCAATGAAGGTGAACAAGGCAGAAGAGACAGGCGGAAATCCTGTCGGAGAACAGAGCAATACTTCTTCAAGTAAGGCATTTCTTGAAGAGCAGTGGCAGTCAATTAAACACAGAGATAAAAACAAAAAACTTGTTATTATTCACCCTGTGGAAGCGCGGACGCCATGGTAACGGATTTGGTGAGTGAGCTGGAGAGTCGCTTCTTTCCCATGAACCTGCTGAGCAGCGAAGACTGGGGTAAGGAGGAGGCAGGGTCGGGGAAATGGAGGGGATGGGGGGGAGGGGGGAGCAGTGGGTGGGGAGGAGGGTGGGTTTAGGGGGTTTGGAGGGGGAGGGGGAAGACGGGCGAGGTGGAGGGGGGACGGCGGAGGGATGGGGGTGTGAGGGGGAGTAAGGAGTTTGTGATAGTCTATTACAACACCTTGAGCTTTGTAATGGATTTTTACAACGGGGAAAGCTCCTATATTGTATTTGCAATCACATGTTCTACTGACCCAGCGAGTGAGGCCTATAGTCCGAGCTTGTGGGGACATCATGTCTGCCAGCCAGATGGTACAGTTTTAATGTGTAATCCATCGAAAGGTAATATACAGAAGTACATTCCTGCCAAGTGTCAGTTTTTTGTAATGGGTGCAATAAATAGCACCAATTTTTAAATTAACAAACCATAGCCAAGTCTTCAACTGACTGGGCCCTATGGTCTGGAATGTTCTAACTACACCTCAGTTGATGCTGGTGTTTATGTTTCACTCGCATCTCCTCCCATCTTTTCTGATCTAAATCTCTCATTGGAAACATCTATTCCTTCTCCCTCATCTGCTTGTCTAGTTCCCTTTAAATACTGTTCACTCCCTGTGGTAGCGAGTTCCATATTCTCACCACTCTCTTGGTAAAGAAGATCCTTCTGAATTCCCTATTAGATTTCTTGGTGACTGTGTTATATGGATGGCCGCTCGTTATTCTCTTCCCCACAAGAGTCGGGGGGAGTGGTGGTGGTGGGTGCTAAAAGCTTGCATCATTTTCAAGATCTCTATTAGGTCCCACCTTGGCCTCCTTTTCCCAAGAGAAAAGAGACCCAGCCTATCAGCCCTTTCCTGATGTGTATATCCAGGTGTTTCTGCTTATCATCCTTGTAAATCTTCTCTGCACCCTCTCCAGTGCCTCTATATTCTTCCTATAATCTGTTTTATAATATATACTGTATGCGCTACTCAGTGTGGTCTAACCAAGGTTTGATACAGCTTTAGTGTAACTTCACAATTCTATTCCTCTAGAAATAAAACCTGGTGCTTGGTTTGCTTTTTAACAAGCTTGCTGACCTATGATGTAGCTTTTGGTGATTATTGTTGTACTCCAGGATCCTTTTGTTTCTCTACTCCACCGATACTTGCACCTTCCAAGGTGCCCTATTCTTCCTGCACAATGTACTGCCTCACATTTTCCTGTGTTCAACTTTATTTTCTGATTATTTACTCATGCAGCACGTTTATTAATGTTCTCTTGTAATTTAGTGCAGTTCTCCTCAGTATTGACTATTCCCCATTTCCACTAATTTGGTGTCATCTGCGGATTTAGAAATTGTGGATCTTTGATTCCAAATCGTTAATGTAAATTGTGAATTGTGTTGATCCTTGTGGAACACCACTTCCTACCTGTTGCCACACCTGAATAATTCCCCTTTACTCTCATTCTCTGCTTTCATTCTTGAAGCCAGCTGGTGATTCATTCTGCAACTTGTCCCTTGACTCCCCATTCTCTGTTATTAGCCAATTTGTGGCATCTTATCGAAGGTGTTCTTAAAATCCAGGTAAATTGCATCTGTACATTCCCATTGTCCCTGTTGCCCACTCAAAAAAATCAAGAAGGTTGGTCGAGCAAGATTTTCCTGTTTGAAATCCATTTCTAGGTTTTCTTCTATCCTCTTCTTTATTAAAGTCTTCATTATTTTTCCTACCACTGATGTTAAGCTGACTGGTTTATAATACCCTGGACAAGTTCTGTCCCCTTTCGGAAATGTAGGGATTACATTAATTATCCATTGTCTGGTGCTATATCTTTATCAAATGAGTTATTAAATGTGAGTAGTAATGCCTCAGCTATCTCTCCCCAAGCCTTTTCAAACATATGAATGTAACCCATCTGTATCAGGGATTTTATCCTGAGTTTGTTTACTTTACTCCACCATCCTCAATTTTTATTTTAAATGCAATTACCTCACTACTCATTTCCATTCAATGTCCTGTCTACCTGTTCTATCTCCCTCCTAGATACCAGATCCAAATAATTATTTCATAATTCTGCCATCTCTCTCTGCAGTGCCGCTGAATCTTGGCCTCGATTATGACTCTTGAGTCTCTGGTGTGGGCCTTGAACCCACAAACCATAAGATATGGGAGCAGAAATTAGGCCATTTGGCCCATCGTGTCTGCTCCGCCATTCAATCATGGCTGATAAGTTTCTCAACCCCATTCTCCCACCTTCTCCCCGTAACCTTTGATCCCCTTACCAATCAAGAACCTATCTATCTCGGTCTTAAATGCACTCAATGATCTGGTCTTCACAGCCTTCTGTGGCAACGAATTCCATAGATTCACCACTCTCTGACCAAAGAAGTTTCTTCTCATCTCTGTTCTAAAAGGCCTTCCCTTTACTCTGAGGCTGTGCCCTCGGGCCCTAGCCTCTCCTACGGAAGAAAACATCTTCCCCACATCCACTCTATCCAGGCCTTTCAGTATTCTGTAAATTTCAATCAGATCCCCCCTCGTCCTTCTAAACTCCATCGAGTATAGACCCAGAGTACTCAAACGTTCCTCATACGTTAAGTCTTTCATTCCTGGGATAATTCTCGTGAACCTCCTCTGGACCCTCTCCAGGGCCAGTACATCCTTCCCGAGATACGGGGCCCAAAATTGCTCTCAATATTCTAAATGTGGTCTGACCAGAGCCTTCTAAAGCCTCAGCAGCACATCCCTGCTTTTATATTCTAGTCCTCGTGAAATAAATGCCAACATTGCATTTGCCTTCCTAACTACTGACTCAACCTGCAAGTTCACCTTAAGAGAATCCTAGACTAGGACTCCCAAGTCCGTTTGCACTCCAGATTTCTGAATTCTCTCCCCATTGAGAAAATAGCCTATGCCTCTATTCTTCCTACCAAAGTGCATGACCTCACACTTCACCACGTTGTATTCCATCTGCCATTTCTTTGCCCATTCTCCTAACCTGTCTGAATCCTTCTGCAGCCTCCCTGACTCCTCAAAACCACCTGTCCCTCCACCTATCTTTGTATCATCTGCAAACTTAGCTAGAATGCCCACAGTTCCTTCATCTTGATCATTAATGTATAAAGTGAAAAGTTGTGGTCCCAACACTGACCCTTGTGGAACTCCACTAGTCACCGGCTGCCATCCTGAGAAGGAGCCCCTTATCCCCACTCTCTGCCTCCTGCCAGACAGTCAATCTTCTATTGATGCGAGTACCTTGCCTCTAACACCATGAGCTCTTATCTCACTGAGCAGCCTCCTGTGCGGCACCTTGTCAAAGGCCTTCTGGAAGTCCAAGTAGATAACATCCATTGGCTCTCCTTTGCCTAACCTGCTCGTTACCTCAAAGAATTCTAACAGATTTGTCAGGCATGACCTCCCCTTGATGAAACCATGCTGACTTTGCCCTATTTTACCTTGCACTTCCAATTATTCTGAAATCTCATCCTTAATAATGGATACTAAAATCTTACCAACGACCGAGGTCAGGCTAGTCGGCCTATAATTTCCCATCTTTTGCCTCACTCCCTTCTTAAGCAGGGGGGGTTACATTAGCGATTTTCCAGTCCTCTGGGACCCTCCCTGACTCCAGTGATTCCTGAAAGATCACCACTAACGCCTCCTATACCTCTTCAGCTATCTCCTTCAGAACTCTGGAGTGTAATCCATCTGGTTTAGGTGATTTACCCACCTTCAGAATTTCAGTTTTCCTAGCACCTTCTCCTTGGTAATGGCCACCATACTCACCTCTGCCCCCCCCGACTCTCTTGAATTTTGGGGATGTTACTCGTGTCTTCCTCCGTGAAGACTGACGCAAAGTACCTATTCAGTTCCTCCGCCATTTCTTTGTTCCCTATTATAACTTCTCCAGCGTCATTTTCCAGTGGCCCAATGTTCACTTTTGCCTCTCTCTTACCTTTTACATATCTGAAAAAACTCTTGCAATCTTCTTTTATATTACTGACAAGTTTACCCACATATTTAATCTTCTCCCTCCTTATTTCTTTTTTAGTTGTCCTCTGTTGGTCTTTGTAGGCTTCCCACTGCTCTTCACCGCATTGTATGCTTTCTCTTTAGCTTCTATGCTGTTCCTGACTTCCATTGTCAGCCATGGTTGCCTCGTCCTCCCTTTAGTATGCTTCTTATTCCTAGGGATGAATTTTTGCTGTGTCTCCCAAATTACTCCCAGAAACTCCTGCCATTGATGTTCCACTGTCTTTCCTGCTAGGCTCATCTCCCAGTCAATTTTGGTTAGCTCCTCCCTCATGCCAGTTATTCAACTGTAATACCGTTGCATCTGATTCCAGCTTTTTCCTCTCAAATTGCAAGGTAAATTCTATCATATTATGGTCACTTCCTCCTAAGGGTTCCTTCACCTTAAGCTCCCTTATCAAATCTGCCTCATTACACATCACTAAATCTAGAATTGCCTGTTCCCTAGTGGGCTCCACCACAAGCTGCTCCAAGAAGCCATCTCGTAGACATTCCACAAATTCCGTGTCTTGGGATCCACTACCAACCTGATTTTCCCAGTCTACCTGCATATTGAAATCCCCCATAATCATTGTAACCTTGCCTTTCTTACACGCCTTTTCTATCTCCTGGTGTATCTTGTGCCCCACATCCTGACTACTGTTCGGAGTCCTGTACATAACTCCCATTATGGTTTTTTAACCTTTGCGGTTCCTCAACTCTACCCACACAGATTCTACATCATCTGACCCTACGTCGTTTCTTGCTGTCGATTTAATTTCATTTCTTACTAACAAAGCAACCCCACCCCCTCTGCCAACCTGCCTATCTTTTCGATAGGATGTAAACCCTTGGATATTTAGCTCCCTGTTCTGATCCCCCTGCAGCCACATCTCCGCGATGCCCACCATATCATACCTGCCAATTTCAATCTGCGCCACAAGCTCATTTACCTTATTTTGTATACTGTGTGCATTCAGATACAACACCTTCAGTCCTGTATTTCCCGTTCTCCTTCTCATTGTCGTCCTTTATCTGATGTGCTTGAAGTTAGATTCATAGCCCTTTCCAAACAGTCTGTCCTATTTTGTGTTCTGGAGACTTTAATAGCCTCTCCTGGGCTCTCCTTCCTTTTCAGTTTTTTCATAATTTTCCATGAAGTTGAATCCACCCCCCCACATGCTAACCTGCTGCTTTGTTTCCCATTAGTCATACTTCTTGGAGTTTTACCCTCCCCCCCCCCCCCCCACTTTCTAGTTTAAAGTCCTGTTGACCACCCTATTTACCCTTTTCGCTAGAACATTTGTCCCAGATCGGTTCAGGTGGAGACCGTCCCAACGGTACAGATCCCTCCTGTTCCAATACTGATGCCAGTGCCCCGTGCAATGGAACCCCTCTTTCCCGCACCACTCCTTTAGCCGCGTGCTTACTTCCCTTATTCTCGCGTCCCTACGCCAATTTGCACGTGGCTCGGGTAGTAATCCGGAAGTTATAACCCATGAGGACCTGTTCTTTAATTTAGTTCCTAGTTCCTGATAATCCCCAAACTGGTCCTCTTTCCTTGTCCTACCTATGTTATTTGTCCCGACGTGGACCACAACAACTGGATCCTCTCCCTCCCTCTCCAATATCCTATCAAGCCGGTCGGAGATGTCCCTCACCCTGGCACCGGGCGGGCAACATACCATGCGGTACTCTCGACCCTGCTTACAAAGGATGCTATCAATTCCCCTACAACTACCACTTGTCTTTTTGCTCCCCCCTCTTGAATGGCCTCCTGTGCCACGGTGCCGTGGTCAGTTAGCTCATCCTCCCGACAGACCTGTTCCTCATCCACACAGGGAACATGTACCCTTTTTTTGAAAAATATACTTTATTCATAAAATATCTGGAAGAACATTCCAAAACATTTCAAAATCACCATCACAAAAGTACAATCAGATTCAACTTTTACACATGAATCATAGGTGCATCAATACAATCAATGAATATTACAATCCTTTCAATATGGTCAATGCAGACAATCAGACAATGGTATTGGAGTTTTCAATATACATCATGTTGCACTCTGAGGTGCTTCAATACAATTAGTATTCACTGCATACATTCATTTTGAGCTGTCTAGCCTGAGGGGCTCTCAACAGTTCCCAGCCCCTCGGTGCACTGTGACAGAAAGGTCTTAGACAGCGACCTTTCCCCATTGCGCCTTTGCGGCGCCTGCCCCAAGCTTTAGTGCGTCCCTCAGCACGTAGTCCTAGACCATGGAATGTGCCAGTCTGCAACACTCGGTCGGGACAACTCTTTGCGCTGGAAGACCAACAAGTTTTGGGCAGACCAAAAAGCGTCTTTCACTGAGTTGATGATCCTCCAGCTGCAGCTGATGTTTGTCTCGGTGTGGGTCCCTGGGAACAGCCCGTAGAGCCCAGAGTCCTGTGCACAGAACTGCTTGGGATGAACCTCGTCAGAAACCACTGCATCTCTCTCCAGACCTTCTTTGCAAAGGCACAATCCACAAGAAGGTGAACAACGGCCTCATCCCCACCACAGCCACCTCGAGGGCAACGTGCGGAGGGGGTGAGACTCCTGGCGTGTTGGAAGGATCTGACGGGGAGTGCCTTTCTCATCACCAGCCAAGCTACATCTTGGTGCTTGTTGGAAAGATCTGGTGATGAGGCATTCTGCAAATGACTTTGACAGTCTGCTCGGGGAACCATCCCACAGGGTCCACCCTCCTTTTCCCGCAGGGCCTCTAAGACGTTACGTGCCGACCACTGCCATAATGGACTTCTGGTCAAAGGTGTTTCTCTGCATAAGTTTTTCCAAGAGGGACAGGTGGTACGGCATGGTCCAACTACTTGGAGTGTTCCGCGGCAGCGTGGCCAGACCCATCCTTCGCAACACTGGGTTCAGGTAGAACCTCAGCACGTCGTTACACTTGGTGTTTGCATACCGAGTGTCTACGCGCAGCTTGATGCAGCCGCACACAAAGGTGGCCATCATTATGAGGGTGGTGTTGGGCACGTTTTTGCCCCATTTATCTAGAGGCTTGTACATCGCGTCCCTGCGAACACGATCCATTTTCGACCTCCAGACAATGCGGAAGATGGCTCAGGTGAACGCCATCACGCAGGACTCTGGAATGGGCCAGACCTGCGCCATGTACAGCAACAGCGAGAGTGCCTCACACCTGATGACCAGCTCTAGTTGGTTTTGTTTTTTGTAATTGTGATAATGCTGTCAGTTTGACTTGCTTAAAACTCCCACCATGTTGCAATAACCTAAATTCTTTCCACGATTATATAACACTGACAAACTAGACTTGGTTTATGCAGTCTGTAAATATTGTCCAGAATGTCACACTCAAGTGGGTGCTACAATACAATCAGAGGGACGGAAGCTCATGTGTTTATGGGATTTTATTTTACATTAAAATGGGAATGTGCTTTGAGACTGTTTAACATGTAAATGATGTGTCACTGCTGTGATTTGAGAGTTTGCTTTGAACGTGATGTGTGAACTGATCTGGTATATATGTCACTAACAGATAATGTTTAGCCACATGACAAGCAGTTGCTGCATTAGAATGTTAAAGGGAGTTATCATTAGACCAGTTATCATTTATCTCTTGGTTTTCTGGCCTGTTTCAACACTGTCCACATAAGTGAAATAGTCCTTAAATCACTAGTTGGTCATTAGCTGTTTTATTAAAAGCACCATTAAAACATTTTATTCATGTCTGTTTTATTTGCAAAAGGCCCCAGTGCCTGAATCCTTCTAGCCCCCATTCCAAATTCATCTGGATTATTTTAAGAGCCTCCGGCTGGCATAAATGAAGTGATAGTTGCCTGGAAATTGCACTGAAGTTTACTATGGCACGTCTGCCATTGCCAACTTGGGTAGTGTCCTGAGATAGGCATTGGGAATACCAGCCTGCTTCGGGTGGGAAGGAATGCAAGGTCATTAAATTAGAAGGCACAGAAAGTGGTCAATTGGACTTTTGTGTCTGCAGAGGTGCTTTGATAGAGCTTTGATATTGTCTTACACCCGCCACCACCACCCCCCTCCCACACACACCAGAGCCCTGCAATGTTCTCTTTTTAAGTGAAGTATTCATCCAATTCCATTTTGAAAGTTGTATTGAGTTTATTTCCACCACACTGGCAGGCAGCACATTCCAGATCATAGCTGCCTGTGTGATAACGAACCCTCTTAATCCCACTCTGCTGCTTTTTCCAACAACCTTATATCTGTATGGTCTGGTTGCTTATCCCTCTGTGACTGGAAACCGTTCCTGCTTAGAAGCAGGATCACTGTTTTCATGGTATGTCTCATTGACATGAACTTAGGTACATGGGACCTAATTTCAAAATTTGCAGATGACATAAAGCTTGGAAGTATTGTGAACGGTGAGGAGAATAGTGATGGACATCGAGACACATTGGTGGAATGGACAGATATATAGCAAGTCAAATTTAATGCAGGGAAATGGGAGGCGATACATTTTGGCAGGAAAATTGGAGAGGCAATATAAACAAAAGGGTACAATACGACAGTGCAAGAACAAAGGGACTTGGGGTTACATGTGCACTAACCGTTGAAGGTGGCAGGGCTTGTTAAGGAAACATACGGGATCTTAGTCATAAATAAAGGTACAAATGTAAGGAAGTTCTGGGGAATCTATATGAAACACCGCTTTGATTTCCAATAGTGTGCAGCATTCCTTACTCTGGTGCTACCTGTCTCTCATAATTATTTATATTCCTTGTTTATTTCATTTCTAATGTTGCTTTCTGTTCTCCATTCCCTTGTCAAGTTAGTTTAAACCCTCTGTTATAGTAAAACCAAATCACACCACAATGGTATTTGTTCTGTCCCTGTTCAGGTGCAACCCATCCAGCTTCAATAGGCCCCGCCTTCTCCAGAACTAGCCCTAGTGTCCAAAGAATCTAAAACCCTCCTTCCTGAACCATCTCTCTAGCCGTGCATTGATCTAACCTATCTTCCTATTTTTCATACTGACTAGCACGTGACACTGGGACTAATGTGGAGATTATAACCTTTGAGGTCCTGTTTGCTAATTTACTTTCTATTCCCCTAAAGTCTATTTGGAGGACCTACCTCATATGTATTTTCAGTTTTTATTATGCAGGAGAAAAATATCTGCCAGTGTTTTGGGACCAGATTGGAGATACAAGCACAAAGGTGTCAGGAATTGAAGTATTAAAGTGGGACCAATGCAAAACACTGGGAAAGTTGGAAATACTCATTAGTTGAGGTAGATGTCCTTTCACCAGGACTTAATGTGGGCACTGTTAATGTCCACGTGAAAGGGCTTAGGAACGTTTTTACGACGGTTGAGGTGTTATGTAAATATGGGTTGTTGTTGGTGTTGGGATTTAGTTGTTCATCTGAACTTAAAAAACCAAACAGTCATGCTGGGGAGAGGATGTTCATCAGCTGCACGAGGAAGGGAATGCACACAGTAATCTCACTTATTTATACACCAGTACAGTCACAATGCAGGGAGACTGTTCAGGTACTTCACATGTGGTCGGATTCATTCGGTTTTCCCAGCTGTTAACGTCCGAGTTAAGTTCAAATGATTTCGTGCACGTTCAGTACATTCTTACTGAAGAGGGACTATTTAATTGTCTGCCCTGGGAAGAAATTCACTCGTTCGCCCCATCAACTGACACACTCGTGAGTTTAATTGTGACTGCAGGGATTGGATTTTACTCTTATTGCCCCTGCGTTGGGGACTTTTAATTCTTCATAAATTCCCACTCCCCTTCTTTCCCCGGGGTAATGGAGGGTCCATGAACATGGATTGCTGTATAATTTGTTTCCTAATTTTATCCGGTTCCAACCTCTACACCATCACAGCAACTTAGCGAGATAACCGCTTGTCTGTCTCAACAGCATCCGGTGAGCAGCGGAGATCAGGAGCGATCGAACCGTCGGATGGACGGGGAGGGTCCGCAACAATTTCGGTGGCCGTAAATACAGTCTAACGACCTGCAGTCCCAGCATTTGCAACTGCGGCTCTTCCAGAAAGAGGCGCGGGTTAACTGTCGCCATCCTGGTAAAGGAGGAGAAGTGTTCAGTCCGCCCCCATCTCGGTGCAGGAACACTGAATGGGCTTCAGGTCCCAGTTCCCAACTGCTCTCGGAGCCAGGGGGAGAAGCTGATTGGCCCATTGGGATCACGTTTGAATGGCGGAGCATGATAGAGGGGCCGAGTGGCCTACTTCTGCTCCGGATTCGCATGTTCGTCCACTGAGGCGGGTCTACGAGTTTGACCTTCAGGGCGCAGCAGGCGCATGCGCGACTGTCCTGGGCCAAGAGGAGAGGATGTTGTGAATTTCTACCCTGGGCTGACAGTGATGGATTTTGGAAGCTCATTTTACAGAGGGTTAGAAGGGGAGGGATTTACACACAGCAGAAAGTGATGAATTCATTGATTTCATTCTCACTCTGCACACAGGGCCTGGAGAACTGAACCCAGCCAGAGTAGAGGGGTGAAGACAACTGGGACTGGTGGGAAGAAATGGTGGAAATGGTGCGATGGGTTTGGATTCAGCACAGGGCGGAGGGATAATGTGTGGGACGGTGATTTACAGCTTTAGGTGAACAAGAGAGGAAAATATGTTCCATAGGAACGAGAATTATCTGTTCTGAATTTCCACCCTGCACTGAGAGCTTTTGCAAACTCCTTTTACAGGGTATTCGAAGGGGCTGGGAAAAGCAGATAGAAAGCTCAAACCAAATATCATACCTAGATCTGACAAGTCGGTTGATTCAGCAAGGCCTAAATATTATTGATATTTGAAGGTTGAAGGAGAAGTGTTTGTTGTTTGTGAGGGAAAATATTTCACACTTTAGTCTGATTGACCCACATACACACAGGAATGAACATGTTTCACTGCACTGACTGTGGAAAGCACTTTCACTAGTTAACTACCTTGAAAAAACCAGCACACCTTTCACAGTGGGGAGAAACCATACGCGTGTTCTGAGTGGCCGAGGCTTTAACTGATCATCCAACCTGGAGAGACACAAGGACACCCACACCATGGAGAAACTGTGGAAATGTGGGGACTGTGGGAAGGTATTCAATTACCCAATGGAGCTGGAAACTCAACAACGCATTCACACTAAGGAGAGGCCTTCTCACTCTGCTCCAATTGCGGGAAGGGTTTTTAAAAAAGGCATGATGTGATGAGGCACCAACGCACTCGTACTGGGGAGAGGCCATTCATCTGCTGTGCATGTGGGAAGGGATTCATCCACCCTCACTGACCACCAACCTGTTCACCCTGATAAGAAACCTTTTAAATGTTCTGACTGTGAAAATAACTTTAAATGCAAAATGGAACTGCTGACAACCTACACACTCACACTAGAGAGAGGCCATTCACCTGCTCTCGGTGTAGGATGAGATTCACTTTTTCATCTAACCTGAAAAGGCACCACCTAGTTCACAAGTGACAGCAAGTTTCAGATTTGGCCGTTATTACTGCTGTTACTTACATCCAGGACTGGACCATGTCCATTCTGGTGAATGGAGTTTGTCTTGGCTGATGTTAATAACCATTGTAAATTGGACAATGGTTTGATATTCTGTGGAAATGCAAAAAACAAAAACAAAACAGCTTTCCTTCAAGTACAGTGTCTAGTCCTTGATATCTCAGTGATAGGACAAGGTGATTGAGAACTTATGAAGTACGTGGAATCCATCTTCAAATTCAGTTCCTGTATCAGAAACTGTATTAAAACAGGAACTGGAAGTAATATGTCGCCGGGAATGAGATAGAGTAGGAACTAGAGCGATGGCTACAAAAAAAAATCAGGACTGGGGATTAAAAACTGCAGGGTATAGTATATTTAGAAAAGATAGTGAATGGAAAAGAGGATGTGAAGTGGTTGTACTTACTCAATATAACAACATTATGTTGTTATATCATCCAGCAGTAAGATAGAAATAGAATAATGTGGATAGGGATAAAAGGTGATAAAGGATCAATCAAACTCATAGGTGTAGCCTACAGGCTAAATAATATGGAAGGGAGCTGGAGGATGTACCATGCAGACAAATTGGAGAATTCAGTAAAAAAATGAAAAATAACCATGGGGGCTTTCAACTACCCTGACATTAATTGGACAGAAGAGACAAGTAAAGGCCATAATGGTGTGGAGTTCCCACAATGTGCACAGGTGTCCTTTCTAATCCAATGTAAAACTCCCAACAAGGGACCATTCACTATTGGATCAAGGAATGGGGAATGAAACAGTGGGTAAGAGAAGTAAAATTCAGGGAACATCAAAGGAATAGTGACCATAACATAATGTACTTTAAGTTAATAATGGAGAGGGACAAAGCATAAGAACGTTTTGGGTAAAAAATTGAAGTAAGGCCAATCTTGAGGGCAACAGAAAATAAGTTTTGAAAAATAAAATGGACACCGACATTGGCTAAGAATGGTGTAGAACAACATTGGGAATCTGAAACTGGACGGACCACCTGACATCGACCTAGGCACCGGAAACGACAACAGCAATTGCAGCCCTGTTTACCCTGCGAAGTCTCCCTAACTAACATCTGGGGGCTAGTGCCAAATTTGGGAGAAGTGTCTCACAGGCTAGACAAGCAACAGCCTGACATAGTCTTCCTCACGGAATCATAACTTACAGATAAAGTACCAGACTCCACCATCATCAGCCCTGGGTATGTCCTGTCCCACTGGCAGGAGAGAGCCAGCAGAGGTGGTGGCACTGTGGCATAGAATCGGGAGGGTGTTGCCCTGGGAGTTCTCAACATTGACTCCGGACCCCTTGAAGTCTCATGCAATCAGGTCAAACATGGGCAAGGAAACCTCCTGCTGATTACCATGTACCACCCTCCCATAGATGATGAATCAGTTCTCCTCCATGTTGAACATCACTTGGAGGAAGCACTGAGGCTGGCAAGGCCGCAGAATGTACTCTGGGTAGGGGACTTTAATGTTCATCACCAAGAAAGGCTGAGTAGTACCACTACTGGCCGAGCTGGCTGAGTCCTAAATGACATAGCTTCTAGACTGGGTCTGCGGCAGGTGGTGAGGGAAGTAACAAGAGGGAAAAACATACTTCACCTCATCCTCACCAACCTGCCTGCCATGGGTGCATCTAACCATGACAATGTCGGTAGGAGTGGTCTCCGCACAGTCATTGTGGAGACGAAGTCCCGCCTTCACATTGACGATACCCTCCGTTGTGTTGTGTGGCACTACCACCGTGCTAAATGGGATAGTTTAGGCTGTAACTAGCAACACAAGACTGGGCATCCATGAAGAGCTGTGGGCCATCAGCAGCAGCAGAATTGGAAAACACAATCTGAAACCTCATGGCCTGGCAAACCCCCCATTCTACCATTACCTTCAAGCCAGGGGATCCACCCTGCTTCAATGAAGGGTGTAGAAGGGCATGCTGGGAGCAGCACCATACACACCTAAAAAAAAATGAGGTGTCAACCTGGTGAAACTTTAACACAGGACTACTTGCATGCCAAACAGCGTAAGCAGCAAGTGATAGACAGCTAAGCGACCCCACAACCAATGGATCAGGTCTAAGCTCTGCAGTCCCGCCATATCCAGTCATGAATGGTGGTGGACAATTAAACAACTTACCGGAGGAGGAGGCTCCACAAAAATCCCCATCCTCAATGATGGAGGATTCAGCACTTCAGTGTAAAAGATAAGGCTGAAGGATTTGCTCCAATCTTCAAGAAATGCCGAGTGGATGATCCATCTCGGCCTCCTCTGGAGATCGCCAGCATCACAGATGTCAATCTTGAGCCAATTCAATTCACTCCACGTGATATCAAGAAACGGCTGAAGGCACTGGATACTACAAAAACTGTGGGCCCTGACAATATTCCAGCAATAGTACTGAAGACTTGTGATCCAGAACTTGCCACACTCCTAGCCATGCTGATCCATGCCAAGTACAACACTGGCATTTATCTGGCTATGTGGAAAATTGCCCAGGTATGTTCTGTACACAGAAAGCAGGATAAATTCAATCCGGCCAATTATCGGCTCGTCAGTCTACTATTGATCATTAGTAAAATAATGGAGGAGGACATCAACAGTGCTATCAAGCGGCAATTGCTTGGCAATAACCTGCTCACTGATGCTCAGTCTGGGTTCTGGCAGGGCCACTCAGCTCCTGCCCTCATTACAGCCTTGGTTCAAAGATGGAAAAAAGAGCTGAAATCCCGAGGTCAGTTCAAGAGTGACTTCCCTTGATATCAAGGCTGCATTTGACCGAGTGTGGCATCAAGGAGCCCGAGCAAAACTGGAGTCAATGCAAATCCGGGGATAATGTCTCAGCTGGTGGCAGACATACCTAGCACAAAGGAAGATGGTTGTTTTTTTCATTCATTCGTGGGATGGGGGCGTCGCTGGCTAGACCAGTATTTATTACCCATCCCTAATTGCCCTTGTTCAGAGGGTATTTAAGAGCCAACCACACTGCTGTGGGTCTGGAGTCACATGTTGGCCAGAGCAGGCAAGGACAGCAGATTTCCTCCCTTTAAGGACATTAGTTTGGTTGCTTTACGCCAGTCATTTCATCCCTAGGACATCAGTGCAGGCGTTCCTCAGGGTAGTCTCCTAGGCCCAAGCGGCTTAAGGATGTGATTGCACTGGAGGGGGTAAAGAGGGAATTCACCAGGATGTTGCCTGGGATGAAACATTTAAGTTAGGAAGAGGAGTTGGATAGACTTGGGCAGTTTTCGTTGAAGCAGAGAAGACTGAAGGGCGACCTGATCGAGGTGTACAAGATTATGAGGGGAATGGACAGGGTGGATAGGGAGCAGCTGTTCCCCTTAGTTGAAGGAACAGTCACGAGGGGCCACAAGTCCAAGGTGAGGGGCAGGGACTTTAGGGGGGATGTGAGGAAAAACTTTTTTACCCAGAGGGTGGTGACGGTCTGGAATTCACTGCCTGGGGGGGTGTTGGAAGTGGGTTGCCTCACATCCATTAAAAAGCACATGGATAAGCACTTGGCACGTCATAACATTCAAGGCTATGGGCCAAGTGCTGGTAAATGGGATTAGGTAGGTAGGTGAGGTGTTTCTCACATGTTGGTGCAGACTCGATGGGCCGAAGGGCCTCTTGTGCACTGTGTGATTCTGTGATTCTATGATCCTGTGATCTTCAGCTGCTTCATCAATGACCTTCCTTCCATCATAAGGTCAGAAGTGGGAATGTTCCCTGAATATTGCACAATATTCAGCACAATTGGCCACTCCACAGATACTGAAGCAGTCCATGTCCAATTGCAGCAAGACCTGGACATCTAGGCTTAGGCTGACAAGTGGCAAGTAACACTCACACCACACAAGTGAGAGACAATGACCATCTCCAACACGAGAGAATCCAACCTTCAAGAGAATCGTCCTTTTAAGTTGAATGACATTACCATCACTGAAATCCCCACTATCAACATCCTGGGAGTTGCCATTGACCAGAAACTGAACTGGACTAGCCATATAAACACGCTGGCTACAAGAGCAGGCCAGGGTCTAGGAATCCTGCGAAGAGTAACTCACTTCCTGACTACCCAAAGCCTGTCCACCATCTACAAGGCTCAAATTAGGAGTGTGATGGAACACTCCCCACTTGCCTGGATGAGTTCAGCTCCCACAACACTGAAGAAGCTTGACACCATCCAGGACAAAGCAGGGCGTCACATCCACAAACATTCACTCCACCACCTACGCACAGTGACAGCAGCGTGTACCATCTACAAGATGCACTGCCAGAATTCACCAAGGCTCCTTCGTCAGCACCTTCCAAATCCAAAACTACTACGATCTAGAAGGACGGGGGCAGCAGATAGATGGGAAAACCACCACCTGGAAGTTCCCCTCCAAGTCATGCAACATCTAGACTAGAAAATATATCCCCGCCCCGCTCCTTCACTGTCACTGGCTCAAAATTCTGGAACTCCCTTCCTAACAGCACAGTGGGTGCATCTTTTTTTTATTCATTCATTCACGGGATGTGGGGTTCGCTGCCTCGGCCAGCATTTATTGCCCATCCCTAATTGCCCTTGAGAAGATGGTGGTGAGCTATTTCTTGATCCGCTGCAGTCCACGCAGTGTAGGTACACCCACAGTGCTTTTAGGGAGGGAGTTCCAGGATTTTGACCCAGAGACAGTGAAGGAAGAGCAACGTATTACCAAGTCAGAATGGCGAGCAACTTGGAGGAGAATGTCCAGGTAGGGGCGTTCTGGTCTATTGGCTGCCCTTGTCCTTCTAGATGGTAATGGTCTAAGTTGCTGTCTAAGGGTCTCTGGTGAATTCCTGCAGTGCATCTTGTAGATAGTACACACTGCTGCGGCTGCCCGTCTGTGGTGGAGAGAGTTAATGTTTGTGGATGTGGTGCCAACCAAGCGGGCTGCTTTGTCCTGGAGTGTGTCAAGCTTCTTGAGTGTTGTGGGAGCTGCACTCATCCAGGCAAGTGGGGATTGTTCCATTACACTCCGGACTTGAGCCTTGTGGATGGAGGACAAGCTTTGGGGAGTCAAGGGGTGAGTTACTTGTCGCAGGATTCCAAGCCTCTGATCTGCTCTTGTCGCCACAGTATTTATATGGCTAGTCCAGTTCAGTTTCTGGTCAATGATAACCCCCAGGATGTTAATAGTGGGGATTCAGTGATGGTAATCTGGTTGAACATCAGGGGGTGTTAGTTGGATTCTCTTTTATTGGAAATGATCTTTGCCTGGCACTTTTATGCACAAATGTTACTTGTTATTCGTCAGCCCAAGTCTGGATATTGTCCAGGTCTTGCTGCATTTGGGCATGGACTGATTAAATATCTGAGGAGTCACGAATGGTGCTCAACATTGTGCAATCAACAGCGAACATCCCCACTTCTGACCTTATGATGGAAGGAAGGTCATTGATGAAGCAGCTGAAGATGGTTGGGCCGAGGACACTACCCTGAGGAACTCCTGCAGGGATGTCCTGGAGCTGAGATGACTGACTTCCATCAGCCACAACTATCTTCCTTTGTGCTAGGTATGACTCCAACCAGCAGAAAACCGTGAATCCCATTGACTTCAGTTTTACGAGGGCTTCTTGATGCCGCACTCGGTCAAATGCTGCCGTGATGTCAAGGGCATTAACTCTCACCTCACCTACACCACATGGACTGCAGCAGTTCAAGAAGGCAGTTCACCACCACCCTCTCAAGATCATCTAGGGTGGGCAATAAATGCTGGCCCATTCAGCGAAGCCCACATCCCGTGAATGATTTTTTAAAAAACTTCCCACATCCCCCTTTGTCATTTTTAAAGACGGGCCATGTTAAGGGAGTAGCCCTGGTGTCTTAGGATCGATTAATAATTGAGTTACAAAGCAAACATATTCCTATCCTGCAGGCCTCTCAACCACTATTTGGCTGGCATTTTGCAGTATGAAGGAGTCGCACATACCTGTAAGGTGGAAGAGGCCGTGTCTCGCTGCCCTATTAAAGCTGCACAACTGTTAGACTCCACTGGCGTTTATGTGGATGGCTCCCGGTTTTATGAACAAGGACAGTATCAGATTGAAGGTGCATCATGGATTCCACAGGATGGCTGGAATACCGTTATTATATTCCCAGCACAACATGAAGCCCAGAGAAACGACCTTATTGCTGTGATCACAGCCCTTCAAACTATTATTGACATGATCACCATCTATTCCGACAGTTTCTTTGGAGGGGCGAGGGAGGGGGGGGGGGGGGGGGGGTGAGAGGGGAGCAGGGCATGGGAGGCTGATGGGGAAGGGCGGGGGGCGGGCTGATGGGGGAGGGTGGGGGGTCTGGTGGGGGAGGGCCTGGGTGGCTTAGATGAGGAGGGCGGGGAGGGGGGCGGCTGGTGGAGGAGGGGGCACTCGTAAAATCAGCTTAAGTCGGCAAGCACTTGACAAGCATCTAGTGGCTGAAGCAACGTTTGAAATAACAAAAAAGTATCAAGTTTAGCCTATGATTCTGAGATTTAATTTAAACCCCCTATTTTTTAAGTGTTGCTTCCATTGTCTTGTTGAATAACAGGGCTTGGCTGCAGAGGTGCTGATTCATCTCAAACACGGTCATCTAGCGCCACCTTCCGCCTGTGAAACAGCATTACAGGCAAAAAGGTCACCGGGTCTCTGAAGTTCACAGCTCTTTCCAACCAATAAGTTTCTCTCCACAATTGCGTTTCCATTTGTTTCTTCTGCCCTCCTACTTTATTCCCCCAGCCCCAATCTTGCTGATCTTTCAGTCCCAGTTCCCATGCAGGGTTCATACCTTGAATGTTAACCTGGATTCTCTCCCCAACCTGCATTCTCTCCCCACAAAGGAACACCTTGGTCACTTTCTATTCTAAAGATCACATCCGATGGAATGTTCTGTTCATTACCATCCCCTCGGCTTTGCTATCTTTCTTATACGCCCTTTTGAACTCGTTTCTATCAGGTTCTCTATTTAATTTCTTATTTCCCTCTGGTATTATTTCATTTGCCCGGCCTCGTTGTCTCTCTCTGTTACATCCCTCTGTTTTACGTGTTGTATCCTGCAGTATCTTCCACTCCCCTCTCCTTAAAGCCCACGCCTGGAGCTTATTTTAGCCATTGCCTTTTTAAGGACCCATTGAATTACAAATGTCCTTTCTTAATTCTCTTGAGGTAAGCACAGCCTAGTCCACTTCTAGGTCGCACTGGTTGAATACAGAACCAAAGTCTAGGAAAGAGATACTGCACAGGGAATTTGAGGAGCTATGCACCTAATGAAAAACCAACACGCCAAAGATAATAATTTCTGAATTATTACCTGAGCCACATGAAAATTAACATAGGGTAAATCAGATTAGATAGATGAAAGCGTGGCTCAAAGACTTGTGTGGGGGAAGAGGGTTCTGGTTCGTGGGGTACTGGCACCTATACTGGGTAATAGTGGGGGCTGTACCGCAGGTACGGACTTCACCTGAATTGTGCTGGGGCCAGTGTTCTAGCGAGTCACATAACTGGGGAAGTAGAAAGGGCTTTAACCTAAATCGTGGGGGAAGACACCATGTTGGGAAGACTGAGTAAATGACACTGCAATAGAGCAAGGTAGCAGTAAAGGTAATCATAATCAGAGCATGGCAGGAACAGACAGTGATTGCAAACCTAAGAGTGCACCAGAAAATCGGGCCAGAGTATACAAAAACAATAAATTAAAAAAATAAGTGCTCTGCATCTGAATACCTGTAGCATTCCAAATAAAACAGACGAATTGTCAGCTGACATAGAAATTCATTTGTTTGACCTGATAACCATTACAGAGACGTGGCTGCAAGGAAACCAAAGTTGGGACTTGAATATCCAAGGGTACGTGACGTTCAAGAAGGACATAAAGCTGAGAAAAGGTGTGGGGGTCACTCTGTTAATTAAATAGGACATTAGTACTGTAGTGAGAGATGACCTTATTTCTAAAGATCAAGATGTAGAATCAGTTTGGGTGGAACTAAGCGACAGCAAAGGGCTGACAACATTGTGGGAGCTGTTTATAGGCCATAAAATAGCAGTGGTAATTTAAATCACAGTATAAATCAGGAAATTAGAGGTACATGCAACAAGGCTAATACATTGATAATGGGGGATTTCAATATACATATAGACTAGGAAAACCTAATGTTGTGGAGGACAAATTCTTGGAATGTATGCAAGATAGTTTTCTGGAGCAATATGTTGAGGAAAGAACTGGAGAACGGGTTATTTTAGATCAAATATTGTGCAATGAAAAATGGCTAATTAATATTTTTTTAATAAAGGACGCTTTAGGAAAGAGTGACCATAACATGATAGTAATGTAGTTCACTCAGACTCTAGGGCCTTAAATCTAAGCAAAGAAATCTATGAAGGTATGAGGGGCAAATTATTTATGTTGGATTGGGAAACTACATTAAAAGGCACGATGTTGACAGGCAATGACTTACGTTTAAAGAGCTAATACATAGTTTACAACAAAAACACATTCCTTTAGTGCACAGAACCCAGCAAGGAAATTGGACCTACCGTGGCTAATTAAAAAAATCAGGGATCGAATTAGATCAAAAGGTATAAAGTGGCCAAAAATGAGGATTGGGAGCATTTTAGAATTCTGCAAAGGAGGACTAAGAAACAGATTAAGAAGGGGAAATTAGAATGAGAATAGACTAGCGGAAAACATAAAAATGGACAGTAAAAGCTTCAATAGGTATGTAAAAAGGAAAAGATTAGCAAAAGCAAATGTTGCTCCATTACAAGCGGAGTCATGAGAATTTATAGTGGCAAATAAGGAAATGGAAGAAAAGCTAAATACTTCATGTTTGTCTTTGTGGAGGAAAATACTAAAAACCTGCCAGAAATAAGGAGACTCAAGGGACTCGTGTAAAGGATGAACTGAAAGATATTAAGACATTAACAATAGTGAATAAATAGCATGAGAGAAATTAATTGGATGTAAAGTACATAAATCCCCTGGACCTGGCGATCCACATCCTGAAGTGTTGAAACAGGTGGCTGTAGAGATAATAGATGCATTCTAAATTCTATTGGCTCTGGGATGGTTCCTGCAGATTGGAAGGTGGCAAATGTAACCCCCATATTTAAGAAAGGAGGGATAAAGAAAACCGGGAACTACAGGCCTGTTAGCCTAACATCAGTTGTAAGCAAAATGCTACAATTTATAATAAAGGATGTGACAACGGAAGACTTAGGAAATAATGGTAGGTTTGGGCAGAATCAAGATGGATTTACGAAAGAGACAACGTGTTTAAGAAACCTGTTAGGATTTTTTGCAGATGTAACTTGCAGAATAGATAAGGGGAAGCCGGTGGGTTTGACACATTTGAATTTTCAGAAAGCTTTCAATATGGTCCTGCATCAGGGGTTAGTAAACAAAATTAGAGCATATGGGATTGGGACAGGGGTTCACAGGGCAGGGGAGGAGAGGAGGTGCTGGAGTATGTTGGATGGGATATGGTAATATGCTGGGATGGATTGAAAATTCTACTGGACAGAAATCAGAGAGTAGGAATTAATGGGTCATTTTCAGGTTGACAGGCTGTGACTAGTGAGGTGTCGCAAGAATCAGCACTTGGGCCCCAGCTATTCACAATCTGTATCAATAATTTGGATGTGGGGATTAAATGTGATGTTCCCAAGTTTAGAGATGGCACACAACTAAGTGTGATTTGTGAGGAGGATGCAAAGATGCTTCAAGGGGATTTGGAAAGATTAAGTGAGAGGGCAAAAATTTTGAAAATGGAATACAAGATGGAGGAACGTGAGGTCATTTATTTTGGTAGGGAAATAAAAATACAGAGTACTTCTTAAATGGTAAGAGACTGGGAAGTGTTGTAGTTCAAAGCGGGCTTTGGTGTCCTTGTTCATGGTTCACTGAAAGCTGACATGCAGGTAGAGCAAGGAAGGCAAATGGTATGTTGGCCTTTATTACAATAACATTTAAGTACAGGAGTAAATATGTCTTACTACAATTATATACAGCCTTGGTGAGAGAGCACCTGGAGTATTGTATGCAGTTTTAGTCTCCTTACCTAAGAAAGAATATGCTTGCCAGAGAGGGAGTGCAGCGTAGGTTCACCAGGCTGATTCCTGGGATGGCAGGATTGTCGTATGAAGAGAGATTGGATCGACTAGGTCTGTATGCACTGGAGTTTAGAAGAATGAGAGGAGATCTCATTAAAACATAAAGAATCCTATCAGGGATGGACAGACTGGATGCAGGGATGATGTTTCATCTGGCTGTGGGGTCTAGAATAAAGGGTCACAATCTCAGGATACAGGGCAGGTCATTTAGAACTGAGAGAAGGAGAAACTTCTTCAATCTGAGGGTGGTGAACCTCTGACAACCCCTGAAATTCTCTACCACAGAAGCTGTGGAGATCAAGTCACTGAATACATTTAAGAAGGAAAGAGATTTCTGGACTCCAAAGGCATCGAGGAGTACGGAGAGAGCCCGAGAGTGTGGTGTTGAGGTAGAGGATCAGCGGTGATCATATTGAATGGTGGAACAGGCTCGAAGGGCTGAATGGCCTACTCCTGCTCCTATCATCTATGTTTCTATATTTACTCTTGCTTCTGTTTCTTATGATCTAAGGTTATGTGACCTATCCAGAGGCCATATAGACTTACAATCCATTTTTATTCAATTAATCTTTAAAACAGTTTTCTAAAAATCGACAATATCTTAACTACACACAAATACACTTGTGTCTGATCCCCAATAATTGTTGATTTTCTTGAGAGTTTATTTCATTTTACAGGAGTTCCTGAAGCAGTTGCCTCAACTTTGTTCCACTCATCTCAGCTTGTCCAACCACATTCAAAGATTTGCATAAGTAGTAGGCGATTTATGAACGATTTTTCCTACCTTTCTTGCTTCTGACCTGTGAGCTGCATTTAATGCTCCCACGCCAACAAATTTGAGACAGGGATCATGTTAAATCCAGCGGGCGGTTTGCCCGCCGCCCAGCTGCCTGCTCCTTCTCCACCGCGTTGAACTCGCCGTTGCCCACCGGTTGGCCAACCAGGGCCATCAGTTAGGCAATTAATTAGCCGCCTGGGTCAATCGGAATCCGACCCACCCCAAGTTGTCCTCTCCCCCCAAACCAAATAGCTTTTCAAACCCGCGCCTTCTCCGCCTCATGTTGCCGACCCCCAAACACTTCCGATGGATCCATCGAAGCTCGGCTGCTCATTGCCTGAGTGCAATATGGCAGAAACCAGCCACCCGCTGGGGCTGCCGCTACATCGACAACTGCAGCCTAATAATTGTCGGCAACCCTCTGGCTGTCAAATGATCGCCGGGCCGCGGGACTTGGCCTTGGCGGGCTTCTCCACCACGAGTTTTTCGCGGGTTGGGGGTGGGGTTGGAGGAAGCACGCCCAGAGTAATTCAGCCTGGAATAGTGACAGACTTCAAGCATACATAGACAGACTGGTGGAATGGACGGGGAAAATGCAGATGAAATTTAAAGCTGAGGAATATGAAGTGATGCATTTTTAAGGAGGCAGTTCGATGAAAGCCAATACAAAATAAAGGATATCATTTTAAAGCCGACGCAGGAGCAGAGGGGCCTGGGGCAGATGTGCACCAAGCACTTATGGTGGCAGGGTAGGTAGAGAAAGCCGTTAATAACACGTGGGACCCTGGGCATTATAACTAGGGGAATAGAGCACAACAGCAAGAAAGTTGTAGCAAACTTTTACAAAATGTTGTTCGGTCCCATATCTCTGTTCATAGAGTCAGACTAACATGTACATTTTTGCACACATCTCAAATGCTCTGTAATATATACAAATTGCAAAACCATTGTGATAGCGCGAGAAAGTTTTCCTCATGGATTTGGCACGCCTGGCAAACGCAATGTGCCATGTCATAACATAAGAAAATAAGAACATCTGAACTAGGGGCAGGAGTAGATAATTCAGCCCCTTGAGCCTGCCCCGCCATTCAATACTATCATGTCTGATTTAATTTCGGCCTCAACTCCAGTTTTCCGCCCTCTTCCCATAAACTTTTAACCCATTACTAATTAAAAATCTGCTGATCTCCTCCATAAGCTTATTCAGCGTCCTGGCATCCACTGCACTCTGAGGTAGTGAATTCCAGAGATTCACGAACCTTTGAGAAAAGTAATTCCTCCTCACCTCGGATTTAAATCTACCACCCCTTAGCCTAAAACTGTGGTCTCTCGTTCTAGAATGCCCCACAAGGGGAAACATCCACTCCACGTCTACTTTGTCTATTCCCTTTAGCGTCTTATATGCCTCAATTACATCTCTCATCCTTCTTAACTCTAGCGATTATAGGCCTAAACTGCTCAAGCTCTCCTCATAATACAAGCCCCACATCTCTGGAATCAATCTAGCAAACCTTGTCTGAACCACCTCCAGTGCAACTACATCCTTCCTCAAGTAAGGGGGCCAAAACTGTACACAGTACTCCAGGTGTGGTCTCACCAATGCCTTGTACAACAACACGTTCCTCTTTGTATACTTCATCCCTTTCACAATAAATGCCAAAATTCCATTTGCCTTCCTTATTGCCTGCTCTACCTGCATACTAGCTTTCAATGATTCATGCACGAGGACAACCAGATCCCTCTGCACTGAAGCATTATGAAGTTTCTCTCCATTTGAATAATAAGTCACCTTTTTATTCTTCCGACCAAAGTGGATAACCTCACACTTATCCACGTTAAACTTCATCTGACAAATTTTTGCCCATCACCGTACTTGTTCATAATCATTTGTAAATTTCTTATTTCTTCACTGCAACTTACTTTCCCGCCTATTTTAGTTTCATCTGCAAATTTAGCTAGAGTACCTCCTATCCCTGTATCCAAGTAATTAAAATAGATTGTAAGTAGTTGGAGCCCAAGGGCCGAACCATGTGGCACCCCATAAGTTACAGCTTGCCATCCAGAAAAAGACCCATTTATCCCAACTCTATGATTTCTGTTGATTAGGCAATCCTTGATCCAAGCTAATATATTACTCCTAACTCCATGTGATCTTATCCCGTGTATTAATCTTTTGTGCAGCAACTTATCAAAGGCCTTCTGGAAGTCCAGGTACACTACATCTACATGATTGCCATTATCCACTTTGCTTGTCACATCTTCAAAGAACTCGGAAAATTTGTCAAACACGATTTACTCTTCATAAAACCATGTTGACCCTGATGGATTTGATTTTGACTTTCCAAATGCTCTATTGCTACTTCCTTAATAACGGATTCCAATAATCTCCCAACAACAGACGTTAAACTAACTGGTATATAGTTTCCTACTTTCTGCCCGCATCCTCACCCCACCACCCCCTCCTCTGTGTGCCCTCCCCCCCACCGCCCCCTGCTTTTTGAATAAGGGCGTTATATTAGCATTTTTCCAATCCACTGGAACATTTTCAGAATCCAGGGAATTTCGGAATATTATAGCCAATGCATCCACTATCTCCGCTGCCACTTCCTTTAACACCCTGGGATGTAGGCCATCAGGTCCTGGGGACTTGTCACCCTTTAATCCCAATAGTTTGCTCCGTACCTTTTCTCTGGTGATGGTGATTGTTCTAAGTTCCTCCTTCTCTATACCCTCTGCACTACCTGATGCTATTGGGATGGTACTCGTGTCATCCACTGTGAACACTGAGGCAAAATATTGATCAAGCGTCTCTGCCATTTCTGCGTTCCCCACTATTAACTCCCCAGTCTCTCCAAGGGACCACCATTCATTTTCGCTACTCTCTTTCCTTTTATATAATTGGAGAAACTTTTGCTATGAGCGTTTACATTTTGCGATAGTTTTCTTTCATAATTTACCTTTGCTTATTTTATTATTTTTTTAGTAACCCTTTGTTGATCTTTAAAAGTTTCCCAATCTTCCAGCCTGCCACTGACCTTTGCAATTTGGTATGCCTTAGTGTTTGCCTTTATATTATCTTTAACTTTCTTGCTTAGCCATGGATGCTTTTTCCCTCTTTTACCATCTTTCTTCCTGTTTGAAATATACTTTACTTTGGAGGAATTGAATATCTGCTTAAATATCTGCCACTGTTCATCAACTGTCCTATCTTGTAGTCTTCCTGCCCAGTCCACTTGGGCCAAATCGGCCCTCATGCCTATGTAGTTACATTTGTTTCACTCCAGAGCACTAGTGTGGGACTCATGTTTCTCGCTCTCAAACTGAACTTGAAAGTCTATCATGCTATTATCACTCTTCCCTAGAGGATCCTTTGCTATGAGATCATTAATTAATCCCATCTCCTTGCACAAAACCAAATCCAGAATAGCCTGCTCCCTGGCTGGTAGCACAACATATTGCTGCAAGAAACAATCTTTAGTACACTCTATGAACTCTCCCTCGAGTCTACCCTTGCCAATTTGATTAATCCAGTCTATATGCATATTAAAATCATCCATGATTATTGCCGTGCCTTTCTTACATGGTCCCAGTATTTCCTGGTTTATTCTGAGTCCTACTGCTGAACTTACTGTTTGGGGACCGATAGACTACTCCCACCAGGAACTTATTTCCCTTGCTTTTTCTTATTTCTACCCAGACTGACTCTACGTCTTGCTCTCCAGTGCCTATATCATTCCTTACTATAGCACTGATCTCTTCCTTTACTATCAAAGCTACGCCACCTCCTTTTCTTTCCTGCATATCCTTCCAAAACACTGAGTATCCTTGGATATTCAACTCCCAAACCTGTTCTCCCTGTAAACACGTCTCAGTAATCTCCATCAAATCATAACTCTTTATCTCTATTTGCGCCGTTAACTCATTAGTTTTATTCTGAATGTTACACACATTCAGGTACAAAGCCTTTAAGTTTGCCCTATTGTTAATTTTCCCCATTCTTACATGATTCTTTGCTTCAATATGGCGTTCACACTCTGTCCCTTCCTTTCACTTTTTTGCAACAATCAGCCTCGTCACTAACCTGCACTCTTACCCTCCCCTTAAACTTTGATTTTTTTTATATTTCCATGCGACTGAACCCTGCCCCCCACTATTTAGTTTAAAGCCCTATCTACAACCCTAGTTTTGCCATTCGCCAGGACACTGGTCCCAGCATGATTCAAGTGGAGCCCGTCTGAACTGAATAGCTCCCTCTTTCCCCAGTACTGGTGTCAATGTCCCCTGAATTCGAACCCATTTCTCCCACATCAATCTTTGAGCCATGCATTTACCTCTTGAATCTTACTATCCCGGTTCCAATATCCTCGTGGCACAGGAAATAATCCGGTGATTATTACCTTTTTGGTTCTGCTTCTTAAATTAGCCCCTAGCTGGTCGTATTCCCTCAGCAGGACCTCTTTCCTCGTCCTACCTATTTCGTCTGTACCTATGTGGACCTCGACAACTGGATAATTCACCTCCCACTCCAGGTTTCTCTGAGATATCCTTAACCCTGGCGCCAGGTAGGCAACACCACCTTTGGGACTCTCTATCCTATCTACAGAGAACAGTAGCTATTCCCCTGGCTATACCATCCCCAATTACAGCTACATTTCCCTTTTCTCTCCCCACTTGAATGGCTCCCTGCACCACGGTGCTAAAGTGAGTTTGCTCATCCTCCCTGCAGTCCCCGCTCTGGTCCACACAGGGAGCAAGAATCTTGAACCTGTTGGATAAAGGCAAGGGCTGAGGCTCCTGCAGTGCTACTTCATGGATCCCTCTACCTGCCTCACTCATAGTCACACCTTCCTGTCCCTGACCCCGACCGAATTTAAGGTAATTAACCTAAGGGGTGTGACTGCCTCCTGAAACACAGCGTCGAGGTAACTGCACCCCCCTCCCTGATGTGTCGCAGTGTCAAAAGCCCAGATCCGAGCTCATCAACTCTGAGCCGGAGTTCCTCAAGCAAACATTTGCTACAGTTGTGGTCACTAGGAACCACAATGGTGTCCACCAGCTGCTATATCATGCAGCTGCAACACATCGCCTGGCCTGCATCTCTATTTTATTTAATTACTTTTTAAATTTGTTTTTTTAATTTCCTACTGGTCTTTAGTTTATCAATCTTTAAAACATTTATCTCATTTACCTTTAAACTAAAAGCAAAATAGAATAAAGATTCAAAATACACTTTTTAAAATCAACTGGGAGGTGCTCTGTCGACTAAGTTGAAGCTCAAGTGTTAGGCTTCCGATCCTCGGCCCCAGTAGTCACCTTTCATCTGAAATCAACTTAGAATTGGCAGTTAGGTAAACTAGCAGTTACTTACCAACCAATGAAGTTAAGGTTTTCCTGTGATGTCACTCTTTTTTTTCACTCGGCGATGGTGACTGTAAAGGACATCTCCCCAGACTGCTTCACGGTGCCAAAGGCTGCAGAGGACACTCTCCCCAGACTGCTTCATGGCGACAGTGACTGCAGAGGACACTCTCCCAAAACTGTTTCATGGCGACGGTGACTGCAGAAGACATTCTTCTAAGGCTGCTTCACTTGGCAACGGTGACTGCGAAGACACTCTCCCCAGACTGCTTCATGACGACGGTGACTGCAGAGGACACTCTCCCAAAACTGTTTCATGGCGACAGTGACTGCAGAAGACACTCTTCCCAGTCTGCTTCACATGGCGACGGTGACTGCAGAAGACACTATTCCCAAGCTGCTTCCCGGCGATGGTGACTGCAGAAGACACTTTTCCCAGACGGCTTCACTTGGGGACTCTGACTGCGGGGGACACTCTCCCCAGGCTGCTTCCGGCGACGGTGACTGCAGAGGACACTCTTCCCAGATTTTAACGTTAAATAGCAAAAGTGGCAGTTAAGATATTGCCACCATGTAATCCCAGGAATTGTATACAAGTGCAAATATATTGTTTTATTTTTGTATGAACCGCGGAGTCTGCCTCGTAGGTGTTGGAACAGGAGCAAGGTGGGGGTAGTAGCAGAGGCAGGGCATTTATCTAATTAGATTAAAAGAACAGCAGAAATTAAAGAACAAAAAGCAGAGGCAGCTGCGTTGATTTGGAAACGTAGATTAGATGCCTAAATTAGAATGTGACGAGGATTAAGAGATGACGGGTGTCCTGGTTTAAAACAGAATGAAGAGGGCACCTCTCGTGAGACTCATTAGGCTAACAAGGAAAATTACTTCGGATTGTGTGGTCACAATTCTATGATTACAAGACGAATTCACTTCTAACTAGTCGATAGAACAAAGATCTGTTGCATAGAACTACAGGCGTTCCCTCCTCAGCCTTTCTGCCTCTAAACTCAGCTACAGAATTCCACAGCATTCTGTGTTTCCCAGGTGGAGAGTTTGTTCTTTTACTCCAAATGTGTTTACATTTCTGTCTGAAGGGACTTCGGGCCCCTGACACAAAATTTGGCAGTCTTATGAACAGTGGCTTTAAAAGGACATAGGCAGGCTGCTGGAATGATGCCATATGGCCGATGCAATTTAAAGTGGGGAAGTGTGAAGTGATACATTTTGGTAGGAAGATCGAAAGGAGGCAGTAAAAAATAACGGATACAGTTGTTAAGGGGGTTTCAGGAGCAAAGCAACCTGGGACAGATGTGCACAATGTGCTTAAGGTACGCCCGAAGCCCTTTCAGGCAGAAATGTAAACACATTTGTTTTCCAAAGACCGCGAACAAATGCGTCTTTAACAACGTCACTGCTCGGCTATCGGAATCTGCCTTTTGGGATTCCTTTGCTATCTTCTATGACTTTCCAATCAGCCGCCTTACACCTCAGCTACCTTTCACAGCCCTTATCCCATTTTCAGGCTTCTCCCAGTGTCTTCACTAGTATCTGTGTTTCCGTCTTTGTTCTATGCAACTGTATCCTATGCCCAGTTGCGTAGAGGGAGGGGGATGGGAGAGGAGACGAGTGGATGGGGAAGAGGGGGAGGAGGAAGAAGAAGGAGAATGGGGAGAAGGAGCGGCATGAAGGAGGAGCAAGGAGGGAAGAGGAGTATGGTGGGTAAGGAGGAGAGGAATAAGGAGGAGAGGGTGAAGCAAGGGAATAGGGACGGGGTGGTGGAGGTGGAGGTTGGAAGAGGAGGAGGTGGACGACGCGGAGGGGAATGAGGAGGCGGAAGATGGGCGGTTGGGCAGAAGATAGGATGAGGGTGAGGAGGATGAGAACGAACCATTGGGACCGGGAAGGGGATGGTGGTTAGCAGGGATGGGGAAAGGAGGGGGATGGGGTAGAGAGGGGATGGCGGATGCTTTTTGATTATGCTACAGAAAGGTTTGATGAGGCTGTCAGCAAAACGGAAACCTTTTGAATAAAAGGGGAAGTTGCAACATGGATATCAAATAGGTTGAATGACAGAAAACAGAACAATGGTAAACTGTTGTTTTTCAGGCCAGGGGAAGGTATCTAGTTGGATTCCCCAGGTGTCAGTGTCAGCACCACTGCTTTTCTTAATCTTTATTAATTACCCAGATTTGCGTGTACAGGGCACAATTTCAAAATCTGCAGATGACACAAGATTTGGATGTATTGGGGACAGTGACTTTAAGAGGGCATAGACAGGCTGCTGGAATGGTGCCATGTGGCTGATGAAATTTAAAGTGGGGAAGTGTGAAGTTGGTTGGAAGATCGAGGAGAGGCAATAAAAAATAACGGATACAGTTCTAAACCGGGGTTCATGAGCAAAGAAATCTGGGACAGATGTACACAATGTGCTTAGGGTGGCAGGATAACGATGGCAGCCGTTAATAACGCATATGCGATCCTAAGCTTTTTAAATAGGGAGCATAGAGTACTAAAGCAAGAAGTTATAACAAACTTCTGCAAAACGCTTATCGGCCTCAAATGGGGCATTGCCTCCAATTTTGGGCACTACACTTTAGAAAGGATGTGAACGTCTTCGAGAGGATACAGAAAAGATTTACCAGAATAGGTTACAGATTAGAGACTTCAGTTGCAGGAAGAAGCTGGGTCCACCCCATACACAGTGCAGTGACATGTGACATACATTCTCCACCCTGGTGCGGAGGTCTTCTTCTCGTTTCCTCCTTTAACTGGAAAATCCGCAATATGCCAGTTCAGAATACCAGACACGAATACAAGATAGTAAATATTATTCATATTCATTAGTTAAAAAACAACGAAAGGAGAGCATGCAATGTGCCTGACTCATGGCTTAAATTATAATTATCAAATAAACATAACTATTTTTGGCACAATTGGCACAGGAAAGGTTCATTAGATTGGTTCCTGGGATGAGGGGATCGAACTCTGATGAGTGGTTGAATAAATTTGGCCAAGGCTCTCTGGGGTTTGGAAGAATGAAAGGTTATCTCACTGAAACATGCAAGGTTCTAATGCAACTGATTTGGTCTTGACAGGGGAGCACTGAGAAGTTGTTTTCCCTGACAGGCTAACGTAGAACATGGGGGCACGTCTCAGGATAATGGTCCATCATTTAGGACCGAGATGAGGAGAAATTCCTACACGAGAGGTTTGTGAATCTTTGCAATTCGCTATCCCAGACGGTAGCGGATGTTTCACGATTGAATATGTTTCAGGCCGAAATAGATTTTCGGCCTCTTAAAGGGATGTGGAGAATGGGCGGGAAAGTGGACTTGAGGAAGAGGATCAGGAATGATCATATTGAACGGTGGAGCAGGTTCAAGGGACCATATCGTCTATTCTTGTTTTCTTATGATTCTATGGCCTACTCTCGTCAATTTATTCGTAAGAAACATTGACCTCAATTGTTCAGCCTGTCAGAGTGGCTCCTCCCTGCCTCAATGGAAAATTAATGAAGAAGGATATAGACAACCGATTTGGTCAAGTCACTTTACGTGGGAATATAGAAAGAAATTCCAACATGAAATCTGCACACTTCGACGAGAAAGGAATAAGCCATAGATCTGAAGCGTGTGAAACACGAAGAGGGTGTTTGGAAATAAAATATTTGGAAATAAAATTTAAAAACTCAGAAAGTAATGGTTGAATAATGTCAGGATTGTGTTTCTAAACTTTTCGGAGAAATAAGGGCCAGAACATCTCCATTTCTGAAATGTAAGTGGTTAACCAGCACAGTATATTCTCACCAAAATGATGGATTGTGGTGTCGAGCACTAAATGGATGGATGACTGCGTGTCGTTTATCACAGTGAGGCCGCAGACATTTTAAACCATGTTCCTCATTTCCATATAACGCAGGCAAGAAAGCAACGCTTCTAGGCATCTCCAATAAGTTGGCCAGATCAGACACAGAATCGGTGGAGAGTCAGAATCAATGATTGATCGACCACAGGAGGCATCATACTGCCCATCAAACTGACAGTTGGAATTGGCTTCGGAATCGGTCTCCTCTACATTGGAGAGGCCAAACGCAAACTGGGCGACCGTTTTGCGGAACACCTGCGGTCTGTCCGCAAGAAAGACCCAAACCTCCCTGTCGCTTGCCATTTTAACGCTCCACCCTGTTCTCTTGCCCACATGTCTGTCCTTGGCTTGCTGCATTGTTCCAGTGAATCCCAACGCAAACTGGAGGAACAGCACCTCATCTTCCGACTAGGCACTTTACAGCCTTCCGGGCTGAATATTGAATTCAACAACTTTAGATCTTAAACTCCCCCTCCCCACATCCCCACCCCGTTTCTTCCACCCCCCCCCAACCCTCCGCTTTTTTGTTTTCAATAATTTATATAGATTCTTCTTTCCCCACCTATTTCCATTATTTTTAAATCTAAACTAAAACCTTGTTAGTCTTTCCACCCCACCCCCACTAGAGCTGTACTTTGAATATCCTGTCTTCCATTCTTAATTAGCACTTTTCTCAGACAAATATCACCACCTTCAACACCTCTTTGACCCTTTTGTCTGTGACATCTGTTGATTATCTGCTCACCTCCACAATCACCACACCCTCAATGTCTCTCTCAGCACCCCACCTCCCCCCCCCACCCCCCCCCCCCCCCCCACCTTAAACCAGTTTATATTTCTCCCTTCTTCTAACTATGCTTCAGTTCTGCCGAAGGGCCATGAAGGCTCGAAACGTTAACTGATTTCTTCTCCGCCGATGCTGCCAGACCTGCTGAGTTTTTCCAGGTAATTCTGTTTTTGTGTTGGAATTGGCTTGTTGGGTCTGCTCTTTCGAGCCCGATCAAAACAATATAAAAACTTTCTCTTGTCTTCTGAGCAGAATCCAATGGATCTGTGAAGAACAGTTTATTTTGCCGCACAACTTGCCCGCACTCCGTTCATTTCTACCTAAAAATTGCAATTAGAGTCCTCTGTTGATTCAGGGACTCCAGTTTGAGATTGAGGTTTACACCTACCCACCTCAGCCTTGCCCAAACAAATGAGAATTCCTGTTATCCATCTCAGAAGCCCACCCAAGGCTTTGATGGCTGAAGCACAAGCATGAAATTCAGTGTTATTTCGTGGCGACTATCACATCGTATACACCAAGTGGGGCACTTAAAGGGGGTCCAACAGGCTAGGCACAGTTGCTGTAAGGAACCAGAATCTTGAGCAACATAAAAAAGCTTAGTTTATGTTCCTGGGCTTTACTCAAGCATCAGATTGCTTTGTTAACAAAAAACGAGGCCTACTTCTATTCCCTAGTTCAATAAAAGCGATTGGCAGCATTGATTCACCTGAAGCACAGTGATGTCCCACGCTGTGGAGCAACATTTCAGGCAGGAAGGTCACCAGGTTCCTACCGTTCACAGCTCATTCCACCCAGTAAGTTCCTCTCTACAATTGAGCTTCTATTTGTTTCTTCTCTCCCCCTCCTTCTTTCCCCCAGCCCTACAGAGATCCTCTCTGATCTTTCAGTTCACAGTTTCCAGACAGGGTTTATACCCAGAATGTTAACCTGGCTTCTCTCTCCACCTGCGACTGAGACGGACACCCATCAGTTTGCAGCTGGCAGGAGGCAGGGAGACGGTGCGACGTTATAGGATGGACCCGTTAGTGACCTTTAATCCCGCAGATTGTCAAAGGTACGGAGTTTTTCCCGACTGAAGATGGGAAAGATTCTCTCAGTGAAACTGTGTGTGAAAGTGTTGAGATGGGACATGTTGTTCGCATTGTCCACCCTCATAGTCCAGGTAAACTCCGATCTTCCAGGATTTGGCACTTGCAACGAGGGAGGTCCGTGAAGAGGAAAATCCTTTTCCAGGAATCAGCCCCACTGTCCAGTATCCGGTTTTCGGTGTCGGGCTGATTTCCCCTTTTCTCTCCAGCGATTGTCAGGCGACTCCCAGACCCCAATCAATCATGTTCCCCATTTTCACCTCCCAGTAATGTCTCCCTGATATGAATCCCTCTGATCCCAGTACAAAGTTCCAGTAATCAAACCTCTCCGGGGTGTCAGGGAGCCGCTGCCATTTGTCTCCGAGTCTCACCCTGGTCCGGTCCTCAGACAGGATGAGCCAGGGATTCGCTGTGTTCGGATCCAGAGTCAAAGAGGCCGGAGCTGGGGGAAAGTTAAAATAACAGAGTCAGTGATTATCTGTGTATTTTTGTGAACATATTCCCCGTTGAAGAGCGCATTCGAATTGTATTCCTGGAATCGGCTGCCATACGAGGGTTTAAGTCGCGGTACTGAGATAATATGAGAATCACTGGCAGCAGGTTGGGCTATCGCGGGGTTGGGACGGTAGAGTAGAGATTAGATCACTCAGCGGGCGGGGGTGGGGTCACGGGGATTGGGAGGAGAGAGGGGCTGGGATGGTGCGTGGAGACTTTGCACAGTGAGCCGAAATGTATGCAGGGGAAAGGAGAGTGCGTAAGGAGTGAGAGGGAGAGTAGCTGGCGAGAGTGGGAAAGAATGCTGCGTGTTGGAGTCAGAAGGAGAGGGTGGAGAGAATCGGGAGAGGGCTAGCGCAATGTAAAATGAGCCACTGATTTATTATCCATTTTGTGTTTCCAATCAGGCTAATTTCATCCTACAATCTTTCTCTGGAGGCCTGATCCTCAAACCACGAATCAGCGTTATCGCAGTGAAGAGAGGCGGAAGGCACCAATATAAAAAAGAGAAGGGCAGCATGGCAAAAAAAGAAGAAACAATGAGCGGTATTGCAGCGGAAAAGGAGAGAGATCAAAAAAGAAAACAAGGGAAACTAAATTTAAAAACTTCAGCAGAGGAAATGGGAAAGACAGGAAAAGCCATGACCCGGAGACAATGTCACAGACACTGTTAGCCTGATCACAACCAGCAGTTCGATTCCAGATTGAACAGAACAGCAAGGGTCTGGTTTAGTCTGAGACAGTAGACAAGGAGGGGTTGGAGATAATGGCGAAGGTACAGAAATGGAGATAATTTCCAAAGAGGAGTGCTGATAGGGCATCAACATTTAATTGTAAGGGCTTTCATAGCTGACAAAACACTGCTGGTTTAGGATTCAAGGGAGGTAGTGCAGCGGTAGAACTGGGTGTCATTGGTCTACGCCTGACAACTGACCCGAGGCCTGTGGATCAGTTTAACAAGTGGCAGCATGTGGATCATAAGAGAAGATCGTGAGAAGAGAAAGCATGGTTGGAAACAGACTGGCGTTTATCGAACGGGCAATGGTAGAAGCAAATAAAACCAGTCCCACTGAGTAGGATAATTGAGGAGAGACATTGGAGAAGTATGGTGGTGTTGACCGTATTAATATTTGTAGGGAGGATCAGGGAGATGAGGAGAGAGTATGTATTATTCTCGCCTAATGGAGCATGTCATCCGTGGCACTTATTAGGGCTATTTGGAATACTGTGTCCAGTTCTAGGTGCCATACTTGAGAAAGGATATGAAGGCATTGGACAGAGTACAGAGGAGATTCACAAGATTGATTCCAGGGATAAACAACTGTAGCTATGAGGATAGATTGGAGAGGTTGGATCTGTTTTCCTTGGGAAAATGAAGACTGACAGGAGACTTGATAGATGTGTTCAAGATCCCGAGGGGTTAGGACAGGGTAAACAGTGAGAAACTGTTCCCACTGAAGAGAGCATCAAGAATTCGAGGTCACAGATCCAAAATAATTGGCAAAAGGAGTAAAAGTGATGTGAGAAATTTTCTTTCTTCACCCAGAGTGTCGTTGGCGTCTGGAACGAACTTCCTGAGAGGATGGTGGAAGCAGGTTCAATCGAGGTATTCAAAAGAGATTGTTATCTGAAAAGAGTTTGGGAGATAAGGCAGGTGAGTGGGACTAGGTAGAATGCTCTTTCAGAGAGCCAGTGCAGACTCAATGGGCCGAGTGGCCTCCTTCTGCACTGGAAAGATACTGTGCTTCTGTGATTTTTGAGGCTGCTGCGGGGACGAAAATCTAACTGATGTGGTTCAAACAAGCAGTTTCTGGAAAATGGGCACAAACTTCAGAAGTGTTCGCCTGCGGAAGAAGAGTCGAAGGTAAATTGAAGGGGCAGCAGTTTAGTGGGAAGGGGGTATCAGTGGACTAGGTGGCGGGTCCAGTGGAAAATAAATTTCACTAAAAAAAGGAGCAAATACGGAGATCACACTTAAACCCCAAAGGCAACTGGAAATCAGCTCAGAAGAAGTTTAATTACTGCCTTGAACCCAATGTAGTAGCAGTATAAAGCTCAACGCCAGCAGCGCGGTGACGTGCCTTATAGAAATTCAGGTTGGAACAAGTTAGCTTAATCTAAAGAGATTAAGTGGAAGTGCAGAGTCACCGCAGCCAGGGAATAATAGAGCTAACATTAGAAATAGGAGGGGATGCAAAACCGCTGCAATCGTATTTGCCGATTGTTCTCTGATACGGACATTCTGCCCTCTTGAAAACAATGGAAATGAATATCGGGCGAAGCGTAGAACAGGATAGCATTGATTTACAATCTGTTTTCGATCCTGTCCGTGTCCTGTTTTTCCCCCAGTGTATTTCTCAGCAAAACAGCACAGTCCTAATGCCCGTAGAATCCAGAGTTTAGGAGATGTAATGGGAGCACGATTCCAACCCTTGAAAAGAGCAGTGGTAAAACGCAGGATAAAAAGCGTCAAAGATAGGCAATGAGCACTGCTCAAGTGGCTTTACCTTGTAGCGTACAGCTGTAAATTTAGCTAAACTCTACTCTATTAGGGGCAGGGACCTTAAACAATGTAGTAGAGGAGATTGGCGGTCCGTTGTGCTTTGACCGGCATCTTGACTTCTAAGTGATTATCAGGTATAGGCATTATATATGGAATAAAACAGCAGGGGATTGAAGATAAAAATAAAAATAAAAAATTGAACCGAATTTTATCCAGTCGGACTATTGATCTGCGATGAAGATCTGAATTGAAACAGTGAATTAAATAACTCAAATCAGATCAGAGGAAGTAGGTGAGAGACTTGGTCGAAGTGAGTGATGACCAATAGTTACTTGACGAGCAACACCATGAAATCATATTATCTGGTCATTATGAGACGATTGGTCCTGGGCGTTTGCTTTACACAAAATGTTGTTGCGTTTCCTACATTGAAACAGAATTTGAAAACAATCATTCTCCGTGAAGCGGTTTGACATGTCATGCCGTGAAAAGCGCTATGTTTTTGTTCTCTTTTCTAACAATTTGTCCAGGAGGTGCATGAATTGTCCTGCCTGCTGCTGGTCGCTCCTCGCATTTCCACACCCGCATTCCACTGCATTGACATCCCGCTTCACACGCCCCCTCCCTCTTCCCATCCCCACCAGCTCCACTGTAAAGAGCTTCTACTGACTTGCATCCAGGGACAAGTTGTCAGGTTTCCTGCCTCCCACCTCCCATCTCCCCCCTCATGGATCATCGAACACACTTGCACATTTCAAATCCGTGAACAACTCGTCACCAATATTTTACTGAAGCCCAACCCTGAAAATGGTTTGGGCCACTGATCATATTAACGGGACAAGCAGTGGGGGCACTGGCTCACTGCCTGCCCGACCAAATAAATTACTCCACCTCGTTCACTGCCGGCGGCCTTTCCACCCTCACTTTTCTAAGTTTGACATTATCGCTGCATTAACCCTTTTACATTTATCGATGGTTATTTTCTCTCTGTAATTTCGGATCTTAAATAATTCAACTGAAATCACCCAGGTTTCCTCTTAACTAACGCAAAGCCCACAGAGTTTAGCGATGGTTTAATCTGGACTCTGGGAATCGGTTTGCACCCTCCTCATTTGGATTTAGAAATCAGCAAAAAGAAATGTAAAAAAACTTACCGGTGTTTATAGAGTCTATCATTTCTCTCCACGCTCCACTGTAAAGGGCCTTTGAACTTTCCGATAGGCAGGGCAGCATCTGTTGCTGAGAGTAAGTGAGCCTCATCGCTAATCCTATCAATATTAAACAGCTGAAGTTAGAAAGTGACCATAATCATTTTCTGAGTTATATTATCCATCTGTACAAAACATGTCCTACTTTCTTTTCCGAAAAGTTTCACCCTGAAAGAAATCAAACACAAAGAGAGAAGAAGTTGCAGGGAGAATGAGTAAACTGACAACAAAACTTTAGCACAGAGGGGCATTCAAGTGGTGGAAGGAAACATGGATACAGTATTAGTAGGGGACAATGTATTTATGGGGATAGCTTTGTTTTGTGCAGCCGCGAGCGTGAGCTCCGAAGGTTATGTTATATTCCCGATACCAAGGTTAAGGACATTTCCTCGGAGCTGCAGAGATACTTAAAGTGAGCATTGAAATAGGATGTTAGTGCAAATGTATTCGTGGCTGGAGAGAAAGTGTAGGAGGGAGGGATTCAGATTCGTGGGGCATTGGTGCTGGTTCTGAAGGAGGTGGGATCTGTACAAACCAGATGGTTTGCACCTCAACGGGGCTGGGACCAATTTCCTTTCTGGGAGTTTTGCTGGTGCTGTTGGGGAGGGTTTACACTAGTTTGGCAGGGGCGTGGGAACCTGAGGGTAGACTCAGATGGGCAAAAATCAGAATTGGTAATGGAAGACAGAAAATCAGTGATTCTAGAAAACAGATGAAACAAGGGTATAAAATAAAATGAGAGAGTTTGGCAGTGCTCAGGGGTATATGCTTCAATGCAAAGAGAATAACAAATAAAGTAGATGAGCTGCGGGCATAGATAGAAATGTGGCAGTATGATATCACAGCTATTACATAACACAGCTTAAAAGGGCCAGGGATGGCAGCTCAACATTCCTGGTAACAGGGCTTTCAGACGAGGTAGAGAGGATGACAAAAAAAGGAAGGGGTGTGGCAATTTTGGTGGTAATGATCATGATTCAATTAGTTTTAACTGAATTATAGAAAAGAACAATGATAAAACTTGAGTTAAAGATCTTAAACTGGGGCAAGGGCAAACTTATTAAGCTGAGGGTCGATTTAGGAAAAGTGGACTGGAAACAGCTACTGAAGGTAAATCTGTGTCAGAGCAGCGGGAGGCATTCAAAGGGGAGATTCAACAGGTTCATAGTAAACTTGTTCCCACAAAGAAAAAACGTGGATGGCCTAATCTAGAGCCCACTGGATATCAAGAAGCTTACGGAGAAAGATAAGGCAGAAAAGGAAAGCTTATGTCAGACACCAAAACCTAATTGCCACAGAAAGCCGGGAGGATAGAAAGGGGAGTGGTGAAATAAAAAAGGAAATTAGGAAAGCTAACTGAGCATGAAAGAATATTAGCAAGCAAAATCAAGAATTCAAGGATGTTTTATTGATACATTAAAAGTAAGAGGACAGCTAAGGAAAGAGTAGAGCCCATATAAGATCAAAAAAGGTGACCTGTGTGTGGAGGCGGAGGATTTGGGTATGGTTCTCATTGAATACTTTGCGTTTGTCTTCTCAAAAGAGGGGATCAATGCAGACATTGTAGTTAAGGAGGAGGAGTGTGAAGTGTTGGATGTGATAAACATCGGGAGAGAGGAAGCATTAAGGAGATTATCATCCTTGAAAGTGGATAAATGACCAGAGCCGTTTGAAATTTTCCCCATGGCTGTTAATAAAAGCCAGGAAGGAAACTGTCGAAGGTCGGACCATCATTTTCTAATCCTCACTGGATACAGGTGTAGTGCCAGGAGATTGAGGTATATTAATCATGTAGCTTTGTTTAAAAAGGGAGCGATGGATAGACCGACTAATTCAATCCAGTCAGTCTGAGCTCGGCAGCGGGCAAATTCTTGGAATCAGTCCTGAGGGACAGAATAAACTGAATGGCGGAGCAGGCTCGAAGGGCTGAATGGCCTAATCATTGTCTTACTTTTTATGTATGCACGTAATGCGTAGTGATCTTATATGGACACATAGGATAACGAGGGGGCTCGACAGGGTCGATGCTGAGGGGATGTTCTCCTTCGTGGGGGAGTCTAGAACTATGGGACACAGGTTGAAAATAAGACGTCTCCCATTAAAGGCGGAGGTGAGGAGGAATTCCTTCTCAGGGAGGGTCATTGACACTTGGAATTAGTTTTCCCAGAGAGCCTTGAAGGCGGGGTCGTTGATTACATTAAAGGCCTGGGTGAGAACCATTTTTGATAGGCAAGGGAGTTAAGGGTTATGATGGACAGGTAGGAAAGTGGAGTTAAAGCATCAATTAGATCTGCCATGATATTATCGAATGGCGGAGCAGTTTCGAGGGGCCGAATGGCCTTTTCCTCCTCCAATGTCTTGCATTCTTAAAAGTGTGAAGTTAGACTACGCTAAAGGGATTTCCGTAGCAGAGAGACATGGAGATCATATACATAAATCCTTAAGGCAATCGGCAAAACTGAAGAATGAGGAAATTTCTTTTTTAACAATGACTGGAATGGAACGAGCAACAGGAAATAGTGCCTGCAGTAATTTTCTAAAGAGGATTGGATGTGCCTTTGATGAGGAAAAAATGTAAAAAATGTAAAACGTGATCTGAGTTCGGAGAGAAAATGAAACTTACGCAACAAGGAATACATTTACAAACGAAGCGTCAAAACATGACAACGCACGCCAGAGAGGTTACAAATATTCATGGGGTTTTGCAGACAGCGTGGAAGACGCTTAGTTCGGCAACAGCAGCAGTACCGCCCCGAATAGGCAAATAAATCGGTTTGCTTCTAATTTTCACCAAATGCTAGATTTATTTCTAAATTATCATCAGTTATTTTGTGACTGTGTCATTGAAATGACCCTCACCTTCAGAAATATCAACTCGTCTTTTTGCTCCATCTGTTTCTGAAAGTTTGAGAGCTTCTCCTCAATAGAATTTAAATTCTCTTGAATCTCTCGAAAGTTTTTCTCCATTGTTTCTAGAATCCTTTCCTCTTCTTTCCTGAGATCTCTGAGTAAACGCTGCTCTTTCTCAGTGAGAATCTGGTGCATTTCAGTGAACTCGGATGTGATGTGGGTCTGTAGACTGCTCGACTGTTCCTACCAAATGAAATGTGAAACATAATTAATGTCCCGCGATAAAGGGAACAAAACTAACCGAGATCCCAAAAAATCAGCACAGGGAGTCCTTAGCCTAACTTCGGAAATCTTCCGTTTCTGTTTCTGTTCCGTTTCTAGAACCGCCAATTTCTTCTGTGTGAGAGAATCTAAGGAAGATTTCAGCTGATCCTGGGGTTGGGAGAGAACATCACATAATCAAATGAAATGACAATGAAACTGAAATGATTTTTTTTCATAAAAATCAATTTTACGTTATTGATTTCGGCAGCTTCTTCAATGGGCAGGAAGCGGTGGCCTCTGTGTTCCCGTGAACCGACACAAATCACACAGATCAATTTGTTGTCAGTTTCACAAAACAGCTCCAGTTCTTCCTGATGTTCCTCACAGCGTAGTTTACTTTCCTTCTCTTTCGGATTCACTTTTAATTTTCGAGATTTGTCGTCCAGATTCGATAAGGCCCGATTTATCTTGACGTTTCTTTCCGGAAGTTCCTGTCCCCATTCGGGACAACAGTTTACTTTCCTTCTCGAAGACTGTTTGATATAAGGGCGGCAGAAGTTGTGTCCACAAGCTATTTTAACCGGATCCGTGAAGAACTTACCATAAACTGAACAAATTGCCTCCTCGGTCATACTCTGGACCTGCTCCCTGGAAGCCATTTTCACACTCAGCACTTCCAGATTCAAACCGGTTTTGGATTCTGCCAGCCGAACACCTTCAGTTCCGAGATAAAGTTCATTGCAATTCTCAGGGAATTCTTATAATTTTTTCAACAGGTACCGTTGACTTTACACTCGGAAATGAAAAGCAGCGCAGTCTGAAGATGAAACAAATTGTTAGAACATGGGATTGGCCCGCATGTGAGAGGGTGAAGATCCATGGAGGACTGACAGTAGGAGATGGGGAGAAGCAGAGGGGAGTTGGAGATGGGTGCGGACAGAGATTCCATTGCTCTTTAGTACAGCTGGAACTTACTGCTGACAACAAACACTAGTGAAACATGGCGTAAAGTCTAGACCCATAAATTTAATAGTGTTAATGATTACAGCACCTCACTCAAAAGTACCGTAAAGGTATTTCAAATGACAGGAGCAGAGAATATCTTTAGAGTTACTCGGCCTTTTGAGGTGTTATTTTACCTTCTGGGGAAAAGGAAAGACGTGCAATTATTATCAGGGAGGCGGTGTCGTATTGGTAAAGTCATTGGAGTAGTAACCTGTAACCTGCCACCTGCTGATAGAATCGCAGTGCTGCAGGAAAGAATTCCCCATTGAAAACGATCTGAGTGCCTTTGAAGGTTTACAGTCACAATGGACCAATTAGATCATATTATGTGCTGTTAGGTATTCGTATATTTGGATCGGATCAAATCCACATTTTCAAAATTGACTTAATTAAATCCCATGATTTTATTATATGTTTGAGAAAAAATAGTTCGAATTTTTCACATTAATATACACAATGATGTGACAAATGCATAATCATTAGGATTCTTTCATTTATGCATAAACTTTGATATATGCTGAATATTTAGCTGGTTCTGAATTGCATTACGAAATCAAACATGACTCACATTTGGGCCTTATTGCCCCAACAAAACGATTTCTGCAAAGTAATGATGGAGAACAAAAAATTGGAGAGCTCAGGAACTGATAAGATCACTCTCAGTTTTTGTACAAAAAATCTGCTTCAGCAAAGGCAACTCCAATTTGCTGCGCTCCTGGTTTGTTGTTCTTCTGTTGAGAATAGTGCAATGCGAAGTCTCTCTGAAATATATTGGATCTCAGTGATACCACACCTGAAGCACTGTGTAAAGCTTTGGTCCCTTTAATGAAAGAACATCAGTGCTGAATGAAAGAAAACCCCATTAAAAACGGTCCAAGAAGTGAGGACTGTCTTTAAAGTTCTCCGGCGCTATGGGCCGAATGGCCTCATTCTGAGCTATTTCATACTATAATTTTTGTGTATTCTTAATCTTAGATTGGATCAAATACAGTTTCTCCAAATTGACTTCATTCAATCCCATTGTTTGTTTATGTGTTCCTTGGCCACGATTAAGAACAATTAACGAGAAGATACCCGGTTAATATTCATAATTTGGTAGGAAGTATTAACAAGTCCAAGCGGCGGTCGGACGACTGTCTGCCCCGCTTCCGCGGGTATCTTTGGAGAGGGAGCAAGCGGTGTCCACTGCCAAACTTGAAACCTTCCATGATCGGTGGGCACCGTGGGGAACTGCCGTGCATCATTCGCTCCGAAAACGAAATTTCAATTTGAGATGTAAGTTTCCTTTGAGATTTTGTCTCTCGCTACAGTGCCCCTTTAAGGGGCTATCATTTTAATTTGAGTCATTTGTCAATTTGACGTTTTGTTTCTTGAAGTTGGTTGATGAGAAGAAACAAGTCCCCAAGATGGGAGACAAGGAAGCCTTAAAGAAACCGTCAGCAAAGGGCGGGAGAAACGGCGAAGTTCGAGGAAGGAGATTTATTCCATCTACACCTGCAAAGTGATGAAGCAGGTTCACCCCGACACCGGCATCGCCTCCAAGAACATGAGCATCATGAACTCGTTCGTGAACGATATTTTCGAGCGCATCGTGGGTGATGTTTCCCGTCTGGCCCTTTACAACAAGCGCAGGACCATCAGCTCCCGGGAGATGCAGACCGCCATACGCCTGCTGCTGCCCAGGGATCTGGCCAAGCACGCCATGTCGGAAGGGGCAAAGGCGGGGACCAAGTACACCAGCTCCAAGTACAACCCCACAATGGACTGAAAAACATTCAAAAAAGTGTACACTTTAGGATTTGCTGTTAATGTGCAAAAGTTGATGTATGTTGCATTATTTCGTTGGTTCTGAATTGCGCTATATGAAGCAAGTTGACATCAAAAATAGTTGCCACAACAGAATGATTTAAGGTCAGTAACAGTGGAGGACAAGTGATTGAATAACCAGAAAATAAACAAGTTTCCTGTTTTCTTACTGATCCGTGGGATGTGGGAGTCGCTGGCTAGGCCAGCATTTGTTACCCAACCCTAATTGCTCGTGAGAAGATGGTGGTGAACTGCGTTCTTGAACCGCTGGACGCCATGTGGTGGAGGTACACACCCAGTGCTGTTAGGGAAGGAGCCCCAGGATTTTGACCCAGCGACAGTGAAGGAATGGTGATATATTTCCAAGTCAGGTTGGTGAGTGGCTTGGAGGAGAACTTCCAGGTGATGCTTTCACATGTGTCTGCTGCCCTTCTCCTTCTAGATGGCAGAGGTCGTGGGCTTGGAAGGTGCTGCCTAAGGAGGCTTGCTTAGTTCCTGCAATGCATCTTGTACAAAAACAAAAAGCTACTGCGGATGCTGGAAATCCAAAACAAAAACAGAATTACCTGGAAAAACTCAGCAGGTCTGGCAGCATCGGTGGAGAAGAAAAGAGTTGACGTTTCGAGTCCAACATGACCCTTCAACAGAACTCCAACAGTTCTGTTGAAGGGTCATGTTGGACTCGAAACGGCAACTCTTTTCTTCTCCACCGATGCTGCCAGACCTGCTGAGTTTTTCCAGGTAATTCTGTTTTTGTTATGCATCTTGTACATGTCGACGTACACACTGCTGCAACAGTGCGTCGGTGGCAGAGGGAGTGAATGTTTGTGGATGGTGTGTTAATCAAGCAGCCTGCTTTACCCTGAATGGTGTCAATCTTCTTAAGTGTTTTTGGAGCTGTACTCATCCAGGTAAATGGGGAGTTTTCCATTACATTCCTGACTTATGCCTTGTAGATGGTGGACAGGCTTTAGGGAGTCGGAAGGTGAGCTACTTGCCGCAGGATTCATAGTTTTGGACCTGCTCTTGTAGCCACAGTATTTATATGGCTAGTCCAGGTCAGTTTCTGGTCAATGGTAGCCCCCAGGATGTTGATAATGGAATTCAGCAATGAAAATGCCATTTAATGTTAACGGGCGATGGATAGATTCTCTCCTGTTGGAGCTAGGCATTGCCTGACACTTGTGTTGTGCAAATGTTACTTGCTACTTGTCCGCCCAAGCCTGGATATTGCCCAGATCTTTCTGCATGTGGACACGGACTACTTCAGTATGTAAAGAGTCACGAATGGCTGAACATTGTGTAATCAGCAAACACCCCAACTCCTGACCGTATGATGGATGGAAGGTCATTGATGAAGCAGCTGAAGATGGTTGGGCCTAGGACACTACCCTGAGGAACTCCTTCAGTGATGTCCTGGAGCTGAGATGACTGGCCTCCAACACCCGCAACCATCCTTCTTTGTATTGGGTATGACTCTAACTGCTGGGGAGTTTCCCCCTGATTCCGATTAACTCCAATTTTGCCAGGGCTCCTTGATGCCACACTTGCTCAAATGCTGCTTTGATGGCAAAGGGCAGTCACACTCACCTCACCTCTGGAGTTTAGCTCTTCTTTCTATGTTGGAACAAAGGCTGCAATGAAGTCAGCAGCTAAGTGACCTTGGTAGAACTCAAACTGAGTGTCAGTGAGCAGGTTATTGCTAACCAAGTGCCGCTTGATAGCACTGTTGGTGACCCCTTCCATTACTTTACTGATAATCGAGAGGAGATTGATGTGGTGGTAATTGGCTGGGTTGGGTTTGTCCTGCTTTTCATGTGCAGGACATGCCTGGGCAATTTTCCACATTGCTGTGTAGATGGCAGTGATGTAGCTATACTGGAACAGCTTGGCTAGGGGTGTGGCAAGTCCTAGAGCGCAAGTATTCAGTGTTATTGCTGGAATATTGTCAGAACCCATAGCCTTTGCAGTATCCAGTGCCTTCAGCAGTTTCTTGATATCATGTGGAGTGAATAGGATTAACTGAAGACATGCATCTGCGATGCTGGGGGTCTCTGGAGGAGGCCAAGAAGGTTCATACAATTGAAACTTCTCGCTGAAGATTGTAGCAAATGCTTCAGCCTTATCTTTTACAATGATGTGCTGGGCTCACCCATCTTTGAGGATGGGAATAGTAATGGAACCTCCTCCTCCAGTGAGTTGTTTAATTGTCCACCTCCATTCACGACTGGGTGTGCAGGACTGCAGAGCTTGTTGTGGAATCGCTTAGTTCTCTCTATTGCTTGCTGCTTGTGATGTTTGGCACACAAGTAGTCCTGTGTTGCATCTTCACCAGGTTCATACCTCATTTTTAGATATGCCCGGAGCTGCTCTTGGCATACCCTCCTGCAGTCTTCATTGAACCAAGGTTGATTCCTTGGCTTGATGGTAATGGTAGAGTGGAGGATGCCGAGCCATGAGGTTACAGATTGTGTTCGAGTACAATTCCGCTGCTGCTGATGACCCACAGCGCCTCGTGGATGTCCAGTCTTGAGTTGCGAGATCTGTTCGAAATCTATCCCATTTAGCATGGTGGTAGTGCCAAGCAACACGATGGAGGGTATCCTCAATGTGAAGGCGGAATTTCTCTCTGCAAGGATTCAGCAGTGGTTACTCCTACTGATACTGTCAGGGACAGATGGGCGACAGCTAGATAGGTGAGTATGAGATCAAATATGTTTTCCCTCTTGTTGGCTCCCTCACCATCTGCGACAGACCCAGTCTAGCATCCATGTCCTTTATGATTCGGCCAGCTGCATCAGTAGTGGGACCTCCGAGCCACTCCTGGTGATTAACATTGAAGTCCCCCATTCAGAGCACGATCTATGCCCTTGCCACCCTCAGTGCTTATTCCAAGTGGTGTTCAACATGAATCAATGCGCCTTCATGAGCTGGGACGGTACGTGGTAATCAGCAGGGAGTTTCCTTGCCCATATTTGACCTGATGCCATGAGACTTCACGGGATCCAGAGTCGATGTTGAGGGCAATTCCCTGCCTGCTGTATACCACTGTGTCACCATCTCTCCTGGGACTGCCTTGACTGTGGGATAGCACATATCCAGGGGTTATGATGCTGCCATCTGCGACATGGTAAGGTATGATATCGTGAGTATGACTATGTCAGAACAGTGCCCTGAAGTTTGGCACTAGCCCTCCATGTTATTAAAGAGGACTTTGCATGGTCGACATAGCTGATTGTGCCGCTGTCGTTTCCGGTCCCAGCTGGCCCATCCAGTTTCATTCCATTTTAAAAAAAGAAAAGAGGTAGTTTCATAAAACTGATTGTCTTTCTGGGGCATTTGCTGTGGGTCTGGAATTACATGTAGCCATTTGTCTGCCAGACCAGGTAAGGTGAACGACCAAAGAAGAAAATATAGAAAATAGGAGCAGGAGTAGGCCATTCGACCCTTCGAGCCTACTCCACCATTCATTATGATCACGGCTGATCATCCAACTCAATGGCCTGCTCCTGCTTTCCCCCCATATCCTTTGATCTCCTTCGCCCAAAGAGCTACATCTAAATCCTTCTTTAAAACATAAAATGTTTTGGCCTCAACTTCTTTCTGCGGTCACGAATTCCACAGGCTCACCACTCTCTGGGTGAAGAAAATCCTCCTCATCTCAGTCCTAAATGGTCCACCCCGTATCCTCAGACTGTGAACCCTGGCTCTGGACTCCCCCTCCATCGGGAACATCCTTCCTGAATCCACCCTATCCAGTCCTGTTAGAATTATATAGGTTTGTATGAGATCCCCTCATTCTTCTGAACTCCAGCGAATGTAATCCGAATTGACTCAACCTCTCCTCATTTGTCAATCCCACCATCCCAGGAATCAGTCTGGTAAATCTTCGCTGCACACCCTCTATAGCAAGTACATCCTTCCTCAGAAAATGAAAATAAAACTACAAACAATATTCCAGGTGTGGTCTCACCAAGGTCCTGTATAATTGCAGCAAGACATCCCTGCTCCTGTACACGAATCCTCTCGCTATGAAGGCCAACATACCATTTGCCTTCTTTACCGGCTGCTGCACCTGCATGCTTACGTTCAGCCGACACCCATGTCTCGTTGCACATTCCCCTCTCTCAATTTATAGCCAATCAGAAAATAATCTGCCTTCCTGTTTTTGCTAATAAAGTGGATAACCTCACATTTATCCATATTTTACTGCATTTGCCATGCATTTTCTCACTCACTCAGCTTGTCCAAATCACACTGAAGCATCTCTGCATCCTCCTCACAGCTCACCCTCCCACCCAGCTTTGTGTCATCTGCAAATTTGGAGATATTACACTTAGTTCCCTCATCTAAATCATTAAAATATATTGTGAATAGCTGGGGCCCCTGCACCGATCCCTGCGATACGCCACTAGTCACAACCTGCTATTTGGAAAAAGACCCATTTATTCCTACCCTTTGTTTTCTGTCTGCCAAACAGTTCTCTATCCATCTCAATACACTACCTCCAATCCCATGTGCTTTAATTTTAAATGCTAATCTCTTATTTGGGGCTTTGTCGAAAGCCTTCTGAATGTCCAAATAAACCACATCCACTGGCTCCCCCTCATCAACTCTACCAGTTTCATCCTCGAAAAATGACAGTAGATTTGTCAAGCATGATTTCCCTTTCGTAAATCCATGCTGACTCTGTCTGATTCTGCCACTGTTTTCCAAGTTCTCAGCTATTAAATATTTTATAATGGACTCTAGAATTTTCCCGATTACCGACGTCAGGCTGACTGGTCTATAATTCCCTGTTTTCTCTCTGCCTCCCTTTTTAAATAGTGGGGTTACATCAGTACCCTTCAATCTGTAAAAATTGCTCCAGAGCCTACAGAATCTCGGAGGGTTACCACCAATGCATCCATTATTTCGAGGGCTACTTCCTTAAACACTCTGGGGTGTACATTATCAGGCCCTGGGGATTTATCAGCCTTCAATCCCATCAATTTCCCCAACACAATTTCCCTACTAATAATGATCTCCTTCAGTTCCTCCCTCTCAGTAAATCCGGTGTTCCCCAACATTTCAGGTACGTTATTTGTGTCCTCCTTTATGAAGGCAGAACCAAAGTCTGTATTTAGTTGGTCAGCCATTTCATTGTTCCCCAATATAAATTCCCCTGTTTCTGACTGTAACGGACCTACATTTGTCTTCATTAATCTTTTTCTCTCCACATACCTATTGCAACGTTTACAGTCAGTTTTTATGTTCCCCGCAAGCTTACTTTCACACTCCATTTTCCACTTCTTAATCAATCTCTTGGTCCTCCTTTGCTGAATTCGAAAGTGTTCCCAATCTTCAGGTCTGTTGTTTTTTCTGGCCAATTTGTATGCCTCTTCCTGGGATCTGATACTATCTTTAATTTCCCTTGTAAGCCATGGTTTGGACACCTTTCCTGTTTTACTTTTGCACCAGACAGGAATAAACAATTGTTACAGTTCACCCATGAGCTCTTTGAATGTTTGTGTTTGCCTATCCACCGTCATCCCTTTATGTAACGTTTCGCAGATCATCATTGCCAACTCGTGCCTCATATCATTGTAATTTCCCTTATTAGGATTCAGGCCCCTAGTCTCAGAATCAACCACGCCACTCTCCATCTTGATGAAGAATTCTACCATATTCTGGTCGCTCATCCACAATGGGCCTAGCAGAACTAGATTGCCAATTATTCCTTTCGCATTACAAAATACCCAGTCAAGGATGACCTGTTCTCCAGTTGGTTCCTCAATGTATCGGTCCAGAACACCATCCCATATACACTCCAGGATTTACTCCTCTACGGGATTGTTACTAATTTGATTTGTCCAAACAATATGCAGGTTAAGGTCAGCCATAATTACAGATGTTCCTTCAGTGAACGCATCTCTAATTTCCTGTTTACTGCCATTCCCAACATCACATTACAGTTTGGGGGTCTAGATACAACACCTACTAAAGTTTTTTGCCCCTTAGTGTTTCTCAGCTCTACCCATACAGATTCCACATCATCGGAGCTAATATCTTTCCTCACTATTGTGTTAATTTCCTCTTTAACCAGCAATACAACTCCACCACCCTTTACATTTTGTCTGTCCTTCCGAAATACTGAAAACCCTTGGATGTTCAGATCCCATCCCTGGTCACCCTGCAGCCATGCCTCCGTAATACCGAATATATCATACCTGTTAACATCTATTTGTGCAGTTAATTGATCCACTTTATTGTGAAAACCCCTCGTGTTAAGGCACAAGGCTTTAAGGCTTGTCTTTTTAACATTATTTGTCCCGTTCCCATTATTTTTCACTGAGGACCTGTTTGATTCTTCCCCTTGATTTGTCTGCCTTTCACTTTTCTTATTCCCGTTTCTGTCTTTTGTTCTAGTCCTTGATTCCCCTTCCTCTGACTCCTTTCATAGGTCCCCATCCCCCTGCCATATTATTTTAACTTCCCCCCCCACCCCACCCCCACCATTCTAGCAAATATTGCCTCTAGAACATCAGTCCTGGTCTTGCCCACGTATAAGCCATCCAATTTGTACTGGTCCCACCTCCCCAGAACCAGTCCCAATGTCCCAGGAATCTGAAACCCTCACCCTCACACCATCTGTTCAGCCACATATTCATCCAACGGATCCTACTATTTTACTCTGACTAGCACGTGCCACTGGTAGTAATCCTGTGATCACGACCTTTGAGGTCTTACTATTCAATTTACTTCCTAACTGCCTATATTCTGCTTTTAGGACCTCATCCCTTTTTTACCTACGTCATTTGTACACGACCACTGGCTGTTCACTCTCCGCGTTCAGAATGTCCTATAGCCGCTCTGAGACATCCTTGAGCCTAGCACCAGCGAGGCAAGAAACATCTTGGCGTCGTGTTTCCATCCACAGAAACGCCTATCTATTCCCCTTGCAATTGAATACCATATAACTATTGCATTCCCATACCTTTTCCTCCTCCCCTGTGCAACAGAGCGAATCGTGATGCTACAAATTTGGCTGTTGCTGCTTTTCACAGAGCTGCCATTCTCCTCAGCAGTACCCAAAGCAGTATATCTGTTTTGCAGGCGAATAGCCAAATGAGAGTCCTGCACTGCCTGCCTAGTCCTCTTGTTCTGCCTGGTGGTCACCCATTCGCTTCCTGCCTGTGGACTCTTAGCCTGTGGTGTGACCACCTCGCTATACGTGCTATCTCCGATACCCTCTGCTTCACAGATGCTCCGCAGTGCCCCCAGCCACCGTTCCAGCTGCGAATCCCAGGCTTCTAGGAGCTGCAACTGGAGGCACTTCCCGCACACATGCTCGACCTGGGCACAGGAAATGTTCCCGGCTTCCACATGGAGCAAGAGGGGCACTCCATGGCTTTCAGCTCTCCTTTAAATTAAATTAAATCTTTGGAAGATAATTAATATCAAATAATATGAATTACTTTAGGGCCCTTCTTCGCTGCTCCTCGTTGTTACAAAATATAGCTCTTACAAACGATAAACCACAAAATAGGATCTTATAAAAAAATCAGCGAAATATATATAAAATATATGCTTGCCTGACCATACTCATGGCAATCAAAGGATCACCTCGTTCCCTCCTCACGAAACTGAACTCCCTCAATCACCAAACTCCAACTTAAGCACTCTACAGCAGCACAAAGCAGCACTCCCGTGCAGACCACCAATTGGTCAACGACCACTGATGAACCCACTGGGTCTGAACACTGAATATTTCAATTAACAGCATGAATTTATTAAGCTCAATTAGCATACACAAACTTGATTGTTAAGAATGGTCCGTGATCTCCAAAGCCACTGGGGCATCGTCTTCTTGGTTATGTTCTGTTGACCATAGTCATTCTTTGCGTGTTTTTTCCTTCTTGCATTCTGTTAACAGCAGCCTTGTCTACTCTAGATCTATACTGATGATGTATTGGAGTATTTTTTACCTGCATAGAGAGACCCCTGTCATGCCACGTTAGGTTATATTTGCCTTGGAGCTGGAGTTACTTCATAATATTTTCATAATCATGGATAGAGGAGCGGTTAGATAACAGGAAGCAGAGAGTAGGGGCAAATGGCTCTTTTTGGGTTGGCAAGATGTGACCAGTGGTGCGCCACAGGGATCAGTGCTAGGGCCTCAACTATTTGCAATTTATAACAATGACTTGGATGAAATTACCGAATATATGGTTACTAAATTAGCTGATGACAGAAGGATAGGTAGGAAAGTAAGTTGTGAAAATGACATAAGGAGTCTTCAAAGGGACACAGATTTGGTTAAGTGAGGCGGGAAGATTTGTCAGATGGGGGTAAATGTAGGAAAGTGTGAACTTTCTCAAATTGGTAGCAAGAATACAAAAGCTGTATATTTTTCGAATGGAGGGAGGTTGCAGAACTCTGAGGCATAGAGGGATCTTGTTGTCCTGATGCATGAAACAGGAAAAGCTAGTACAAAGGTACAGCAAATGGTTAGGAAGGCAAATGGAATGTTGTGGTTTATTGCAAGGGGAATGGAATATAAAAGCAGGGATGTGTTGCTACTAGGATATGAAAGGAAATAGTTGCGGAGATAGTAGGTGCACTGGTAGTAATGTTTCTAGAGTCATTAGATTCTGGAAAAGTCCCAGAGGATTGGAAACTGCCAATGTAACACCCTTATTCAGAAAGGGAGGGAAACAAAAACAGGTAACTATAGACCAGTTAGCTTAACATCTGTTATTGGGAAAATGTTGGCATCTATTATAAAGGATGTAATAGTAGAGCATTTAGAAATACATAATCTAATCAAGCAGAATCAGCATGGCTTCATGAAGGGGAAATCATGCCTGACAAGTTTATTAGAATTATTTGAAGAGGCAACAAGCAGGATATATAAAGAGGAACCAATAGATGTAAAATATTTGGATTTCTAAAAGGTGTTCGATAAGGTATTGCACATAAGGCTACTTAATAAGATAGGAGACCGTGGTGTTGGGGTAGTATATTAGCATGGATCGAGGACTAGCTAAGTAATAGGAGACAGAGAGTTGGCATACAGGGGGCATTTTCAGGATGGCAACCTGTAACAAGTGGAGTGCCACAGGGATCAATGCTGAGGCCACAATTATTTACAATATATATTAATGGCTTAGATGAGGGAAGTGAATGTACTATCTCCAACTTTGCGGATGGCACAAAAATACACAGGAAGGCAAGTTGTGTGGATGACACAAAGAGTCTACTGTGAGTTATGTGAGTGGGTAAAGACGTGGCAGATTGAATAAAATGTGGGAAAGTGTGAGGGTCTGCACTTTGGCATGAAGAATAGAGGAGCTGAATATTATTTAAACAAAGAAAGACTGAAGAAAGCTGCAGCACAGAGGAATTTGGGGGTCTTCGTGCATGAATTCCAAAAAGCTAGCGTACAATTTCAGCAGGCAATAGGTAAGGCAAATTGAATGTTGGCCTTTATTTCGAAGGGAATGCGTTATAAAAATAGGGAAGTCCTGCTAAAACTATACAAGGCACTAGTTAGACCACACACGGAACACTGTGAACAGTTTCGGTCCCCTTAACCAAGGAAATGTATCCTGGCGTTGCAGGCAGTCCAGGGAAGTTTCATTAGCTTGATCCCGGTGATGGAGGGATTTTCTTATGAGGAGAGGTTGAGTAGGTTAGGCTGGTACTCATTGGAGTTTAGGAGAATGAGAAGCAACCTTATTGAAACATATAAGATTCTTAGGGGGCTTGACAGGGGAGATACTGAGAGGTTGTTTCCACTTGTGGCAGAGTCCAGACCAGAGGGCATAAACTCAGAGTAAGCTGTCGCCCATTTAAGGCAGAGAAGAGGAGGAATTTCTTCTCTCAGAGGGTAGTCAATGTGTGGAATTCTTTACTGCAGAGGGCTATAGAGGCTGGGCCGTTATATTCAAGGCTGAGATAGGAAGATTTTTAATCAGTATGGGAATCAAGGGTTATGGGGAAAAGGCAGGAAAGTGGAGTTGAGGATTATCAGATCAGCCATGATCTCATTGAATGGCAGAGCAGACTCGATGGATATTCTACTCCTACGTCTTATGGTCTTATGGTGGGACCACATCTAGAGTACAGAGTGCAGCTTTGGTTTTCTTATTTAAGAAATGATGTAAATACATTAGAAGCAGTTCAGAGAATGTTCACATTGATTCCTGGAATGGCGGAGGTCGGAGAGTGAGCTGAGTTAGCATACCAAGAACAAGTTTGACAGGCTGGACCTGTATTCATTTGAATTTAGAAAATTGAGACCTGATTTTATTGAAACTGTTGTGGTCACTTTGACAAACGGGTCACAGGAGTCTCAGGTACAGGTCACGATCGTTTATTTGAGCAATTGCAAGGAGAACACCATCTCAATGCAGCTTGAGACAGTACTCTGCTAAACTACTACATATTTATACATTACTGAACACCTACAAGAACAGTTTCCAGATTCCGATCTTGTCAACATATAGATTTATATTAAACAGACATCTCTCTAGTAACAAAGGTACCAAAGCACCGGCATCATCTGTCCCTACTTTCACCCCCGGCGGAGACCTTCCCTCCTAACTTATCTAGGATCATCTGTTCTTTCCCAATCTGCTATAAACAGACCCAACCTTAGTTGTTTTTCAACCTAAGGGTCCGGTCTGACCCCTAAGACACCCAATCTATTATACTTGCAGTCCTCTCTGTTCGGCCTGGCCTTGCTGATGGTCACAGGCTCACAGGGTGTGCAAGGTTCTGATTCCTCTCTATCCAGCCTGGCCTTTAACTATACTTGCAGAGACTGGATGCTTGATTATTTTAATTAGTCCATTCCCTTTCAATAAGTTCTTAATGTACCCCTATATTCCCCCCTAACAGTCCTCCCTTTTGGGCCTTGGCCTAGCCCAATGTACCCAACTACCATTGTACTGTCCATCCCTTTACGCAACACCGCCCATTGATGCTGGTCAGTCATCCAGCTTTGGGTTGTAAAGGGTACCGTCAGACGATCTGTTTCATCTGGAGCTTCAATTCATGCCTCTGTCTTACTAGATTTCTTCTCCACCTACTGAAATTTCCCCAGTGCCACCTCTTTTGCGACCTTCGGGTCCAATGAATATCAACGGAATCACAGCCAGGGCATGGGAGATAATCCGAGTCAACGGGTGTATCTGTACATTTGTGCCTCCAATCCACCACCACCATATGGAGGAATCTATTTGCTCCATATCCTCTGTTAAGGCTCTAACCTATTGCTGCAATGTACAGTAGGTTCTGTATGTCTGCTGAGCCTGTCTCCGAATCATGGTTAGGTGCTCTGGTCATCAGGGAATTTCATTGGAGGAATGGTTCAAATACTATGTAAGGTTACCTTTAAGGTTTTCCACGACCTGAATAGTAGTTGTTCCTCTCTTGTATATTTCAACCAGTTCCACCTTCCCCACACCTGCCGGCACTTGTGGGTGTAGGCACACCGAATAATTGTGGATGGGACATATCCGGTTACTCCTGTACTGGATTCTTTCCTGCCACGTGGTGATACAATATCTCCAATTCCCTGTATATGCAACATGGGCCAGTTCTTTTGCAGCCCATCTAGTTTCCATTGTACAATTTGTTGCTGCTTTAAATCCACACTTCGCTTTCTCCGTCTCTTATATTGGGTGTGCACATACTACTGCGGTGGCCTCTATACTACGCTATTCTAATGTAGTGCTAACTATATTCCCTTTCATGTCCACTGCATATGGCGGAATATCATAGTACTTAATATAGTAATCTCTCCGTATAACCCCAATATTTTCCACTCTATATAATGTCCTGCCGGGTGTTGACATAGGTATGAAAGGTACTACTAATACAAAGCCGATTTGCATATTCACTATACATTCAACATTCATTCTATATACACTTGTTAAACCGCTGAGCTAGCAACCGGTCAAGTTATGATCCTTATGCCATGAAAGATTAAATGAATATTCATTAGTTATCCATAAATAAACAACCCATTCATTAATCTGTCTTAAATTCTCTCGGGCTTGCTCCAGTGCCCAGAATCCATATGTGTTGCAAACATCATTTCTGTTCGCTTTGTCTGAAATATTTTACCCTATGTTAATCAGTTTGTTGATAGGTCCTGCATAACTTTCCAGCATGGTAGCCAGGTTTTGGGTTAACTGTATCATGTCCTGGTCTGTGTTTAATTGGGTGTTATGAATTCCCTGTCTCCACTCTAAGATGACCTCAGACAAAGTGATGGACAAGGCGAGTAGGAGGTGGTGCGGCATGTTGGGTACCTGTCCTTTCGTCATTGATCAGAGCTATTTGAATAGGTGATTGACATGGGTTACAACCCAGCCTATAAATATAATATATTAACGGTTCTTGGAGGTCTGTAGCTCTTTACTGTGGGCATGTGAAGAAGTGGTGTTCGTTTGCACGGCCGAGTATCTGAGAGATTGTGTGGAAGGCGAAGCTTTGATGCATGTGATGATCCAGGGAACAGAAAGGGAGTTCAAAGACCTGGAGGTGGAACCTTGTGGAAGTCATCCGAGAGAAAGTGACATTTGGAAAAAACATTCCAAAATGGGTCCTTTGAGGGTGGAGATTGGAAAACCCCTTGTGAAAGATGGAGTGTGAGATTCATGGGGTGTGAGCTTCCCTGGCTGGGCCAGCATTAATTGCCCATCCGTAGTTGCCCTTGAGAAGGTGTGGTGAGCTGTCTTCTTGAACCGCTGCAGTGCTGTTCGGGAGGGAGTTCTCGGGTTTTGACACAGCGACACTGAAGGAACGGCGATATATTTCCAAGTCAGGATGGCGAGTGGCTTGGTGGGGGACTTCTAGGTGGTGGTCTTGCCACATATCTGCTGCCTTTGTTCTTCTAGATGGTAGCGGTCATGGATTTGGAATGTGCTGTTGAAGGAGCCTTGGTGAATTCCAGCAGTGCATCTTGTAGATGGTACACACTGCTGCTACTGTGCATCGGTGGTGGAGGAGTGAATGTTTGTGGATGTGATGCAAATCAAGCGGCTGGCTTTGTCCTGAATGGTCAAGCTTCTTGAATGGGAGCTACACGCATCCACGCAAGTGGGGAGTATTCCATCATACTACTGACTTGTGCCTTGTAGATGGTGGACAGGCTTTGGAGAGTCAGCGGGTGGGTTACTCGTCGCACTTTTCCTAGCCTCTGACCTGCTCTTGTAGCCACAGTCCAGTTCAGTTTCTGGTTAATGGTAACCCCCAGGATGTTGATAATGGGGGATTCAGTGATGGTAATCCCATTGAACATCAAGGGGTAATGGTTGGATTCTCTCTTGTTGGAGATGGTTATAGCCTGACACTTGTGTGATGTGAGTGTTACTTGCCACTTGTCATCCCCAGTCTGGATACTGCCCAGGTCTTGTTGCATTTGGACATGGACTGCTTCAGTGTCTAAGGAGTCACGAATGGTGCTGAACATTGTGCAATGATCAGTGAACGTCCCCTCTTCTGACCACCTTATGATGGAAGAAAGGTCATTGATGAAGCAGCAGAAGATGATTGGGCTGAGGAGACGACCCTGAAGAACTCCTGCAGTAATGTCCTGGAGCTGAGATGACTGACCTCCAACAATCACAACCATCTTCCATTGTGCTAGGTATGAATCTAACCACTGTGGATTTTTCCCCCAGATTCCCATTGACTCCAGTTTTGTTAGACTCCTTGATGACACACTCGGTCAAATGCAGCCTTGATTTTAAGGCAGTCACTCTCGCTTCATACATTGTGTACACCTTCAATGCCGATATGACCAACGGCCAAAATGCAGTGAGACTGGTTGATGAGAGATCCATAGCATCTGTTTGGAGTGGCATCTGTCACTTGGTTTCAGAGTGTGGTGTGCCTGACCACAGGTCACCTATTAGTTTACATGAACTGTGTACTTAATGCGAACATGGGAGTATAAGATAGCTTTTGAAACTTGTGTTATCCTTACAAATCTGTATGTATAGCTGCGGGTGAAGGAGCATTGTAATATAGTTAATCTTTTCTTGTTTGATAAATGTTTTATTCTTTTGTTAAAAGCTCATCAGCTGACTCCTCTGACTTTCTTCAGCAGCCACCCTCCACGTTTCTAAACACAAAATAAAGTTAGGATCTATAAAGCCGAGTTCCACCCTGTGACCTGGCTTTTGCAAGTAACATGAGCCGGGGTCATAACAATGGGGAGTCGTCCGGGATTATTAACATAAAATGGATCTCTTGTGCGATTAAAAATCCATGAATTTGATGGGATCTGTGAAGCCTTAAAAAGCATTACGTGGAGGTACTGAGGCACTGGACTAGGGCTTGGAATTTCTGCAATGTATGTTATATGGGTTAGAATTCGAAATGTCTAGCAGTGATGCAGCTGAGTTTTTGAAACAGCCTGGGTTAAATTATGATTCCTTAAGGATGTTAACCGTGACTCAATTGGTGAATTGGCACACAAGTTACAGAAAGGAGTTAGAGCGAAAGCTAAGAAAGTAGAGCTGCGAAATATATTGGCCAAAAAGCATAAAATGGAAGTGAAAGAACCAGGAGAAGCTGTCGAACAAGAAGGAGATCAGCTTACATGGGCACAATTTAAGTTAGAACAGAAGAAGTTGGAACTAGAGTTTTGGGCGAAAGAAAGGGAGAATGAGGGAATATTTCAAAGGGAGCAAGAGAAAGGCGGGAGCGAAAGAAGGCAAGAGAATGAGAGGTAAGGAAGAGAAGAAGAGAATACCACATTTGACTGCTGGAACGAAAACAAAATGCTGGCCTTTACTCTATGGAGAATATTAATGGGATAGAGCTACTGTCAAACCAGAGCCCAGTGGGCAGATGTTTAAATTTCTGCAAGTCCGCCCAAACTTTGTGCAAATGGGTGTAGAGGCATTCATTATTTGCTTTGAAAAGGTGGCTGAGCAACTGAAGTGGCTAAAAGACACTGGAAATTGCTCTTAGAGTAGGTTGGTAGGTAGAACTCATGAGGTATATGCATCGCTGTCAGAGGAGGTATCTGTGCATTATGATGCAGGAAAAAACTATTCTTAATGCACATTAATTTATCCTTGAGGCATACAGGCAGAAAGTTCGGAATATGAGGAAACAGCCTAGGCAGATCTATGTTTAGAGGGTAACAGAAAGTAATTTTGGCCTTTGGGTATTGGCATTGAAGGTGCAGGCGATGTAGGCGAAGCTCTTAGGGAAATAATTCTCCTAGAAGAATATAAGAATTCACTTCCTCCTGTACTTAAAACCCACGTTGAAGGCCAGAGTGTTAAAACAGAGGCAGCAAAAATGGCTGACGAATAGAGCTGGTCCATAAATCAAAACAGTTTTACCGTCATCCCAATAAAGCTGAGAAGGATAGAAGAAGGGAAGGTGAACGAAACGTAAGTAGCCAGGGAAGAGAAGGGACAGCTGGGAATTACCAGGAAATTCCCCTTCAGACCAGAAAGGACGGTGCTGAGGATGGAAGTGTCATTCGAAGGCCTAAGTGTTTTCGTTGTAAGGAGCTGGGTCACATTTGGGCAGATTACTGGAAACTAAATATTAGACTTATTGCATTATTAGGAACGCCTAAGGAATGATCGTGAATGTTACATCAGAAAATGAAATGGTTGTTAAGACTGTAGCAATAGTACAGGTGAAACATGTTCCCTCAGAACACACAGGAAAGGGGGATACGGTTCAGGATAGTCCAGGTAATTCTTCTTTGATTACTGGTGAAGGAAGTCAGGCTATGAAAGGTTCTGGATGTTTTGTTTTGAAGGGAGGAGTGGGTTCCTTTCTTGTTCAATTAAATAAGTGAACAAATTAAAATCTTGAGAGATACTGGGGAAGGCGAATCATCGATGGTGGCTGATAACACAATATATGTTCCAGGCAGTTTTATGAAGGAGCAAGTATTAATAACAGGTATTAATGGAAGTTATGAACCTGCTTCTTTCTGTAGTCAACTTACAAATGTGAATGGAATTGTTGCAGTGGGAATTATTCCTAAACCACCTGTTGAATGGGTAGATTTTGTCCCGAGTAATTATTTGGCTAGCAGAGACAGTAATGTGGCAACAACTGCATTGCAGAACGCGGTTCATGCTGATGTTGACAAACTTCAGAAAACTGCTGTAGCCAAAAGTGAAACACTTATAGCCATTCACAAACATTTGAAGGAAAACCTGATTAAAGTAGAAAATCAACTTTCACGTACGAAAGAGTTTGTTAATGAACAACAAGAATTGGTGAGAACAATTGAGAATCTGTCACAGAGAGTAGAACACTAGACTGAGGACTTAAAATGTCTAAATGGGAAACTTGGAGAAGCAAACTTAACACAGGTCGATCTTGAGTCAAAACATGGTGAACTTCAAGCATCAGTGGTCGCTATGAAATATCATGAACACGAAAAGGAATAATTGGTTGAATGCAGAATGAAAAGCCAAAGCTAATGAACTGTTAGAATTTCGCCAGGGAATAAGTAATGACAATCTTGAATTTCGAAGCAAACTGGAGAAAATGAGTGAGATGTGTTGCATGGAGTGTCGCAGTTTTGAAATTGTTCCTATGATTAAAAATTCCTTGATAAAGTGTGGCCCTGTTGAGCAAAGAACTGATCCAAGTAACATTACTGATGCATCAACCTCAGTAATGGGCAGTACAGAAACAACTGAAGTGCTTTCAGAATTAGAATTTAAGAATTGTCAACAAAAATGACTGAAGTCGCAAAACGGTCTGGATAGGCCAATGACAAGAGACACTGATTTGCAAGTGCTTGGCAGTGTTAATACACAAGATACAGCAGCTGGAATCCAGACAAGTGGACAATTTGCTAAAAAGCATTCAAAATCTGTAGAGGAGCGACATGATAAAGTTTGTGGATTATGTAAAAGAGTTGAAGCGTTGGAACGAACTATGGAACTAGAAAGGGAGAAAATAATCGACGCAGCTCAAAGAGAAATGGAAAAGGCCTATTAGAAATGGGGTGGGAAGAAACAACAAGATTAGAAAAAGTTCAAAGATTCAACCAAGCAGGAGTACGAAACCCTTTTTTGTGAACATAAGAAACATCTCAACAACATACTTGAAAAGACTAAAAGAGATGTGGATCACAGCAGAAATGAAATGTTAATGCAGATAAATGTCATTTTGACTTTGCTAAATCGAAATGAGGATTTGCCACGTTTGAGTTTGGAAATTGAGCTTGAGGATGGAATTATACTTTCAGCTAATGAAAAGGATGATTGGCCATGGACTTAAATTAAACAACCTTTTCTGAATTAAAGACTGTGAATAAGAGGAAAAAGACACACATGGGTGGAGTTATGATAATGCTATGATGCCCAAATTCTGCTAATCTTGCTACATTTATGAATTTTATTTTGCCTAAATCTTTGTAACTGTACATTATAATATATTGTCGTGAAATGAGATGAAAGTTTTATTTTTTTAGCCTGTCATAAGTTAATATTTAAAATGGTTATGATGTTAATTTTGTGTCAAGCAGATTTAAGGCCATTGTAAAGAAACCTTTACTGTTGTGAAACCTTCTTTCTTTTGGTGCGAAAAGAGTGTTAGGAACTAGAGGTAATTTAAGTAAGTTATATTTGTATTTGTGGGTGTTAGGGATTAGTCGTAGCTTTAAATTTTAGTTTTAATTGTGTTTTTGTATTGGTGGGTTCACTTTAAAAGATGCCTGTATTCTAATGCGGTACCATGGCTCTTGAAGAGAAGTTAAAATAAACGCAAGGTAGAAATCTGGGTTGTTGCTTAGCAACAGGAAGCCCAATTAGCGAGACAGAGGGAAACAGTTGGTGATTATGCTCTGAGGTGGAGGGAACAGTTTAGATCTCTCCCTAGCTGGACATACTAGCAGGTCGCTGAGGAATATAAGTCTTAGAATTTTAGGTGAGCTGTTCTGAAGATAAAGTAACAGTGAAAGTGGAGTGAGTCCTGGATCTCAAGCAAGATACGAAGTTGTCAGCAGGCAGGGAGCAGCACACAGCAGGCCCTAAAGGAAAAAGAGAAAGGCCCCAATGAGACCTTCAAGTTCAGCCAAACGGCAAGGTCAAGAATCTCGAACAGGATCCTATTCAGTGGAAGTGAAAGTAAGGAGCAAAGAGGATGGCTCCAAACTTAAAGGGAGAAAGCTGCAGGGCGCAGACTTAAAGCAAAATAAGCTTGCAAGAAGCCTGAAGATCCAAGAAGACAGCAACTATGGGCATGTGAAACAGTAGTGTTTTATTGGTACAACTGAGTATCTGAGAGAGAGAGCATGGCAGGCGAAGCTTGAATGCATGTGGTGATCAAGGGGAAGGGAACATCAGAAGGAGAGTTCAAATATCTGGAGGTGTACCCTTGTGGAAGGCATCCGAGAGAAACCATCATTTTGCAGAACATTCCAAAGTGAGTTCATCGAGAATAGAAATTGGAAACCCCCGTGTGAAAAATCGAGTTCAGTGAGACTCTTTGGCTCACGATGTGACAAGTGTCTGGGGAGGAGTTAATGAGAGGTCCATAGCATCTGCTGGGGGTGGCATCTGTCACTTGATTTCAGAGTGTGGTGATAGATACATGGACTGCATACTTAGTGGGAGCATGTGAGTATAAGATAGCTTTTGTAATTTGTGTTATACTTATGAATCTGTATATGTCGGTAAAGGTATAGTTGTGGGTCAAGGAGTATTGCAATATAATTAATCTTTTCTTGTTCAATATATGTTTTATACTTTTATTAAACATTCATCAGCTGACTTCTGTGACTCTGTTCAGTAGTTGCCCTCCACTTTTCTAAGCAAAATGTAAATGTCAGGAACTACAAAGCCAGGGTCAACTCTGGGATCTGGCTTGCCCAGTAGTAACGTCATCTGGGATCATAACACAAACAACTACATAATCCGGTGGTAGTAACACTTTGATCTAAAATGCCTACATCTTTTTATTTATTCCTTCTGACTGAAATGGTGTTTGTTATAATGAAGCCATGATTTATACGCTGTCAGCAGCAATACGCCATGTGCTCCCGCCCCCACCTCCCCCCACCCACATCATGTTGTCCGAGGAAGCTGTTTCCTTTTTTTGTTGTGTCAAGAAGGACTTCGTGTCATGCAAAATAGGAATCTTCCTGAACAACTTCATCTGAATCGAGGATCGGAACATAAACATTGATTTCAATGGCATATTCGTTACAGCGATTTGAAGGTGAAGTGTCATGACTCTTAAACTTATACAATTGATGAGTTCTGATCGTGTATACAAGTTTCTATTCCGAATGAAAAAAAAGTAACTCCGTGGACATAAGGGGCGCTATCTGCCTTCCCATTCCAGTAGGAAGTACATCCGCCTACTTCTTGCCTTTCGATACCTTCAAAATCCAGGCTGGTGTCAAGCAAGGCTGCGTGATAGACCCCGTGCTATTTGCAATCTACCTGACAATGCTTATTTGTTTCATCAAAAATCAACGGCCTTCTGGCGTGAGTATTAAATACTGTTTCGATGGAAAACGCATCAACCTCAGTTGCCTCAGTGTCAAAATTAAACTCACCATAGACATTCATGACCTACAGCATGCGGATGACTGGAGTATCGTTGCCCATTCAGCACTAGATTTGCAATCCACTCTTGATCCCTGCAATTCTACATGCAAGAGACTTGGCTTGTCCTTGAATTACAAAACAAAGCTCATATCTGGACCCAGACCTGATCAGTCAAATATTCCACCTCCCATATAGTGAAAAGAGAGACACTGGAACTTGTTGAGCACTTCCCATACCTTGGCAGCCACCCCCACCAAAAAAACACCATTCACGAGTAGTTCCAACACCGAATCAGCTGCGCCAGCTCAGTCTCCCCCAAACTATGACAGCGAGTGTTTGAACAAAAAGACCTCTGTAGGTCAACAAAAGCCCTAATGTACAGATCAGTTGCCATCACTATGCTCACGTATTGCTTTCCACCACCGAGTATAAACCAACTGGTCCGTAATTGCTGGAATTATATTTTCTCCCTTTTTGAACAAATGTGTAACATGCGCAATTCTGCAGTCCTCTGGAACAATCCTGGAATATAAGGGTTGAAACATTGTGGCCAGTGTTTCTGCAAACTTCTGCCTTAATTCCCTAAGCGTCATTGGATGCAGCACAAAGAAACGGACCTGATGACTTTTCATATCAATGTGATTTCATAAGTTGTATTTCCCTTTAATACCAATGTCATAAATGTGGTTTGATCGGACACAAGTGTGAAACATTATACAACGCAGAAGGAGGCCATTCGCCCAAAATGTCTGTGGACCTTCAAAAGCAGTCACCATTCTTGGACCCTTTTAATGGGGAATTCTTTCCTGCAGCACAGATTCTGTCAGCAGGTGGCAATGGTGCACTTTGTAACAACGAAAGACTTGCGCTCAGAGTCTCAACCCATCCCAGAAACTTCCTGTACCCGCAATGAATTAGTCACCAGTCCAGGAGCCTCCGTTATGGAGGAAAATGCAGCAGAAGTTTATAGCTATCACGATCCAACATAGACAGGAATTAAATAAATGTTTAGTTAATCTCTCTTTGGTGCTGGTTGAGGGAAGAATGTTGTCCAGGACATCGGGAGAACTCCCCTGTTCCTTTATACCGTGGGATCTGAAACACCCACTTGAAGCTGACGCGGCTTGGAGCGATTGGGCTTGTCGCAGGAAGATTGGAACAGGATTCAGCCCCTCGAGTCTTTTCCACCAGTCAGCTAGATAGTGGCTGGTTTGCAACTCAACTCTATTTACCCACCTGAGCTCCGTGACCCCGAACCATCGAAAGTTCCAATTTTCCCAGTATCCACAGATTGTCGGGGAAGAGAATTCACCATTTCCCCTACACATTCTAATGGAAATGTATTTCGTGATTTCGTTGCTGAATGATCAAAAAGAGCTTTTTAGAAGTTCCACCATGCTGATAATGGGTAAGAGTGTGTTCAGAGTAGAATTCCTTCCGGTGGGGAGGACCGCCGCTGCTGACAGAAACTTCCCAGGTTTTCTTTCTGTTGAAATGAAAGTAAGGAAATTCCGCTGGGCTGTGTAAGGGGTGAAGCATCCACCAGCACCAGATTTTCCTTTCTGTGCTCCACAAAGGTGCTGCTTAACGCCCAGACAGCAACAATAAAAATATGCCCCAGTGGTGCACATTGTAAAAGATATGGAACAATTTCCACAACAGAATCACATCCAATATTTCTGCAATAAAACAAGTCATTTATTTCAAACCAACATTGGCCCCTCCTCTCCTCTTCCCCCATTCCCTCTCTTTTTCAGGCAAAACCAATATCTGTTTGTCTCTCAGTCCCGTGAAGGGTTCTTCCCAACAGTGTGTTTTTCCTCTGCTGTGTCGACTACAGCGTCGTTCTTGTAGGTCGAAGCACAAGCGCTTCATTCGATAGAATTCAGTTTCTGGGTCTGCACCTTGCTGTTTCGTCGGTAGTATTGTAATCGACAAGAGTAAAAACTGTAGAAAAGTGCGATGGAACGTCGATCTCCAAGCATCTCCGTCTCCTCCCTCCATTTCCCATCCTCTCTCTGTTTCCCCCCTCTCTCTCCCCTGCCAACACTCGCTGAATGTTTTTCAGTCCGTTGTGAGGGTTTACTTGGAGCTGGTGTGCTTGGTCACCGCCTTTGTCCCTTCCGACACGGCGTGCTTGGCCAGTTCTTCGGGCAGCAACGGGCGCACCGCGATCTGAATCTCCCCGGAGCTGATGGACCTGTGCTTATTGTAATGGGCCAGTTGGGAAGCCTCACCCACGATGCGCTCGAAAATATCGTTCATAAACGAGTTCCTGATGCTCATGGCCTTGGAGGAGATGCCGGTGTCGGCGTGAGCCTGCTTCATCACTTTGCAGATGGAGATGGAATAAATCTCCTTCCTCGAACCTCGCCGTTTCTGCTGCCCTTTGCTGGCGGTTTCTTTAAGGCTTCCTTGGCTCCCTTCTTGGGGACTTCTTTCTTCTCATCAACCGTCTTCAGTTCCAGTCACACTGAGCTTGTCACCGACAAGATTCAATTACCTATTGCGCACCACCGGCCGTGCGCCCCGTCAACTAACCATGTTTATCCTTTATACTGTGAGAGGTTTTAGATTCACGTGTGAAAGACGTGTGAAACAGGATAGAGATTAGTTTATAACATGAAGTTATTGAGCATTGCAACCAACTTCACCAGGAAATAACAGAACTGATATGTTAACGCAGCAACATCGAAACTGAAAACGGTTTGAATCAGGAAGTACTGAATGAGGACATGGCTTCCAGAGAAGGCCCAGAGTTTGACCGAGGAGACAATTTGTCCCATTTGTCCTGATCTCTTCACTGATCCGGTAACACAGGATTGTGCACACAACTTCTGCTGCTCTTGTATCACCCAGTGTTGGGAAAAGAAGGAGATAAACTCCTGCCCGGAATGTAGACAGGAGTTTCCGGAAAGAAACCTCAGGTTAAATCGGCTATTAGCGAATCTGGCCAAGAAAGATCGAAAATTAAAGCGGAAGCATCCCTCCACTTAAGTGCGAATCCCCGGATGATCGGGGTTTACCTGGACTATGAACGTTGCAGGTCTCATTTTACAGAATGCCCCCTCCCCACACTTTGATCCACACTTTCACTGAGAGTCTCTTTCCCATTTCAGTCCAGCATCGAATGAGGGCAGGGAGGGGGAGAGAAGAAACAAATTGAAGCTCAATAGTGGAGTTAAACTTATCGAGGTAGAATGAGCTGTGAACTGCAGGAACCCGGTGACCTTCCTGCCTGTAATGTTGCTCCACAGAAGTGCTATTGCTGTGCTTGAGGTGAATCAGTGCAGGCGTACTGTCAATGCTTGTGGTAAACTACACAATTGAAACTGCATTTTATTTAAATCCATGCACTTCAGTTCTTTATTAGATCCTGGGAGCAGAAAGCAAAACTGTTTTTTTTTTAATCCTTGTTCCACACTTTAGCTCGTTACAAAACCCGTCCCGAATTTTATTGACCCCGATTATAAAATCGCTGTCGGGTGAAAACGAGGGGTGGTCACATGGAAATGGCACTAATTTTACACTGGCAATTTGTCCATCCCCACCTTGATCATGGTCCTGAGGTGGGCAGCTGGAATACCCTCCTGCTTCAGATGGGAAGGTTCATAGAACCATAAAACACATAAGGAGGACATTCGGCCCTTCCTGCTTATGCCAGCTCTTTGAAAGTACTGCCCAGCTGGTTCCATTCCCCCAACCGTTCCCCACGGCCCTGCAATAATGTAGCCCTTCAAATATTAATTCAATTCCCTTGTGAAAGTTAATATTGAAATTACTTACCCCACCCTTCAGGCAGTGTTTTCCAAATAATAACTTGCTGCGTAAAACACCGCCCTCCTATGTCGTCTGGCACTTTTGCTCGTACGAAAACTCATCACTGCACCTCCACTGTCACTCTGTTTCAGATAGTATGTCTCAGCATCAATCCAGCCCAGAGTTCCCTGGTCTGTATTCTCATTTGGCGCACCAAGCACAGCTCAGCAATTCTGTCACCACCTTCTGATTTCGGCACTGACACTACAGACACATGAAACAGAGGCATTTATTTCTCTGTGCAGGGTGATAGGGTATCTGAGAGTCCGCCAATATTTTCATTATATTTGCTTATTAGGTAAGTGCTTAATTAAAAAATGCATCTGTTAAGATAGAGCGACCATGTAATCCGAGGCACATCTATACACATTTAGACGCTTTTGCCTGCTATCTCCGTATGTGGTTAAGTGCCATGTTTTGCTTTATCATGCGAAGCGCAGTAGGACACTTTATTACATTAAACACGCTGTACAAATATAAGTTGTTGCTTTTTTGATCTACCATTGTACTTTTCTAATTTTGTATTCACCTAAGAGACCATTATGCCATGCAGGAACGTATAACTATAGCAACGTGGGGCTAGGAAGAGAAGCAGCACAATTAAAGGAGAGGTAATGGATAATGTTACTAATTGAATTAAATGGTAGACCACAACTAGTTCTGGTTACCAGGTTTAAGAAAGTACATGAGGGTCCTTTAAGGGTGCAAAGGACATTTACAGCAATGGTTCCAGGGATGAGCGATTTTATCTACAAGGTTGTTTTCCCTGTAGCAAAGGAGACTGAGGGGAGATGTTAAAAATGTGTACAAGATTATGAGCGTATGAGATCAGAAAGGGAAAGCAAAGTTGTTTCCATTAGTTGATGGTCCAAGGAGTAGGTGACAATGATTTCAATATCGGTCAAGCGGTACAAGGCAGACGTGAAGAAGAACTTTTTTTATACAGCAAGTGAAAATGACCAGCAACTTTCTGCTTATGAGAGTGGTAGAAATGAGAATAAAGAATTTTAAAATGAAATTGAATGAACTCTTGAGAGAAATAAACTTTCCTCAAACGGAGAAGCTTAAATCTCATATGCCTAAAAGGGCTACAGTGATAGTGTAGGAGAGTGGAACTGAAATATATTCCTATAGGTTGCCTACCTGAACTCAATGGGCCGAATAGCCTCCTCCTTTTTCGTAATATGGAGGGGCGGGGGAAGAGAAGGGAGGGGGTGTGGGAGGAGAGGGTGTTGGTGGCGAGGTGGGGGAGTAGGAAGGGGAGGGCGCGGTGAGAAAGTGGGGAGGGCGGGAAAGGGAAGGGTGAGCGCGGAAGTGGAGAGATGGGCTAGGGGTGGGTTTGGGGAAGGTAGGAGGCGTGTGGGGGTGAGGATGAGGAGGAGGCGGTGTGGAGAGGAGATGGAGGCATCGGATGAGGGGCACTGGGGGGAGAAGGAAGAGGAGGAGGAAGAAGAAGGGGTGAGCCAGTGGAGGCAGTGAGGAGGAGGAGGAAGAGGGCGTCAGGGGAGGGGGTGGGGTTGGTGAGGTGGGCATGATGGGATGGGGGTTGATGTGAACGAAGATGGCTGGGAACGAGTTAGGTTGGAGGATAATGTGGAGGATGGTGCGCTGAGGATGAGATGTAGGAGGGGTGCTGGGGCCCGAGGTGATGTAGAGGAGAGGGAATGGTGGACTGAGTTGGAGGCGGGGAGATGTTGGGTGAGTTGGAAGAGGAGGGATGAATGGGGATGGAGTTGAAGGAGGGGTTGACAACAAGGTTAGTTGGAAGTAAGGCAGATGTGGAATAAGGTGAAATGGGTGATGTGGAAGTCGGCTTACGGGGTGGCTGAGTTGGAGCTGGGGTGAGGAGGAGTTTGTGAGGAAGAGGAGAGGGGTGGCAGCGGTGCAGATCTGAAGGATGGAAAGGGGGTTAAGGAGAGGGTGTGGATGTAAGGAGGAGAGGCGAGGGAGTAAGGAGCAGATGGAAGGAGGAGAGGACAAGATGGGTGGTCTAAGATGGAGGGAGTTAAGGAGGAGGGTTCGTAAAGGACGTGCAATGTAAGGAGGAGGAATGGTAAGAGGACGGGGGTAAAGGGGATTGGTGGTAGGTCGATGGGAGATAAGGATGAAGTGGGACAGGGATGAAGTGTGGACGTGGAAGGGGCTGAGGAGGACGGGATTAGGGGAATGGGTTAAGGAGGAGGGGAATTGGGGGATGTGGACAATGGGGTGTGGGAAGGGAGCCTTGTTTGGAGGTGGGGAATGGGGCGAGGTGGATGGGGTTACATGGATGTGAAGAGGAGGGATGGTGAGGTAAGTGGGAGTGCGATAAGGATAAGAGGACTAGGGAATTAAGGATGAGAGTGAGATGGTGTAACGACGATGGGGTGGTATAAGAGGCACATGGCAGCATGATATTATTGCTATAACGAAACCTGGCGTAAACAGGGTCAATAATGGCAAGTGGACATCCCATATTTGGTTTTCAGGCAGGATAGAGAGGGGGATAAAAAATGGGGATGAAGCATTATTGGCTAAAGATCAACTACAGCTGTGAGGAGGGGTGTTTTAATAAATGAACCATCGAATGAGCCAATATGAGTTGATCTCAGGAATAAACAGGGACAATGATACTACAGGGAGTGTGCCATAGACCCCAAAACAGTGAGAGGGAGACAGGAGAGCAAATATGTTGGCAAATTTCTGAGTGCAAAAGTAACAATGGAACCCTAGCTGGGAACCTCAAATGCCCTAAAATCAACTGGGATACGAAGAATGTAATAGGCGCAGAGGGCACAAAATTCTTGAACTGCATTTCAAAGGACATTTTTCGCCAGCACATAACAAGCCCAAAGCGAGGGGCTTTAATTCTAGGTGCAGTATTAGGAAACGAAACTGGGCAAGTGGATCAAGCAGCAGTGGGTGACCATTTTGGAGATAGGGGCCATAATCCAGTTAGATTTACTGAAATTAAGGAAAAGCATGAAGATAGAGCAGGAATAAAAATTCTAAACTGGGGGGGAGGCAAATTTTAAGAAACTGAGAGGTGATCTGGTGAAAATGGACAGGTTACAACTACTTGAATGATAAATGGTGTTAAATCAGCAGGAGTTATTCAAAAGCGAGGTTCTATGGGCACAGTGTAGACACGTCCCCAGAAGAATCACAGAATCACACAGTGCAGAAGAGGCACTTCGGCCCATCGAGTCTGCAGCAACACGTGAGAAACACCTGACCTACCGACCTAATCCCATTTACCTGCACTTCGCCCATAGCCTTGAATGTTATGACCTGCCAGCTGCTCATCCAGGTACTTTTTAAAGGATGTGAGGCAATCCATCTCTACCACCCTCCCAGGCAGCGCATTCCAGACCGTCACCACCCTCTGGATAAAAAATCCAGGTGTCCTCACATCCCCCCTAAACCTCCTGCCCCTCACCTTGAACTTGTGTCCCCTCATGACTGACCCTTCAACTAAGGGGAACAACTGCTCCCTAACCACCCTGTCCATGCCCCTCAAAATCTTGTACATCTCGATCAGGTCGCCACTCAGTCTTCTCTGCTCCAACAAAAACAACCCAAGTCTATCCAACCTCTCTTCATAGCTTAAATGTTTCATCCCAGGCAACATCTTGGTGAGTCTCCTCTTCACCCCCTCCAGTACAATCACATCCTTCCTATAATGTGGCGACCAGAACTGTAGACAGTGCTCCAGCCGTGGCCTCACCAAGTTTCTATACAACTCCAACATGACTTCCCTACTTTTGTAATCTAGGTCTCGGTTGAAAAAGGCAAGTGTTCCATATGCCTTTTTCAACACCCCACTAACATGCCCCTCCCCCTTCAGAGATCTATGGACACACACACCAAGTCCCGTTTGTTTCTCAGAACTTCCTAGTGTTGTGCCGTTCATTGCATGCTTCCTTGTCAAATTACTCCTTCCAAAGTGTATCACCTCAAACTTTTCAGGGTTAAATTCCATCTGCCACTTATCTGCCCGTTTGACCATCCCGTCTATATCTTCTTGTAGCCCAAGACAATCAACCTGACTGTTAACCACCCGACCAATCCTTGTGCCATCCGCAAACTTACTAATCCTACACCCCACATAGTCACCTATGTCGTTTATAAAAATGACAAATAGTAGGTGACCCAGCCCAGATCCCTGTGGTATGACACTGGACACTGGCTCCCAGTCACTAAAGCAGCCTTCTGTCATCACCCTCTGTCTCCTATAGCTAAGCCAATTTTGAATCCACCTTATCAAATTACCCTGTATCCCATGTGCATTTGCCTTCTTTATAAGCCTCCCATGTGGGACCTTCTCAAAGGCTTTGCTGAAATCCTTATAAACTACATCAACTACATTACCCTCATCCACACACCTGGTCACCTCCTCGAAAAAATCAATCAAATTTGTTAGGCATGACCTCCCTCTGACAAAGCCATGCTGAATATCCCTGATGAAACGTTGCCTCGCCAAGTGGAGTTAGGTCCTCTCCTTCAGAAGTTTCTCCAATAGTTTCCCTACCACTGACGTGAGACTCACTAGTCAGCAGTTCCTGGCTTATCTGTACAACCCTTCTTAATTAGCAGAACTACATTAGCTGTTCTCTAGTCCTCTTGCACCTCCCCCGTGGCGAATGAGGAATTAAAAATTCGGTTCAGAGCCCCTGCGATTTCCTCACTTGCCTCCCTCAGCAGTCTGTGACACAAATCATTCGGACATGGAGATTTGCCCACTTTTAAGCCTGCAACACCTCCAATACCTTGTCACTCCCTGCATCAATTTGCGCAAGGACCTCGCAGTCTCTCTCCCCGAGTTCCATACCTTCATACTCATTCTCTTGGGTGAAGACCGATGTGAAGTATTCCTTCAACACTCGACCGATTGTTGCTTGCCCCCTTGGTCCCTAATGGACCCTACTCTTTCCCTGGTTATCCTCTTCCCATTGATATAATTATAGAATATCTTGGGATTTTCCCTACTTTTACCAGCCAGAGCTTTCTCATATCCCCTCTTTGCTCTCCTAATTGCTTTTTTAAGCTCCAACCTGCACTTTCTGTACACCACTAATGACTCCGCTGTCTTGCTTCCCTTGTACCTGCTAAAAGCCTCTCTTTCATTCTCATCGTATCCTGAATATCTTTGGTCATCCATGGTTCTCTGGGCTCGTTACTCCTTCCTATCACCCTAGAGGGAACATGTTGAGCCTGTATCCTCCCCATTTCCTTTTTGAACGTCCCCCATTGCTCTTCTGTAGATTTCCCCAGAATTAGCTGTTCCCAGGCTACCTCGGCCAGATTCTGCCTTATTTTACAACGATCCACTCTCCCCAATCCAAAACATTGTTTTTTGTAACATGTCGTTTTTTTTGTCCATAACATGCTTGAATTGTACCATGTTGTGGTCGCTATCACTGAAAGGCTCCCCCACCACCATCTCAGTGACCTGTCTGGCTTCATTCCCCAGAATTAGGTCCAGCATCGCGCCATCTCTTGTTAGACGCTTTACATATTGACCTAAAAAGTTGTCCTGGGCACATTTCAAGCAATCCACTCCATCCAAGCCCTTAACACTATGTCTATCCCAATTGAAGTTGGGAAAGTTGAAATCACCTAATATAATTAACCTATTGCTATTTTTTTTTACACACCTCTGCAAATTGTGCACATATTTGCTCCGCAATTTCCTGCTGATAACCTGGGGGTCTAAAATAAACATGTATCAATGTTGCTGCCCCTTTTTTATTCCTAAGCTCTACCCACAAAGCTTCATTCAATGCCAAGATATCATCTCTCCTTACTGCAGTAACGGACTCCTTAGCAAATAATGCAAATCCTCCTCCTCTTTTACCCCCTCCCCTGTCTCACCTGAAGATTCGATATCCCAGAATGTTGAGCTGCCAATCCTGCTCCTCCCTCAACCACGTCTCTGTGATAGCTATTATATCACAATTCCACGTGTCAATCCTCACCCTTAGCTCATCCATTTTTCCTACAATACTCCTGGCATTAACATATAGGCCATCCAGCCTTGCCTTAATCCCTTGAAACTTAATGCAGCTGTAATCCCTCTGACTTGATTGTTTTACTGTATTATGATATGTCCCAATTCTGCTAACATTCTGTGCCCCCTCCCCCTGGTGAATTAGTTTAAACTCCTATCAACAGCACTAGCAAACCCACCCGCTGGAATTTTAGCGCCGCCCTGGTTCAGATATAAATCGCCCCACTTTTGCAGGTCCCGCCTTCCCCAGAAACGGTCCCAGTGGTCCAGTAATCTAAAACCCTCCCTCCTGCACCAACTCTTAAGCCGCATATTCATCTGCGCTATTCTCCTATTTCTGTGCTCGCTAACATGTGTCACTGGGAGTAATCCAGAGATTACAAACCGCGAGGTCCTGCTCTTTAGCCAACTGCCTAACTCCCTGAATTCTTGATGCAAGACCTCATCCCTCTTTCCACCTATGTCACTGGTACCAACATGCACCATGGCTTCTGCCTTATCACCCTCCCCTTTCAGGATGCCCTGCAGCCATTCAGTGACAGCTCGGACCCTGGCATCAGGGAGGCAACACACCATCCTGGAGTCATGTTGATGGCCACAGTAGCGCCTATCTGTTCCCCTGAATGTAGAATCCCCTCTTACTATTGCTCTTCCTCTCTTCCTCCCCTCCTTTATAGACAGGCTCTTTGTGGTGCCAGAAGTTTGGCTCTGTCCGCACTCCCTGGAGGAACCAGCGACCTCGTCAGCCTCCAAAATAGAATACCGATTTGCAAGCGGGACCCCAGGGGACTCCTGAACTCCCTGCCTGTTTCTCTTGGACTGCCTGGTGGGCACCCCTTCGCTTCCTTCCTCAAGTCCCTTCAGCTGCGGTGTGATCATCTCTCTAAACATGCTACCCATGATGCTCTCAGCTCTGAAACCCGAGCTTCCAGGAGCTGCAGCTGGACACATTTCCTGCACACATGCTGGTTCAACGCACTGGAACTTTACCCAGCATGCCACATGGAGCATGAGGAGCACACCATGGCTTTGAGCTCTTCTTCCATGACTTATCCCTTTAAATTAAAGCTTTTAAATCAATTACTCTAGGGCCCTTCTTTCCTGATCCTCGTTCCTACAGAATATACAAACTATAAACCATGAAAAAGACCTTAAACTATAAGCAATAGAAGTAGTAAACACTTATCTGACCTTACCCCCTACTTACCAGTCATTTCTCTCCCTTGCGGCCTCTACTGCTGCTGCAGGGCAAGACCACGCTCTGAAGATTTAAGAAGTTGGATAGCAAAGAGAAAGTGCAAAGAGCACCTCTTCCCCTCTGCACCGAATTCGCACTGTGCACCAAATTGCCAATACACACACTCACTCAGGCTGTGTCTTACTCAGGATGTGGTATTTCCCCTGCTCGTGTGCAAGCTCACTGATCATGAAAAAGCGTGGTACTGCCAAATCTAGAGACCCCTGGCTGTATAGAAGTATACAAGTTAAATTTACAAAGAAGGCTTATGGCAATCATGAAAACGTAATACTGCAGAAAGCCTAGAGGAGTATAGAATGTAGAGGGGTGAATTAAAAATGGTCATTAGGAAAGCAAAGAGCGGATATGAAAAAATATTGGCAGGTAAAATCAAAGGAAACCCAAAAATGTTTTACCAGTACATTTAGAGCAAGAGAATAGCAAAGGATAAGGTCGGGCCGATCAGAGATCTTCATGGGAACTTGTGCTCTGATGCTGAAGAAGTGGGCAGGATTCTCAATGAGTGCTTTGTCCCGCTCTTCACTAAGAGAGGGATGAAGCAGATATTCTAGTTAAAGAGGAGGAATGTGAAATAGTAGATTTAATTAATACGTTAAGAATAGTGAGAGAGGAAGTACAGGAGGGACTGACATCCTTGAAGGTGGATAAATCACCAGGGCTGGAGGAATTGTATCCCAGGCTGTTAAAAGAAGACAGGGAGGTAATAATGGATGCCCTGTGGATCATTTTCCAATCCTCGCTAGATACAGGCGAGGCACCAGAGGATTAGAGTTCTGCGAAAGTTGTGCCATTATTTTTAAAGCGTGCGAGTGATAGACCAAATACTTTTAGGCGGGCCAGTCTAACTTCTGTGGTGGGAAAATTATTGGAATCAATTCTGAGAGACAGGATAAACTGCCACTGAGAAAGGAACGGGTTAATCAAGGATAGTCGGCCTTGTTTTGTTAGGGGAAAACTTACTAATTTAATCGATTTTTTTGAGGAAGCAACAAGGAGGACTGATGAAGATAGTGCAGCGGATGTTGTCTACATGGATTTTAGTAAGGCATTTCACAAGATCCCACATGGCAGACTGGTTAGAAAAAGAAAAGCCCTTGGGATACAGGGAGATGTGGCGAGTTGGATTCAAAATTGGCTCAATGACAGGAAACAAAAGTTAATAGTTGATGGGTGTTTTCAGTATGGAAAATTGTTTCTAGTGGGGTTCCACTGAGCTCAGCATTGGGGTCTGTGCTGTATGTCGTATATGTTAATAATTTGGACTTAAATGTGGGTGGCATGATTGAGAAATTTGCATGTGACACAAAAATTGACCACGTAGTTGATAATGAATAGGACAGCTGTTGTTTCCAGAATTACATCAATGATTTGGTTGAGTGTGTGGAAAAGTGGGGCGGATGGAATTTAATCCCGAGAATTGTGAGGTAATGCATTTGGTGGCGGGGTGGGGTTTGGCGGAGGGGGGGGGGGGGTGGCAAAGAAACCTGGAGAATACACAATAAATGGGAAAGTATTGGGAGAGGTAGAGAAAGTGAGGAACGTTGGTGTGCATGTCCACAGGTCCCTGAAGGAGGAAGGATAGTTGCAAAATGTGTTAAAGAAAGCATATGGAATGCTTACCATTATTGGCAAGGCATACAGTACAAAGGCAGGGATGTAATAATGGAACTGTATAAGACACTGGTTAGGCCACAGCTGGAATTTTGTGTACAATTCTGGTCGCCACGTTCCAAGAAGCACATAATTGCTCTGGAGAGAGTACAGAGAAGATGTACAAGAACGTTGCCAGGACTTGAAAATTGTAGCTATGAGGAAAGATTGGATAGGCTAGGGATATTTTCCATGGAACAGAGGCGACTGAAGGGTGACCTAATTGAGGTGCCCAAGATTATGAGGGGCCTAGATAGAGTAGACAGGGATGCCCTTTTTCTCCTAGCAGAGTGGTCAATTACCAGGAGGCACAGGTTTAATGTGATTGGTAGAGGATTAGAGGTGGCATGACGAAACATTTCTTCATCCAGGGCGTGGTAGATGTTTGGAATTCACTGTCTCGTTTGGTGATGGAGGCAGAAACCCTCATTAAAAAGGCGCCTGGATCTGCACCTAAATTGCTGCAACCTGCAAGGCTCCAGTCTAGGTGCTGGAAGTTGTGATTAAAATGGGCAACTAGTTTTTTTTTTCTTTTTCGGCCAGCACAAATACGATGGGCTGAATTGCCACCCCCCCCCCCCCCCCCCCGACCCCCCCACCCCCGCCCCAACCGCCCTTTCTGTAGTGTAACTTTTCTGTAGTTGTATGGTTCTAGGTTAGGGGGCTGAGGAAGATGTTTTACGTGAGGAGAAGGTTTTTGGGTGTGAGGAGGATGTGGTGATGAGGAGAATTTAGGATGGGGCTTGAGGAGAAGGGGAGATTGGTTAGTTGAGGAGTAGCAGGATGGGGGTTGCTTGGAGGAGGGCGATTGGGGATGTGTGGTGGAGCAGAAATGGGCATGTTGTGGAGAGGGTGAGGACAGGGAATGGGGGTTGAGGAGGGGCAGGTGTGGGTGTTGCTGTGGTGCTGAGGAACTGGGTTGGAAAGTGAGGAAGAGGATGGGGTGTGTGTTAAGAGGGGGCGACAGCGTGTGCAAGACAGGTATGAGGGTATGGATGATGGGGTGTGAGAAAGGGTGTGGGTTTTGGAGGAGGCGATAGGGGTTGAGGAGTATGGCGTTTGGGGATGTTGCAGAGGGGAGGGTGTGGTGTGTGGAGCGGGGTGCGTGGTGGGGAGGCAAGGATGATTTTTGATTTTAAATCAATCATGGGGTGTGGGCGTCTCTGGTTAAGCCTGCATTTATTGCCAATCCCTAATTTTCCTTGTTCGGAGAGCACTGAAGAGTCAACCACATTGCTGTGGGCCGGGTGTCACATAAGGCCAGGCCAGGTCAGGGCGGCAGAATCCTTCCCTTAAGGGCATTAGTGAAACAGCCGTGTTTTTGCAACAATCGGCAATGGTTTCATGGTCATCTTTAGACTTATTTTTCCAGATTTTTATTGAATTCACAGAGGAAGTGGATGCCAGAGATTATGAACTTTATAAAACTATGAGATGTCTAGATAGAGTGGAAAGGAAGACTCTAGCCTCTTGGCAGTTGGGCCTTTAAATTGTTGCATTGATTTCGGGCAAGAGGTAGAGGTTGAGATGGGCATTGATGGCAATTTTTTCACATAAGGGGTGAAGGTGGGGACCTGGGGATCAGTGCCCCCAAATGCTGCTAAACACAGAAAACTTCACAGCATGTTTTTAAAAGGTAATTGGATAGGCATTTGAAATGTCCACTGCAAATACCAAGTTATGAAAAGTAAGATTAGACTGGATGCCTCCTTGCCAGCTGGCACAGAAATGATGGGCCGAAAGCGCTCCTTCCATGCTGTAAATATCTATGATTCTACAAACTTAAAAACACCTAATATCTTTTTTGAAATACATTCCTTCCAGTTTTCCTAATTTTAGAAAACCCTTAACCATCTTGTCAGTAAGAACATAAGAAAGGGGAGCAGGAGTAAGTCATTCGGCCTTTAGAGCCCGCTCTGCCATTCAATGAGATCTTCGCTGATCTTCTACTTCAACACAATTTACATATAAACAAACGAAATAGGTGCAGAAGTAGGCCATTCGGCCCCTCGAGCCTACCCCACCATTCAATAAGATCGTGATTGATCTGTTTCTGTCTCGAATCTCACATTTTCATCTACCCGGATAACCTTTCATTACCTTGCCTAATAAGAATCTATCTCCCTCTGTCTTAAAATTATTCAATGACCTCGTTTGCGCTGCCTTCTGAAGCAGAGAGCTCCAAAGTCGCACAACCATCTGGGAGGAAATATTCTCCAAATCTCTGTCCTAAAAGGGCGAGCACTAATTTTAAAACAGTGTCCCCCAGTTCTGGACACATCCACAAGAGGAAACATCCTTTCCATGTCCACCATGTCAAGACCATTCAGGATCTTATGTACTTCAATTAAGTCACCCCTCAATCTTTAAAACTCCAGTGGAAATAAGCCCAGCCTTTCCAACCTATCCTCATAAGACAACTTGCTTATTCCAGGCGCTATCCCCGTATCCCTTGCTGTTTTTAATATCTAGAAATCTATCAATATCAGTCTTGAACATACTCAATGACTGAGCCTCTGTAGCCCTCTGGGGCGGAGAATTCCAAAGATTCACCACCCACTGAGTGAAGAAATTCCTCCTCAATGCAAAATGGTCTGTCCCTTATTCTGTCCCCCGGTCCTAGAACCCCAAACCAGCGGAAGCATCCTCCTTGCATCTACCCTGTCGAAACCCGCAAGAATTTTGTACTCTTGAATGAGATCACCTCTCCTTCAAAAAGCTGGAGAATAAAGGCCCCGTCTATTTAATCCTTCAATTCCCCCATCCCAGGAATTAGTTTGGTGAACCTTCGTTTTATTTTCTCCATGACAACAATGTCTCTCCTTAGGTAAGGAGACCAAAACTGCACACAGTTCTCCAGGTGTGTTCTCAGCAAGGTTCTGTCTATATAATTGCAGTAAGACAGCTTAACAACTCTACTCTAATCCTCATGCAATAGATGCCAACATACCATTTCCCTTCGTAATTCCTTGAAGTAACTGCATGTTAGCTTTCAGTGACTTATGAAAAAGGACACCCAAGTCCATTTGAAGTTGAACACTTCCCAGCCTCTCACCATTTAAGAAACACTCTGTATTTCTATTTCTCCCACCAAAGTGGATATCCTCACATTTCTCCACGTTGACTTCAATCTGCCAATTTTTTGCCTCCACTTAGCCTCTCCAAATCCCCTTGAAGCGCCGTGGCACCCTGCTCACAATTCATACTTCCACTTAGTTTTGTGGCATCTTCAATCTTAGCAAAATTACACTTAATCCCTACATCCAAGTCATTGATATAGATTGTCAGTAACTGGGGCCCAAGCACTGATCCTTGTGGTAACCATTACTCACAGCCTGCCAATCTGAAAATGACTGATTTATTCCTACTGACTAGTTTCAGCCTGGTAACCAGTTCTCAGTCCAACCCAGTGTATTCCCAGCCCCCAATCCCATGTGCTCTAATTGTGTTTACTAATCTCTTCCGTGGGACCTTATCAAAAGCTTTCTGAAAATTTAATTATACCACTTGCACAGGTTCCTCCTTATCTATTCTGCTAGTTCCATCCTCAAAAAAAACTCCAACAGGATTATTAAACATGATTCCCCTTCCATAAATCCTTATTGACTCTACCCAAGCCTACAATTATTTTCTAACTGTTTTGTTATCACATCCTTTGTAACAGATTCTATGATTTTCCCTACGACAGGTGTTAGGCTAATGGGTCTCAAGTTCCATGTTTTCTTTATTCCCCCTTTCTTAAATAGTGGGGCTACATTTGCTGTTTCCAATCTACAGTAACAATTACAGAGTCTGTAGAATTTTGAAAGATGACCACCAATGCACCTACTTTCTCTGCAGCCACCTCTTTCAACATTCTGGGATGTGGAAAATCTAGTTCGGGGGATTTATCTACTTTGTCCCATTAATTTCTCTACTTATTTTTGCTAATTTACTAACCTTGCAGTTCCTCATTACCCTCGCCCTTTGATTCCCCATTGTTTCAAGGTTTTTCATTTAGTATTTTTCTTAGTCAAGACAGACACGAAGTATTTGTCTAGTTCCTCTGCCATTTCGTTTTTTCTACATTATAAATACTCATACTCCGTTTGTAATCGACCCGCATTTGTTTTTAGTGATCTTATCACTTTGTGTGAACCTAAGGAACCTTTTACAATTCATTTTTTTATGATTCTTGTTAATTTGCACTCATATTCTACTTTTACTCTCTTAATACTTTTCTTGGCCCTCCTTTGCATAATTCAAAAATGCTTCCAATTATCAGGCTCACCATTTTTTGGCAACTTTACACGTCTCTTCCTTTTATCTAATATAGCCCTTGATTTCTTTATGTATTAGTTCTTTAAATGTTCGCCATTGCCTGGTGACAGTATCTTTTAACGTAGTTTCCTAATCCACCATAGCAAATTTTCCCCTCATTACTTCATAGTTTCCTTTGCTTAGATTTAACACCCTAGTTTGTGATTCAACCACACCACTTAAAAACTTTTTGTAAAATTATATTTTATTATAGTCATTCTTTCCCAAAGGCTCCTTTATAATAAACGTATTCATTAACAGTTTTTCATTTCAAAATACTAGACCTAAAATACCTTGTTCCTAGTTGGTTCTGCAACGTACTGCTCTAGAAAGCTGTCTTGCATGCATTCGAATTTGTCATCCACAACATATGTTTACCCAGTATATACGTAGACCTAAATCCCCCCTGATTACTGCTTTACCCTTGTTCCACGCAACTCTATGATTTACATTATCAACGCTGTTTGGTATTCTATAAACAACTCCCAACAATGCTTTTTGCCCCTTACTCTCTCTTAGCTCCACCCAAACTGATTCCATGTCTTGACCTTTAGAGCTAAGGTTATCTCTCACCACAATACTAATGCCATCTTCAATTAACAGAGCTACCCCACCACTTTTACCCAGCTTCCTATCCTTCCTGAATGTCACATATCCCTGAATATTCAGGTCGCACAGAAATGAGGGTCAGAGAATGGCAGGAAGGAACAGAGAAAAAAAAAACCTAAGAATACATCAATAGTCAAGACTTGATGTTACAAAGGTAGCAAAAAGGTAAAACTGAAGGCTCTCTATCTGAATGCATGTAACACCCATAACGAGGTAAATTAATTGATGGCCCACATTGAAGTAAATGTATATGATCTGATATCAATTATGGAGAAGTGGCTGCAGGGCAACAAAAATTGGGTCCTTAATATTGAAGGGTACAGGACATTCAATAAGAATAGGAAGCTAGGTAAAGGTGGAGAGATAGCACTGTTAATTAAAGAGGGCATTGGTGCAATAGTTAGAGATGATCTTGTTTCAGGAGGTCAGGATCTAGAATCGGTTTGGGTGGTGATGAGGAATAGTAGGGAGACAATCTGTTTAGCAGGAGTGGCCTACACGCCCCCTAACAGTAGCCACAGTGTAGGTCAAAGTATTGAAGAGAAAATATTGTATGCTTGTGATAAAGGGACGGATATAATCATGGGTGATGTTAATGTACACATAAACTGGAAAAATTGGAAAAATCAGATTGGCAGTAGGAGCCTGGAAGAGGGGTTCTTGGAATTATTTCGAGACAGTCTATTAGAGCAGCCTGTTCTGGAATCAACCAGAGAGCAGGTAATATTAGGCTTGCTACTGTGTAACGTGACATGATTAGTTAATGACCTCAGAGTAAAGACACGCCAGCGACCACAATATGATTGAATTTTACATCCAATTTGAAAGGGAGAAGAGCGGGTCTAAGACTAGTATCTTCAACTTAAATAACGCCAACTATGTGGGGATGAAAGCTGAGCTTGCTGAAGTGAACTTGGATACTAGGCTAGAGGACAGATCAATGGAGAAGCAGTGGCAGGCCTTTAAGGGGATATATCAGAGTATTCAGAATAAGTACATTCCTACTATAAAAAAACATTCTAAGGGGAAGACTCATCATCTGTGGTTAACTAAAGATGTAAGGAAAGCATCAAACTTACGGAAAAAGCACATAACTCCGCCAAATGAGTCGCAGGGCAGATGGTTGGACAGAATATATAGAGCAGAGGATGACTAAAAGGTTGATCAGGAGAAAGAAATTAGATTATGAGAGGAAGCTAGCTAGAAATGTAAAAATGGATAGCAAGAGTTTCTACAGGTATTTAAAAATTCAAAGAGTAGGAAAGTGAATGTTGATCCTCTAGAGAGTAACAGTGGGAAGCTAATAGTAGATGATAAGGAAATGGCAGAAGAAATAAACAAATATTTTGCTTCTGTGTTCATTATAGAGGATACAAAAAAACTTTCCAGTAATAGCTGCAAATCAGGAGGCGAATTGAAAAAAGGAATTTGGTGAAGTTGAAATCACTAGGGAAACTAGGGAAATAGTACTGAGAAAATTGATGGAGCTGCAGGCTGGCAAGTCTCCGGGTCCTGATGCACTACATCCTTGGGTCTTAAAAGAGGTGGCTAATGAGATGGTTGATGCGCTGGTGTTAATTTTCCAAAATTTGCTGGATTCTGGAAATGTTCCATCAGATTGGAAAGTAGCAAATATAACCTGTCTATTCAAGAAGGGATGGGGGGTGGGGGTTGGGAGGCAGAAACCAGGAAACTATAGGCCATTTAGCTTGACACCTGTCATGGGGAAGTTATTAGAATCAATCATTAAGGAGGTTTTAACTGGTCACTTGAAAGAGATCAAGGCAATAGGGAAGAGTCAGCATGGCTTTGTGAAAGGAAAATCATGTTTAACCAATTTATTGGAGTTTTTTGAAGGAGTAACATGCACAGTGGATAAAGGAAAGCTTTCAGACGTACTGTACTTGGATTTCCAGAAGGCATTTAATAAGGTGCTACATCAAAGATTATTGCGGAAAATAAAAGCCCATGGATAGTAGATTGGCTGGCTGGCAGAAATCAGAGGTTATGCATAAATGGGTATTTTTTTGATTGGCAGGATGTGATGATTGGAGTCCCACTAGGGTCTGTGCTGGTGCCTCAAATGTTTACGATTTACATCAATGACTTAGATCAGTGGAGTGAAGACATGCTAGCTTAATTTGCAGATGACACAAAGATGGGCAGGAAAGTATGCTGTTGAAAGGATATGAGGAGGTTGCAGATGGATATAGTTATGGTTGAGTGATTGACACACATCCGGCAAATCAGTGGGAAAATGTGAAGTTGTTCACTTCAGCAGGAAGAACAAAAAAACAGAGTATTAATTAAGTGGAGAACAGCTGCATAATTCTGAGGTGCAAAGGGATCTAGGTGTTCAAGTACATGAGTCACAAAAGTTAGTATGAGGGCACAGCAAGAAATTAAGGAGGCTAATGGAATGCTATCCTTTATTACGAGAGGGATTGAACATAAAAATAAGAATGCTATGCTTCAGTTATACAGGGCATTGGTGAGACCACACATCAAATCCTGTGTGCAGAAGGATGCCAATGCATTGGAGGTGGTTCAAAGGCGGTTTAAGAGATTGATACCTGGAATGAGGGGGCTGTCTTATGAGGGAAGGTTGGATAGGCTGGGCTTGCTTCCACTGGAGATTAGAAGAGTGAGGGGTGATTTGATTGAAGTATACAAGACCCTGAAGAGCCATAACAAGGCGAACATCGAAAATATGTTTACTCCTGTGGGTGAGCCCACTACTAGGGGGTACTGTTTTAAAACTACGGATCGCCCTTTTAGGACAGAGATGAGGAGAAAATTTTTCTCTCAGAGGGTTTTGCGGCTTTGGAATTCTCTGCCTCAGAAGGTGGTGGAGGCAGGCTCATTGAATATTTTTAAGGCAGAGATAGATAAATTCTTGTTAGGCAAGAGGATAAAAGGTTTTCGAGGTGAGATGGGAATGTGAAAATCGAAACACAATCAGAACAGCCATGATCTTATTGAACGGTGGAGGGGCTACTCCTGTTCCTAATTAATATGTTCTTAGGTTCTTATTAAACATAATGGTCGCGGTGCTTTGTTTCCTTCCTTAACAAACTGTATTTTCCTTCACAGGAATTGCAGAACCTCAACGACTCTGAATTTTCTAAATTGTGCAATATCTTGGACAAATAACAGTGCAACTTGACAAAGCACTAAATGACGAAAAGGATGGCATTTTCTTCAGGATTGAGACAAATTGGTAAGAAATGCTAAACAATTCATGATAACATTTTCTTGTTCCATATAAATCATCTAAATTTGAATATAGAAAGCACAATTTCAAAGTTTGCGGATGACACAAAACCTGGCAATGAACTAAGTAGTTTATTCGTTGTGCAGAAGTTGAGAAGCGTTGAAAGTTTAAAAATGCTATTGAAGCTTTTTGTCTTGCACCGATTAGGACAGACGCAAAAATACCAAATTTCAAAAGGAACAACAATTTATACTACAAGGGAAACGGGTGAAGATTGGTTGACAAGTGGACACTTGCCAAAAATTAAATGTCCCTTTTTCTTACAGTTTAAATTCTTCCTTGTGGGGAGGCGGTGGCGTAGTGATATTGCCGCTGGACTAGTAATGCTCTGGGGACACGGGTTCAAATCCAACCATGGCAGGTGGTGAAATTTGAATCCAATAAAAATCTGAAATTAAAAGCCCAATAATGACCATGAAACCATTTTTGTTTTGTGGGGGGTGGGGTCAAATCTTGCTCACGAATATCATTTAGGGAAGGAAAAACATATGACTCCAGGCCCAGATCAATGTGGTTGACTCTTACGTGTCTTATGAAATGGCCTAGCAAGCGTTCAGTTGTTTCAGTCCACTAAAAAGCTTAAAAGGGATGGACCACCCAGCATCGACCTAGTCACCGGAAATGACAACGGCAAACTCAGCTAAGTCCAGCCTCCAAAGTCCTCCTTACTATCATCTGGAGTCTAGTGCCAAAATTGGCAGAGCTGTCTCTCAGTCCAGTCAAGCAACTGCTAGACATCGTCATTCTCACAGAAACTTATCTTACAGGCAATATCCCACACACCGCCATCATCCATCCCTGGGTATGTCCTGTCCCACTGGAAGGACAGATACGGCACAGTGGTACACAGTTGGGAGGAAGTTTCACTGGGAGTCATGGACATTCTCTCCGGGCCCTATGAAGTCCCATGTCATCATGTCAAACATGGGCTAGGAAACATCCTGTTGATTACTACGTACCGCCCACCCCTCAGTTGATGAATCGTGTTGAACATCATTTGGAGGAAGCACTGAGGGTGGCAAGAGCGCAGAATGTACCCCAAGTGGGGACTTCAATGCCCATCACCATGAGTGGCTCGGTAGCATCACCGGTGGTTGAGTCATAAAGGATGTATTTGCTAGACTGGGTTTGTGGCAGGTGGGGAAGTCACCAAGAAGAGGGAAAAACATACTTGATCACATCCTTACCAATGCCACAGATGCATTTGTCCATGACAGTATCAGTGGGTGCGACCACCGCACATGCTCCACTGTGTTGTGTGGCACTATTATCGTGTAAATGGGATAGATTTTGAGCAGATCTAACAAATCAAGCAGCAGCAGAATTGTATTCGAACACAATCCATAACCTCATGGCCTGGCACATTCCCACTCTACAATTACAGTCAAGACAAAGGGTCAACGCTGGTTCAGTGAAGGGTGCAGGATGGCATGCCAGGAGCAGCATCAGGCAAACTTTAAAATGAGGTGGAAACCTTTTGAAGCTGCAACGCAGGAGGACTTTCATGCTAGACAGTATTATCAGCACATGATAGACAGAACTAAGCGATTACACAACCAACGGATCAGATCAAAGCTCTGCAGTCAAGCCATATGCAGTCGTGAATGGTGGTCGACAATTAAACAGCTCACTGGAGGAGGACACACAAATATCCTTATCCTCAATGATGAGGGAGCCCAACACACCAGTGCAAAACATAAGGCTGAAGCATTTGCTACAATCTTCAGCCAGCAGTGCAGAGTGAATGATCCACTTCAGTCTCCTCCGGAGGCCCCCAGCATCACAGATGTCAGTCTTCAGGCAATTCAATTCATTCCACGTGAAGGCACTGGATACTGCAAGGCTATGAGTCCTGACAACATTCCGTGATGAGACAGTATGAGACAGCGTCATCCCAGGGCACCGTGGTGAAGAGTGTCTAACATTGCTGGAGCGGACTTCCACGCAGAATTTGTCTAAATCCAAAAAAAGTGATTTCCATTGACTGCAATGCTGTTGCAACATAACAAACTTGGAGTTGCAACAGCATATTTCCAAACACATAGACAACTCTCGGGATCCTTTTAACCATGCCTGTATTAGTGGTGAGCAACGAACTGAGTTGGTCAAAGTTGATGCGTATAAAATTATATTTGTGATTAACCATGGGAGAGGACACGCTATCTTCACTGGCCACTCTGTCTACCGAGAAAGATGTGACTAAAAGTTTCCAAATATTTTAATTTATTGTCGTTATTTATTAGTTCATTGTTTAATTTAAGGTTAAGTTCATGTATCACTTAGATGCAATGCTATTTTTATGATTGCTTATTATTTAAATTGTAAAATAACCTTTGGCGTTGCCGTTTTATTTCTGAAACATTCGTTAAATACTACTACATACTGACACCCAAAGGGCGTCAAAATACAAATTCGGTTAGGCCCCCTTTTTCCATAAGGAACACAGCAAAAGGAGGAGGCAATTTAGTCCCTCTATCCTGTTCAGTAATTTAATGGCTTATCTATGACCGAACTCGAGACTCTGCCTGGTTCCATATCCCTCAATAATTTTGATTGACAAGAATGTATCTATCTATCTCGGACTTAAAATGTAAAATTGATCGAGCTACAATTGAAATTTGGTAATAGAATGGGAAACATCTACCACATTTTTTATTCTAATTTCCCTCCTGAAAGGTTTGTATCTTATTTCCAGAAATATGCTCCTAAACCCAGATTGCCCAACCAGCACAAGCAGTTTCTATTTATCGACTCTACACATTCAGCTTAATATTTTGAAAGCTTTGACCAAATAACCGCTTACCATTCTAAATTCTCATTTGGTATAAAATTAATTCAATTTCTCAACAGCACAAAGTTGGATTTCATCTCCTGCATTCTGGTTCAATATTCCAGCTTTCCAGATTTTATTATCACCATCACACCTGACAAGGCCAACCCGGTGCTTCAAAAAGGCTGGAACAGTAGAAATACCATGGGATGCACATTCACAAATCTTTGAATGTGGTAGGGCAAATTGGTAATGTAGTCAAGCAAGCATATAATATACTTGGCTTTGTCAATGAGGATATTGAAAACAAAAAAACGAGGAAATCATGCTAAATCTTTACGAATGACGGATGGTCCTCAGCCAGAATATTGTGTACAAATCTGGAAACCACATTGGAGATGGTCCAAAGAATGTTACCCGGATAAGACCAGGAATGGATGAGGTCAGTTGTGTGAAGCTGGGCTTGTTCTGCTTGGAGTAGACAAAGTTAAGGGTAGACATAATCGAGATATTCAAATTTCTGAGGTGTTTTGAACAAGCAAATAAGGGGGGACGAGTCCTTCTGACGATTTAGTCGGTAACAAGAGATCATAGATTTGAAATAATTGGCAAAAGAGCTAGAAAGAAAATGTGGAAAAAGCTTTGTGAAAAAAAAAATGCTGTTAAAAACTGGAACATCCTAACTGGACGCGGATTCAAAAATAACTGTCAAAAGACAATTAGAGTGTCCTTGAATTTTCAGGATTCTGGGGAGAAAGCCGGAGTGTGTGAATAATTTAGCCAGATCTTTCAAAGAGCCGACACAGACATGAAGGGTCTGAATGGCATCGTTCTGTGCTGGAAGATTCCGTGATTCTGAGCTCACACCAGATATAGAGATTGAATTTAATGCGCATTGCGCCTTCAACTTGCTCATTGCGCGGCGGCTACTTGAGTCTCTTAATCCATTGTTGCAGGCACTCATCATTTTTCAATTCCAGATTATATGAGACTGCCTCCAAAAGCTTCCCTTGACATTCATTCTTGATGTCATAAACCACATATGCCATCAAGTCTTTCGTGGCTTCACTAACGCAATGGGTCACGAAGCAGCCATGTATCATATTATCAAACTAGATTCAGAGCCACTTTGGTATGCAGTTGGCTGTTAGAAATGAATATTAACATAATCCTGCCTGCTTTCCCATTCTCTTCTCATCCCATCTGGGAAGTAAATTTCCCAGCTTCATATCCTGATCGGACGGTGTATAGTTAATAGTGTAACTGCGCACTACCCATCCAGACACCATCATGTCCATCCTGTACGCTAATGTTCCCAATAAGTGATTGCAAATACAGAGAGAGAGAAAAAAACAACTATTAACAGGAGACGCGAACCTGGAACTCTCCTTCAAAAAACTGGTCACTAGTATAAATCAATTTAAAGTTTTCAGGACTGAGGGATGAAAGCTTCTTGTTGATTGGGCACATTAATGGATAGAGAATAAAGGTGGGTAAATGCAGTTGAGGTACAGAGCCACTCATGATCTAACAGAATGGTGGAACAGGCTCGAAGGATTGAATGTTCGCCTCCTGTTCCGATGCACCATCACCTGCAGAAAACCTTGTTTAAAATATTTGTACAATGTTGTAGTTCCAGAGTCATACAGCCTTACGTGAAAGAATTAGTTATGCTCAATGCATTTAGCATTTCCATCTCTACAGACTAGTGTAGATATGACTACCTTTGTTCCTTCGTTTATCCTTGTAATGTTACCTAGCCCTTATATATCATCCGCCTGCTCTGTAGATTTAATTAATCATTCAGTGTCATGTGGGATCACATTTCCTCTTGGCCTTCTCTTAATTGTCGGCTGAAAATGTTTCTTGCATCGACTTCCACGCTACTAAGCAGTTCCATTGCTTTTATTTGGTCATCGCTCCTTTCTTGTCACAAGAACAGCATCAGAATGGTTATGTTGCTGGACTAGTAATCTGGAGACCTGAAATAATGACTTGGCGACATGAGTTCAAATCCTGTGACGGTATCTGCGGAATTTTATTTCAATTAACTAAAAAGAAATCTGAAATGGACAACTAGAATCAGCAATGGTGATCATGAGACAATTGAATTGTTGTAAACAGTCATCTGGTTCTCTAATGCCATTTAGGGAAGGACATCTACCGTACTTACCTGGGCTGCTCCGTATGTGACTTCAGAGCCACAGTATTGTGAATTACTTTGAACTGTCTTCCAATGGGCTAACAAGCCATTCAATTGTATTCAAGAATGTGGCTCATTACCACCTTCCCAAATGTAATTAGGGACGGACAATAAATGCTGGCCTTGTCAGCAACATTCACAACGCGTGAATGGCTTACCTTTTTAAAAAATGAAACCTGCCATTATTTTTGCAGCAGATTGGCCGGCCGATATTCCTATTTGCAATTTTCCTAACATTTGTTTTATTATGGCAGGAAATATTGTGAAGAAAATTGCTCTGATTTTCTAGGCCAGACTTGCATGGGAAGTTTCAGAGTCCTTGCATCATTTCTTAAATTGCCATTCAGTCGTTTCTGCTACACTAGTGTCCTTTGTCATTTATTTTCAATGTGAACCTATCCACCTCTAGGTAACTCCCTTTTCATTAGTCCCACTCTCATCACTACCAACCTTCCTGCAGCCAGAATCTCCCTGCACCTTACCAACTGCATCTTTGTCCTAAACATAGTCTCTCACTTCCTAACAACTTCTTCCTTCATGATTTGGTCACCTGCATTAGGAGTTGCTGCTTGATTCAACTGAATGGTCGTAAAGGTTGCCGAAGCTGCATAGCCCATTACTATTCCTCTAGATTCATATTATCGTCCCTTTCTCTGTGTTTTTAGAAATGTTTTCCTTTCGTCACTGCATCTTCAATTAACTGACTATTTGGTTTCCTCCAGCACTTATTTCTGTTTCTTGTTGACTTTGTATCTGTTTATAAAAATCCCTGTCACAAGCTGGCCAATCACTCACCCTCAATATTGAACGCCAGAACGTTGACTGCACTAACCTTTAAATCAGTTAGTCCAATACAATTGGCTCGCCTTTGCTAAATAGCTTTACAATTCTTTCCTTCCGACAGTATACATCAATTCCTCTTCAAGGTCCAAACCTCTCCTTCAGCTTTTTGGCAGCTGAGATCAGCCAATTGCTCAACATGTTTATGATTCATTCTCGTGCTCTTTCACATTGCAAAGTTGCACCTTGTCGACTGTGCACTGCCATCGGTCTGCTGTTAACGTGTTTACAGTTACGTTTTGTCAATTTCAGGAGAGTATGCCCGAGGAGCGAGGTACGACCAGTTCTCCAAAAATAACTGAGCAACAATATGAAGTGGCATATTGAAGTGTGTTCTATTTTATGCTGTCAAATGTTTGGTATTCACGTAATTAATGAAGAAGACTCCCAACCAAATATAAAACAAGGCCTCTTGGGCTAGTTAAAGGATCCACTCAGTAAAAAGAGTGGAGGCATGTAATAGATATTTTCGAGGCTGGTCCAGAGGTCTTTTTTTTTGTTCTCTTATTTACCATGCAAAATCCTCAATAAGTGTGCACACCTTCTGAATGCCAGGTAAAATTATAAATATTATTCATACTGACTTCAAATCTTAAAAAATGAAGGCTTGACATGTAATATATCTGTTTCATGATTTAGAATGCAAATAGTAACGGAATATTGAAGAAAAATCTATTTCAGAAGCAATTCATCTTTCGATACAACAAAGGTTCACTAGATTGGTTCCTGGGATGAAAGATTGTCCTATGATTGGCGGGTTATAATTTCTGGTGTTCAGAAGAATAGACGTGATTTCAAAGGAACGTACAAGGTTATGAAGGGCCTCGACAGGACTGACACTGCAAGGTTGTTTCCCCAGACTGCAGAATCTAAAACACTAGGGCACAGCCTCAGGATAAGGGGCTGAACACTTAGGACTGAGATGAGGAGAAGTTTCTTTGGAATTCTCTTCCCCCGAAGGCTGTGGATGCTCCATTGCTGAAATTATTTCAGGCTGAGATAGACTGTATTTTGAAAACCTCTCAGCATGTTGAGGAATATGGGAGAGGATGGGAAGGTGAAGATGAGACAGAGGACCAGGGATGGTCAAATTACAGAGCAGGCTGGTGCAGCCTTATGATCTACTCCCACTTATAGTTCTTGTGTTCTCATGATTCGATATAATCAATTCATTAATAAGGAACACTGATCTCAATCATTAACCCTGTCACAATGGGTCCTTTAATGGCTTAAAACTGGATAATTAATATACAAGGATATTCACAACTGATTTGGTCAAATCACTTTTGAATGTTCATTTGGAAGAAACTTTCAACATGAAATGTTCACACTTCCATGAGAAAACCAGAAAGGCTCGAATGGTTTGGAACACAAGGAAAGTTGATGATATTTGGAAATATAATGAAGTGAAACAGAAAGTAATGGTTCAGAGATGGCAGGAATGTGTTTTTAACGTTATTATCACCTACTGGCGAGACAGTTCCTCTGGATAGTGTCCTCGGCCCAACCATCTTCAGCTGCTGCATCAATGGCCTCCCTTCCATCATAAGTTCAGAAGTGGGGATGATCGCTGATGCTTGCACATTGTTCAGCACCATTTGGAACTCTTCAGATACTGAAGCAGTCCATGTCCAAATGCAGCAAGGCCTGGGCAATATCCAGGCTTGGGCTGACAAGTAGCAAGTAACATTCACGACACACAAGTGTCAGACAATGATCATCTCCCACAAGAGAGAATCCAATCATCACCCGTTGACAGTTAATGACATTACAATCACTAAACCCCCATTATCAACAACCTGAAGATTACCATTGACCAGAAACTGAACCGAACAAGCTAATAAATAGTTTGGCTACAGGGGAAGTTCAAAGGCTGGGAATTCTACAGCGAGTAACTCACCTCCTGACTCCCCACAGCCTGGCCACCATCGATAAGGCACAATTCGAGTGTGATGGAATACTCTCCATTTGCCCGGATGAGTGAAGCTCCAAAAACACCCCAGAAGCTTGACACCGTCCAGGACAAAGCAGGCCGCTTGATTGGCTTGCCATCCACCACCTTCAATGTTTACTCCCTCCAACATGGATGCACAGGGGCTGCATCCATACACATATGCACCATCTACAAGGTGCACTGCCGCAACTCGCCAAGCGTCCTTTGACAGTACCTTCCAAACCCGCGATCTCTGCCACCTAGAAGGACAAGGGCAGTAGGTGCATGGGAACACCAGCAACCTCCAAGTTTACCTCACAGCCACTCACCATCTGACTTGGAACTTTATCGCCGTTCCTTCACTGTCACTGGGTCAAATCTCTGGAACTCCCTCCCTAACAGTCATGTGGATATGCCTAGGCCACATCGACTGCACAGGTTTAAGGAGGCGGCTCACCAGCACCTTCTCAAGGGCAATCAGGAATGGACATTAAATGCTGGCCTGGCCAGCAAGGCCCACAGCCCGTGAAAGAAGAACAAAAAATACTTTCTCCATTAATGGGTTACATATTAGCTGGGAACCTGGCGTAATGCACTGCTGTTGTGTCAATTAGTTAGTGGGGTAGTAATTTTTGAGAATTTGGTGTATTGCTTGCATGTTAGGTCATGTTAAGGCTATTTTGAAGGAAAAGTCTTAAAACGTGGAATCTTGTCCTGCGATTCTTTCTGTTGGTCGTTGGGAATTTTTCTCTTGCTTTTTTTTAATAAGTGATTGATTTTTACGAGATCAAAGCAGAAGCAAACAGAGTCTGGAGCAAGTTGCAATAAAATATTCATCTTATGCTTCTGGAATGTAATTAAACAATGAGTTGTTCCTCTTAAAGAAAATGCGGTTTCCATTCGATAGTTGAAAGCAGCGCTTGGCAGCAGAAGGGTTGCACTGATTCATCTCAAACATGGTGATCTGGCGCCACCTGCTGCCTGTGGAGCAACATTACAGGTTCCTGCAGTTCCCAGCTCATTCTACCCAGGAAGTTCCTCTCTACAATTGAGCTTCAATTTGTTTCTTTTCTCCCCCAGCCCTACTGAGGTCCTTGCTGATCTTTAAGTTTCCAGTTCCGATACAGGGTTTGTACCCGGAATATTAACCTGGTTTCCCTCTCCACCTGTGCCTGAGACAAAGGAACATCGGAACAGGGGTAGGCTATTCAGTCCATCGAGCCTAATGCTGATCATCCGCTTCAATGACTTTTACCCACAGTATCCCAATATCCCTATTCGCTATTGGCATTTAGAAATCTCACAATCTCTGCATTGAACAAACTAAATGCCTGAGACAGAAACAGAAAATGCTAGAAAAGCCCAGCAGTTCTAACAGCATCTATGGAGAAAAAAAAAATCCAGGATATCAGTGTCTGAGTTCCTCAGAATAGGAAGGCCAAAACCAAGGATGTATCTGGCCCAGATGAATTATAATGAAATATTGGTAGGCAAATATGTAACTGAGCAATGAGCTGCCTTTAAAGAAGAATCAGTTCGGGTCTAGCCAAAGTATATTCCCACGAGGGAGGAAGATAGGGCAAAGAAACTCAGATCTCCTTGGACGATGAAAGAGATAGAGATAAGTATGACACGGAAACAGTCTGCTTATGACAGATGTAATGTGGATAATGCAATTGAGAACCAGGCTGAATATGGAAAGTTCAGAGGGGAATTAAAAAACAAATAAGAGAAGCAAAGAGAGAGTGTGAGAACAGTCTGGCAGCCAATAGAAAACTGAATCCAAAAGTCTACTATATGCATGTGAATAGGAGGATTGCGGTTCATTACGGACCATAAGAGGGATCTGCACATGGGGTCAGGAGCCATTGCTGAGGTGTGACATGAATATTTTGCATTTGCCTTTACCATGGGGTAAGGTGCTACACAAGTCACAGTAAAAAGGAAGTAGTTCAGGCAATTGAAGTATTTAAAATTGATAAGTAGAAGGTGTTTGATAAGTGGCCTGTACTTAAAGTTGATAAGATAACAGAATCAGATCCATTAAAATACACTGAGGAAGTAAAAGTGGAAATTGTGGAGGCACTGACAATAATTTTTTAATCTTTGATAAACTTGCGGGTGGTGCCAGATGACTGGAGAATTGCATTCTCATTCATAAAAGGGTGTAGAATTAAGCCTAGCAACTACAGGCCAGTCAGTTTAATCTAGCTTGAAGAGAATCTTTCAGAAACGATAATTCAGGACAAACCTAAGTTTCCATCTGATGTGATGCATCAAGTGTGTTGACGTAGTGGGTGGAAGTACATTAATTGCAAAAAAGAGACCTGACTGTGGAAATCACTCCCTGTCAGTACATAGCCTCTCCATCACCAAACCCTGTGCAGTGCCTCACTGTGGTGACATACACAAACTGAGCGCCCCACGGTCCCAGGTTAAACTAGAGGGCACTCGGAGGAGGCCTGGCCCCCAGAAACACAGCATGCGGGTCCACCAGCGAGTGATTAGGCCCTGGTTCCCATGAACCAGAACTCAGGGTAAATAGCTTCATCATTTTCTGTGTGTCCTGGCAAAGAAGAAGACTAAGGACATAACCCCGACATAAAACCCAGAGTGGAGTCTCAAACGTCATCATCTACCAGGCAGGTTTCCGACAAGTCCTGCAGCTGAGCTTGTAGCAAATAGTAACTGGCTGCATCCTTTCCTCTGGCATTACCCGCAAGTTTATGGAAGATTAAAAAATTATGGTCAGTGCCTCCACAATTTCCACTTTTACTTCCTCAGTGTATTTTAATGCATCTGATCCTGTTCTGTTGTCTTATCAACTATAAGTACCGGCAGCTTATCAAACACCTTCTACTTATCAATTTTAAACTCTTCAAGTGTCTAAACTTCCTCCCCTTTTACTATGACTTGTGTAGCACCTTACTCCATGGTTTAGGCAGATGCAAAGTATTTATGTCGTACCTCAGCAATGTCTCCTAACCCCATGTGTAGATCCCTCTTATGGTCCGTAATCAGCGACAATCCTCCTTTTGTCATCATTTTACTATTCACATGCATATCGTGCACTTTTGGATTCCGTTTTCTGTTGGCTGTCAGACTGTTCTCATACTCTCTTTGCTTCTCTTATTTGTTCCTTAATTCCCCTCTGAACTTTTTCTCTGAACTGGTTCTCAATTGCATTATCCACATTACATCTGTCATAAGCAGACTGTTTCCGTGTCATCCTTACCTCTAGCAATGCTAACAATGCCAGCGAGGGGATGGGGGTGAGGTGCGTGGGGGGTGGTAGTTGTTATGGGGTCTTGATGCTTGGGGAATTCAGGGTCTCCATGCTATACGACCAAGCCTGTGCCTGGAGTGGACACTCCAGCTTCGTGGATTATGTTGGCACAACATGGGAAGAAGCAGTTACGGTTTACAAATTCTCTCTCAATTAGCGTGGGGAATTAGCACCAGGGGGTATGTTTGATGGTCGTGGAGGTGGGCGTTGGAGCATCATGTCTCATTTGTTAACTACAGCCAGGTCCAAGCTGGCCTCAGTCAATTAGGTGTCGTCCTTCCACGGCCTGCCTGCATCAATGGGTGTTTGGAGCTTAGAGAGTTATCTCTCAACATGCGGGTCGATAATCTATACACCGGGCAAAGCAAGTTCAAATAATACACCAGTTTATTTACCTTGCAAGGTGGAACATAAGGACCATGCATCCTGGCCTTACCTACGACTTTCTGCAGATTTATTTTTCATGCAAGACAACTGTCAGCGACGTAGAACTTACAAGGCTCGATGTAGACATACCTGCACTGCAAGAAACTGGGTTTGCTGAAAGTGTACCCCTTAAAAAGAAACACTACACGTTCTTCTGGCAGGAGAAATCTCAAGAGGCATCGCGTGAGCATGGAGTCAATCTTGCAGTAAAAATAACAGGCTTCTTGTGGTGATTGAACTACAGCCCCCACCTCCCCCACCCCATCACCACCACCCCCGCCACTTCCCCGCCCACAGAAGGCTCAGAGAGACTTCGTGCTCCTTGTTTGTCAACACGTGTGGACCCAGTTAGCCACATGTGCATCTATGCGTTAACATTCACCTCCACCCCAGATGTCAAGGATCAGGCCAGAGCACTTGACGTTGCTATCAACATAATACCCAGCACCGAGGGATTATTCTTTCTCGGGGTCTTCAATACAGGGGTGGGTGCCGACTGCACAACTTGGACGTTGTGCACAGGGCACCAAGGAACCGGCAAGATGAATGAAAATGGAGAGAAGTTTCTGGCGCCATGGACTCGTTGTGATGAACAGTTCCTTGCAAACCGAGCCATGCCACAAGGTGTCCTGGAGACATGCGAGTTCATGCCACTGGCGCCAGCTAGGCCTTGTCATCACCAGTAATACCATCCTCAACAGTGTCCACATGACCCACAGCTATCACAGCGCTGACTGTGGCACTGACCACTCCCTGTTCTGTAGCAAGAGCAGGCTTCAGCTAAGGAAACGAAACCACTCCGAGAAGAAAGATCATTCTCGGATAAACACTTACCCTACCACTGACCCAGGAATGACCCAGGCGTTTCTCAACATCCTCAATCGGGATCTTTCAGACAACAACACTCAAGGCCAGAGTGTGGAGTCAGAGTGGGATCATCTGTGCAACGCCATCTAACATTGAGTCGATCACTGCAACCAAGAGGAGAGCCCTCATGAGCCAGCAGAAACTCTCCAGCAAATAACAGCTATATACACTCAGGACTGCCAGAACCGAGTCTCAGCAGACTCCTCAGTAATGCACCAATCGATATTCATTGAAACTCTGCAAAAGGATACAATCTGCTGATGTATTCCAGGATGCTACAGGGATGTATGACGGAATTAAGAAAGCAACGAGCCCAGCAGCAAACAAGGCAGCTCACTTGAAGACAAAGATAGGGATGATCATCACTGAACCTAGCAATTAGATAGAAGGCTGGTGGACAACGATCTCAAATTCCACGAAATGGGGATCATTGTCACTAAAGAAGCTCTCGGTGCCATTCCAGACGTTCCAATCATGAGGGAGCCAGATAGTGAGCCCAATGTAATGGAACTCAAGAAAGCCATTAACTGTCTGGCCAGTGGCAAAGCTGCTAATTGTTGGCATTCCACCCGAAAATATCAAAAGCAGAAAACGAGCACTGCTGGAGCATTTCCATGAACGTTTGTGTCTTGTTGGAAGGACCGATCTGTGCCTCAAGACAAACGTGATGGAAACATGGTTACCTTGTAGAAAAGAAATGGAGATGGCAGTGAGTGCAACAGTTATCGAGGCATCTACTTGCTTAGTATTATGGGGAAGATCTTTGCTCTGACCAGATTGCAGACCTTGGCAACACGCATCTATCCTGAGTGTCAGTGCGATTTAAGAGCTGACAGATCGATAGTCGACATGGTTTTCTTACTTCAGAGTTGGAGGGAAAGTGCCAAGATTAGCACAGAGCACTCGACATTGCCTCCGTAGACCTCCCCAAGGCCTTCGATTTAGTCAACAGGGATGGACTCTACAAACCGCTGAGGAAAATAGTCTGCCCTCCTGGACCCCAGGGCACCATCCTTTTTTACACGAGAACATGCATAGTTCCGTCAATTGCAACGTAGGAACATCAAGTGCTTTCAAGGTCAGCAGTCGAGTAAAGCAGGGAAATGCTCTGGCGCCAATTCTCTTTGGCATATTTTTTCCTATGTTGCTATTGTACGCTTTTGGCAAGTCGAATGAGGGTGCCTACCTGCATGCAGAACTGACGGCAAACTGTTCAATTTGGTAAGGCTGTGCATCAAAACCAACGTACGCGAAGCCTTAGTCTGTGACTTGCTGTTTGCTGCTAAAGCTGTGCTGGCAGCCTATATTGAAGCTCACTTGCAGCAGCTTGTAGATCCCTGACCTGAAAGGTGTTTGGACTGGAAATCAGCGTCAGGTTTGGTCTTCAAAGATACGGTCCAGGGTGCAGAGACTACACCTTCCGTTAAGATAAACAACCTCCATTGCCTGGGTCATGTGACTGCCACATTCCCAAAGACATGCTCAGTTGCAACCTCGAATTGGCATCAGGCCAACAGGAAGCAAACGTCTGCGATATAAGGATGTCTGCGAATTTTATTTTTAATTTATTAATGTATCCATAGGATGTGGGCATCGCTGGCTAGGCCAGAATGCATTGCCCATCCCTAATTATCAATGAGAAGCTCGAGGTGAGCTGCCTTCTGGAACCGCTGCAGTCCATGTGATGGAGGGAGTTCCAGGATTTCGGCCCAGCGGCAGTGAAGGAACGGGAATATATTTCCAAGTCAGAATGGTGAGTGACTTGGAGCGGAACTTCCAGGCGGTAGTGTTTCCATCTACCTGCTGTCCTTGTCCTTCTAGGTGGTTGTGGTCATGTGTTTGTTAGTTGCTGTCCAAGGAACCTTGGTGAATTCCTGCAGTGCATCTTGTAGATGGTACACACTGCTACCACTGCGTGGATGTGGTGACAATCAAGCGGGCTGCTTTGTCTGGATGGTGTTAAGCTTCTTGAGTGTTGTCGGAGCTGCACTCATCCAGGCAAGAGGGGAGTATTCCATCACACCCCTGACTTGTTCCTTGTCGATGTTGGACAAGATTTGGGGAGTCAGGAGGTGGGTTAATCGTCGCAGGATTCCTAGCCTCCGACCTGCACTTGTAGCCACAGTAATCCAGCTGATCCTGTTCAGTTTATGGCCAATGGTAACCCCCAGGATGTTGCTGGTGGGGGATTCGGTGATGGTAATGCCATTGAACATTTGGGACGATGGTTAGGTTCTCTCTTGTTGGAGATGGTCATTGCCTGACACTTGTGTGGCATGAATGTTTCTTGCCACTTGTCAGCCAAAGCCTGGGTATTGTCCAGGTCTTGCTGCATTTGGACATGGACTGCCTGAATATCTGAGGAACCACGAATGGTGTTGAACATTATGCAATCATCGGCGAACATCTCCGCTTCTGACCTTATGATGGAAGGAAGGTCATTGATGAAGCAACTGAAGATGGTTGGGCCCAAGACACTAACCTGAGGAACTCAGTAATGTCCTGGAGCTTAGATGACTGACCTCAACCACAACCACCTTCCTTCATGCTAGGTATGAATCCAACCAGCAGAGATTTCCCCCTGATTTCCATTGACTCGTTTTGCTAAGGCTCCTTGATGTCACACTCGGTCAAATGTGGCCTTGATGTCAAGGGCAGTCTCTGTCAACTCACTTCGAGAATTTAGCTCTTTTGTCCATTTTTGAACCAAGGCTGTAATGAGGTCAGGAGCGGAGTGACCCTGGTGGAATCCAAGCTTGGTGTTAGTGAGCAGGCTATTGCTAAGCAAATGCTGTTTGATAGCACTGTTGATGACCTATTCCATTAACTTACATATGATCGATGTAGACTTATGGGGCGGTAATTGGCCGGGTTAGGTTTGTCCTGCTTTTTGTGTACAGTACATACCTTGGCAATTTTCCACATAGCAGGGTAGATGCCAGTATTGTAGTAGTACTGGAACAGCTTGGGTAGGGGCAAGTTCTGGAGCTTAGGTCTTCACTACTATTACTGGAACATTGTCAGGGCCCATAGCCTTTGCAGAATCCTGTACCTTCAGTCGTTTCTTGATTTCACTTGGAGAGAATTGCTTTGGCTGAACCTTGGCATCTCTGATGCTGGGGACCTCCAGAAGAAGCCGAGATGGATAAGCCACTGAGTACTTCTGGTGGAAGATTGTAGCAAATGCGTCAGCCTTATCTTTTGCATTGATGAGCTGGGCTCCTCCATCATTGAGGATGGGGATATTTATGGAGCCGCCCCCTCCAGTGAGTTGTTTAATTGTCCACCACCATTCACGACTGGATGTGGCAGGGCTGCAGGGCTTAGATCAGATCCGTTGGTTGTGGGATCCCTTCGCTCTGTCTATCACTTGTTGCTTATGCTGTTTGGCATGCAAGTCGTCCTGTGTTGTAGATTCACCAGGTTGACACCTCATTTTTACCAGTATCTGAAGAGTCACGAATGGCACTGGACATCGTGCAGTTGTCAGCGAATATCACCTCATGTCTGGTGCTGCTCCTGGCATGCCCTTCTGCGTTCATCTCCTGGCTTAATGGCAGTGGTAGATTTGGGGATATGCTGGGCCATGAGGTTACAGGTTGTGTCCCAGTACAACTCAGCTGCTGCTGATGGCCCACAGAACCTCATGGATGCCCAATCTTCATTTGCTAGATCGGTTCAACATCTGTTATATTTAGCACGATGATAGTGCCACACAACACGATGGAGGGTATCCTCAATGTGAAGGCAGGGCTTTGTCTCCAGAATGACTGTGCGGTGGTCACTCCTACGATGCTGTCATAGACAGATTCATCTACGGCAGGCAGGCTTGTGAGGGAGAGCCCACGTATGTTTTTCTCTCTTTTTGATTCCCCCTCTCTACTTGCCGCAGACCTAGCCTAGCAGCTATGTCATTTACTCGGCCAGCTCAGTCGGTAGTGATGGTACTGAGCCATCCTTGGTCATGGACATTGAGGTCCCCCACCCAGAGTGCATTCTGCGCCCTTGCTACCCTTTGTCCAACTAGTGTTTAGCATGGAGGAGCACTGATTCATCAGCTGAGGGAGGACAGCAGGAGGTGTCTTTGCACATGTTCGAACTGATGCCATGAGGCTTCGTAGGGTCCGGAGTCGATGTTCAGGGCTCCCAGGCCAACGCAATTCCTGCTATATATCACTGTGCCGCTACCTCTGCTAGGTCAATCCTGCCGGTGGAACAGGACATACCCAGGAATGGTGATGAAGGTGGTATCTGGGGCATTTTCTGTAAGATATGATTAGGTGCGGATGAACATGTCAGGTTTCACTAGTGTATGAAACTAGTAAGGAGGACTTTGCAGGGTCAACAGGGCTGAGATTTGCGTTGTCGTTTCCCGTGACCCGTCCGGTTTCGTTTGTTGAGGCTTTGTATCAGTTTGATACAACTGAGTGACTTGCTAGGCTATTTTAGAGTCTGTTGTTGTTGGTGGGGTGGGGTTCTCCTGAGAACACTAGTGAAGCAGATGGGTTTCTACAACAATCGACAACGGTTTCATGGTCATCATTAGACTTTTAATTCCAGAGGCTTTTTATTACTGGGATTCGAGCCCGGGCGACAATACCACTATGCCATCGCAGTGTACAAGAGCAAGGGGGCTATGTTGAACTTGTATAAGACACTAGTTCGGCCTCAGCTGGAGTATTACATCCAATTCTGAGCGCTGCATTTTAGGTAGGAAATGAAGGCATTGGAGGGAATCACAGAGTGCAGAAGAGGCCTTTCGGCCCATCGAGTCTGCACCGACACGTGAGAAACACCTGAGCTACCTACCTAATCCCATTTACCTGCACTTGGCCCATAGCCTTGAATGTTATGACGTGCCAAGTGCTCATCCAGGTACTTTTTAAAGGATGTGAGGCAACCCGCCTCCACCACCCTCCCAGGCAGCGCATTCCAGACCCTTTGGATAAAAAACGTTTTTCCTCACAACTACCCTAAACCTCCTGCCCCTCATCTTGAACATATGTCCCCTCGTGACTCACCCTTCAATTAAGGGGAACAGCTGCTCTCTATGCACCCTGTCCATGCCCCTCATAATCTTGTACATCTCGATCAGGTCGCCACTCAGTCTTCTCTGCTCCAACGAAAACAACCCAAGTCTGTCCAACCTCTCTTCATAACTTAAATGGCAACATCCTGGTGAATTTCCTCTGCACCCCCTCCAGGGCAATCACATCCTTCCTATAATGTGGCCACCTGAACTGCCCACAGTGCTCCAGCTGTGGTCTCACCAATGTTCTATACATCTCCAACATGACCTCCCTATTTTTGTAATCTGTGCCTCGATTGATAAAGGCAAGTGTCCCATATGCCTTTTTCACCACCCCACTAACATACCCCTCCGCCTCCAGAGATCTATGGACACACACGCCAAGGTCCCTTTTTTCCTCAGAGCTTCCTAGTGTCATACCGTTCATTGAATGCAGAAACTTTTCACGGGAATGATTTCAGGGACATGGAACTTCAGTTATTAAAATAGATTAGAGAAATTCCGGCTGTTTTCCTCAGAGAAAAGGAGGATGCGATGACATTTGATAGAAGTATTCAAAATCACGAGCGCTTTAGACAGAGTAGATAGCGAGAAACTGCTCCCACAAGTGGAAGGATCGAGAAAGAGAGGGCACAGGTTTAAAGTAATTAATAAAGAAGCAAAAGCGACATAAGGAAAATATTTTCTTTCACACAGCGAGTGCTTAAGTTTTGCGATGTGCTGCCTGAGTATGGTGGAGGCAAGTAAAATTGAAGCGATCAAACGGGAATTTGACTCTTATCTACAAAGGACCGATGTCCAGGGCTACGGGGAGAAATGCGGGAGAATGGCATTAAGTAAGTTGCTCACTGGGAGAGCCGATGCAGACATGATGGGCCGAATGGCCTCTTTCTGCGCTGTAATAATTAAGTGATTCTGTGATTCTGATCAAATCAGCACACGCCGTCCCTTTTCCAGAAGTGATTTCCCCTCATGTTGACTAAAGTGTCTAATTTCATAGAACAAATTAATTCCCTCCAATGCTCTCACATGCTCCCCATTATCTGCATGTCTTTCACAAATTAGGTTGATCATGAAAATGTTACACAGAGCTCCAGACGAGACAAATCCAAACTTCTCTAGAAATTCCCTTTCTTGTCCTGAGATCCGTCTCTGTTTCTCTGGTTATACAGATCCCTTCACTGCTTTGACATACAGAGCTAACATCAACCGCTTAATCAGAGGAGCCCACAAAAAGCAAAATATGGGAATGGAGAGATCCCGGGATTAAAAACCGGGCAATGTGAGCATTTAATCTGGGGCCTTGGAGCCCCTTTAGACCCTTAACAATCTCATTTATAATCAGGGAAACGCAGAGTTTTACCGGGGTTAATGACGCCATTCATTTCTCTCCACGCTGTGCACTGTAAAGGGCCTGTGAATTTTCCAATAGACAGAGCAGCATCGGACACTGAGAGTGACTGACAGTATTCTCCGATCCTGAAAGCATTAAACGGTTGATGTTATAAATTAATCTTTGTTGGAATATGTTAGAATTGTTTTAAATGTTTAAGATATTCGTTCGACTGTTGTGATCGAGCAAATGTAGAAAGTGAAATGCTAATGTTGTTTCTATAACTGAGAGAAGCATAACTTGGAAATGCAAAGGGCAGAGATTGGAAAAGCCAATGTCAAGGAAAAGGTTCATAGCGTGATAATAGACTAGTTTCCAAAACACCACTTAGCACAGGAAAAGATATTTTTAGTTGTATTAGAAACAAAGTTTGCAGAACAAAAATAAAGGTTGATAACATCTAAAAAGTTTTACATCCAACTATGTAATATGTGGGCCCCGCAACCCTCCGAGACACCTGCGCTGCTCTACTTCTCGCCCTTGAATATCCCTGATTTTAGTCGCTCCACTACTGATGGCTGGCCCATCAACTGGGCCTAAGCTCTAGAATTCCACCATCACCTCCCCCCCACCCCGAACCCCGACCCACTCACTAACCCTCCCCTCCGCTCTATCTCTCGTTCCTCCTTTGAGACCTACCTCCGTTATCTGTGTTAATATCTGCTTATGTGGTTCGGTGTCAATTTTGCTTTATAACGATCTTGTGAAATGCCTTGGGATTTTCTAATATGTTAAACATGCTTTGTAAGTAGAACTTATTGCTGTTGTGGTTGTCCAGGTTGCAAGATTGTATTATAGTGTAAACACAAACACGCTCCTCCTTTATGGTATGACTTTTCCAGTTCCACATGCTCCATGGAGGCACATGGACGCCCCACTCCTGGAAACATGGGTCGTGTCTCAGGGTCAGCCGGAAGGCCACAGCCAGGAAAGCAGCCTACAGCCTGCAAGTGATCACTGCGGGACTCCGTGCCCACTTGCCACTTAATACACGGTTATATAAAATCTACTACCGTTTGGAAACTGCAATAAAGAATGTTATAACAATAACTCGTGCGTAAAATATGATCAGTTATTGTTGCCCGACGTACGGTCCTTTAACGCTGCTATGGTAACCTGGAAAGAAATCCATAACAAGAATTTTCTAAGCTGTTTTACCAATATGTACAGAGTTTCAGTAAAGCACGACCTACCTTCACTTCTGACAAGCTTCCTCCTGAAATAAATGAAGTAAGAACAAACAGGAGGACAGTAACAAATTTCAGGAGGAAATAGGCTCGTGAAATGCGCAAAGGGGCTGACAGGGATTCATCAGGAAAGAGTAAAAGCGGTGCATTTTTGAAAAAAATATTCGTTGATGCAACACAAACTGCACATCAATTCAGTCCACTTCCTAAGCACAGTGATCGCCACACCCACCTCACTAGACACACGCACACCGCCAAAATATGGAACAGGAATTGGATTACAATGAGAGTTCGAAGAGAAAATTATAGTTGGACAAGGCGGAAATAATGACAACCCAAGTCTCCAAATCACGTCATCACATTGCCTAGAGGTTCCAAGCATCGCCAATCGGGATTCTGCTGACAGGGTTCGAATCGATTACTTCGGTGGCAACAGAAGAATCGCCCTGAATAGAAAAACAATCCGTTTTAATCCGTTTCTAATTAGAGAGTAAATGCTGCTTTCATTTCCTAGTTACGATCTGATATTTTGTGACCGTGTGATGTTTCACTGAACTGACCCGCAATCTATTCCCTCACCTTCAGAAATGTCAACTGGTATTTTTGCTCCATCTGTTTCAGCAACAGTAAACGTTGCCCTTTCTCAGTAAGAATCTGGTGCATTTTAGTGAACTCGGATGTGATGTGGGTCTTGTGCAAAGAGTTGTCCCCGACCGAGTGTTGCAGACTGGCCTATTCCAAGGTCCAGGACTACGTGCTGAGGGACGCACTAAAGCACGGGGCAGCCTCCAAGGAGCAATGGGGAAAGGTCGATGTCTAAGACATAGTGCACCGAGGGGCTGGGAACTATACAGGCCCCTCGGACTGTATGACTCACAATTAATGTATGTAGTGAATACAAAATGTATTATAATTTTATTGAAGCACCTCAGAGTGCAACATGATTATGTCGATAACTCCAATACCATTGCACTGTCTGACTGTACGCAATGACCATATTGCAATGACCGCAACATTCATTGATTGTATTGAAGCACCTCGTGATCCGTATAAAAGTTGAATACGATTGCACTTTTCCTGATGGTAATTTAGAAATGTTTTGTAACGTTCTTTCAGATATTTTATGATTAAAATATATTTTTCCAAAAACAACATGAGTGACATCACCTCACGAAAGAGCAGCAGAGAGATCAGAACCAGCGCGAGTGAGGGGAAGCTTCAAAAATTGAAGTCAGCACAAAAATGAGAGCTGATTGGTGAGTAGTGGGTGAGTGTTTCTCTCCAGATTTTTTCTCCAGTTTTTCTCCTGGATGCATGTGTCCAGTGGGGTTCCACAGAGATCGGTGCTGGATCTCTTGCTGTTTGTGGTATATATAAACAATTTAGACTTGAATGTAGGAGAGTTGATCAGCAAGTTCGCGAATGACACGAAAATTGGTGAGGTGGTAAAAAGTGAGGAGGATAGCCTTAGATTACAGGAGCATATAAATGGGCTGTCAGATGGGCTGATCAGTGGCAAATGGAATTTAATCCGGATAAATGTGAGGTGATGCATCTGGGCAGGACAAACAAGGCACGGGAATACACGATGAATGGCAGGACCCTGGGAAGTACTGAGGATCAGAGGGACTTTGGTGTGCATATCCACTGGTCCCTTAAGGTAGCGGGACAGGTGGATAAGGTGGTTAAGAAGGCACATGGGATACTTGCCTTTATTAGCTGAGGCATAGAATATAAGAGCAGGGAGGTTATGCTGAACTGTATAAAACGCTGGTTAGGCCACAGCTGGAGTATTGCATGCAGTTCTGGAATCCACATTATAGGAAGGATGTGATTGCACTGGAGAGAGTTCAGAGGAGATTTACCAGGATGTTGCCTGGGCTGGAGACTTTTGGTTCTGAGGAGAGATTGGACAGGCTGGGGTTATTTTCCTTGGAGCAGAGGAGATTGAGGGGGGGGTATGATTGAAGTGTATCAAATTATCAGGGGCATAGAGAGAGTAGACAGGAAGGAACTTTTCCACTTAGTGTTGTGGGGGGCGGGGGGGGGGGTGGTGGGGTGGGATCAATAACCAGGGGGCATCGATTTAGAGATTTAGAGGGTATGTGAATAAGATTTTTTTCACCCTGAGGGTGGTGGGAATCTGGAACACACTGCCTGAAATTATGATAGAGACAGAAACCCTCATAACATTTAAGAAGTACTTGGATGTGCACTTGCGATGCCATGGCATGCAGGGCTATGGGCCTCATGCTGGAAAATGAGATTAGAACAGTTAGGTACTTGTTTGACTGGCACAGACTCTATCGGCTGAAGGGCCTTTTTCAGTGCTGTAGACCCCTATGACTCTATGACTCTATGGATCCCTGTTTAACTCAATCTTACCTCGCTATTATTTGAGCGGCCCAATTACAGAAGATATGATGCACCCATCAGTCTGCCGAAGACAGGTCAGAGTCTCAGGATCTCCGACTCCCCGCGCTGAGATTTCTATCAGCTCGGAAACATTACAATGTTCAGCCTGGCTAAAAGAAGTAAATAGCGGTGGCCTTGGTGCTCAGTGATACTGTCTTTGTTCTACCTACCTATGCTTCTACCAAGATGTTTATATTAAATTCTCACACAGCACCCAGCTGCTTTTGCATCCTGCTATTCACATGCACTAAAAGAAAAGAACTGGCCATTCAAAACATTTAAATTAATTTTACTTAATTAGCATGAAAAAAATGATGTACGGACATCACAGGGTTCTGGCAGATATGAAAACACAGACCTCAAAATTCCCTAAAAAGACATTCAGTTTCTGAAAGCTTCTTTGGTTCCGAAAATAAACTTAATTTGCACAACCATATAGAAAAGAAGCTGCAAATACATCATGTGCTTAATAAAGACATCTTGGAATTCAAGCCTCTATATCAGTGCATCAATACTCTCTCTACCTCCACCACTCCAACCACATTTTCACCACCCACTGTATAAAGAAAATACTCCTAATCTTGGGGGGACAGATGATCGCCGAAACATTCAGGAATCAGTTGATGTTGTTTTGCCTGGGCGAAGGCGCCATGGTAATGATCCATTGAGCACAGAACCCTGCATTCTGGAGTTGTCTGGGAGGACCCGGCTTCAACATAAAATCCACTGCATCATCTCTCCAAGCTTCCTGTGCAAAAATCATTCATGAAAGGATATTTACACATGGAGACAGAGGAAATAGCTGAGGTTTAAAATAAAAAAATGTATCCTTCTTTACCAAAGAAGAAGATGTTAAACAGGCCACGGTGAAAGAGGAGGTAATTAATACACTATAAGAGTTAAAAATTGATAAGGAGGAAGCAAAGGATTGGATGTCAGGTAGCGGCTGCCGTTTCTCTCCAAGCCTCATGATGGTTCCGTGTTCAGATAGGATGAGTCAGGTTTTCCCCACTGCAAAGAATCTCTCTGTGCGGGGCAGGGAGGGTGGAGTGGGGGTGGGGGGAGGGCAGGAGGTGGGTGAGATGCAGGCTTATGGGAAAAGAACGGAAAGCAGGAGTAATTGGGTAGCACTCTAAAAAAAGCTGACACTGACAGGAGGGGCCGCACCCTTCCACGCTGTAAAACTCGCGGATTTTGGACCTGACTATGAATTATGTTAACCCAGTTGTCGTCGTTTATAGATCTTTAGAATCAATGTCGTGGGGATGTCGATCCCAGAAAGCACCGGCTCCTAATTTCATGAAGGCTGGATTCAGTCACATTGGAAATGATTGGAAATATTACCTGATGTCTATTTGGGGTAGGCGTGATCTGAGTGTCCGAATTAATGACAAGTGCAGATCAATGTGATGAACCTTGCAGTGTTTCAATGGAAGATTTGGCAATGATAATGTCCGCCTCGACTATTCACTGGCCTACTAGATTGGGGTTAGACTGCACAAGACTTTGATGCAGGATCCAAAGGCAGCAAACTACACTGAGTTGACCCTGTGAACAACATTCCTCGGTTGTTAATATTCAATGACTGTTCTGTATTTTGATCTGATTTATGTATTGATAATTGACAATCATTTGCTTTGACACATTAAAAAGTGGTTATCAGTAAGTTGACACATTTGACGCCACCCAGTGATAAAGATAATTTCGCGCAGGTAAAGACTCTGGGGGCTCAGCACTCGGCAGTTGGTCAGACTCTGACTGTGTTTCCTTCCCGCTGGACGGTACACAAAGTGGCGCTGAGGAGTGGCGGCATTTAACTTGCGGCATTAGATGGCAAATCTGAGAGCCAGTCCTGCAGACTGCCCCAGAGAACAATTTCAATTCCCAGACTTAATGTTCAGATTGAAGAGAACTATATATTTCATGATGTTAAAATAGTGAAATACCAATTCAATTGTTCCACACAATGTTTTTAACTTCAAGGTAGTGATAACATTTGAACCCGTGCAGATCGGTAGTAACACGGGGTGAAATTTGTCTTGGCAGTTAGCCAGAAGCAGGCATTTGCACATCAGCCTCCCATTTCATCGGCTGTTGATTTACCATCAGCCTTTTGACTTCACTGTTCAAGGTAAACTTTAAACCCATTTAGCCTTTGCAACTTTATCGTGACGAGTCACTTTGACTTTTATTCACTTCCAGCCTTACTTGAGCATCCTTGTGGTTCCAAATCACTGATTTCATTCACCACCATTGGCCACATCTCCCACGCTCTCCCATAAGCAGGCAACACCCCATCACATCGCAGCCTTTCCATGTGAAATGATACCTCTCCGTCCTCATAGTCCAGGTACACACCCATCGTTCGCAGTTTCACACTCATGGTGAGATGGGTGGAAGATAAAGTGTATGGATTTCCAAGAAATGTTAAATTCCTTATATTCATTTCCATTCCCCCGCCACGCCATCTGATATGATATGAATACTGATCCAAACTATCGAGCCGGTACTTCAGACCATTTCCCGTCAATGGATTCTCGAACCATTCACACATTTCAAATCACCTTAATTCTCACCCGCACATCCCAATAGTTTCTTCCTGATGCTGTGAATCCCTCAGATCTCAGCGCCAATAGTCAAATGTTAAACCATTCAGTTAACCTCCGCAGAGAAGTTGAAGGGGAGGTTTAATAGAGAAATTCAAAACCATGAAAGGTTTTGTTAGAGTAAATGGGGTGAAACCGTTTCCACTGGCAGAGGGTTCAGCAACCAGAGCATACAGGTGTAAGGTAGTTGGAAATGGGACAAAGATAAAAGGAAAATACTGCGGATGCTGGAAATCTGAAACAAAAACAGAAGTTGCTGGAAAATCTCAGCAGGTCTGACAGCATCTGTGGAGAGAAAGACAGAGTTAACGTTTCGAGTCCTTATGACTCTTCATCAGAACCAGAGAAAACTAGATATGTGGTGAAATATAAGCTGGTTGAGGGGGGTGACTGATGGAGCTGGATATAGGGCCAGTGATAGGTGGAGGCAAAGGAGAGATTGCCAAAGATGTCTTAAACAAAGGGACAAATGGTTGTTGACGGTAGTGATATTAGCTAAAGGATGTGCCAATGGTGACATTAAGGGTCGAAAGCAGAATGAGCAAGTGACAAATGGCCACAGTAGGGTTGGGTTGGGGGGAAGGGACAGAAATAGGTTAAAAGGTGGAGATTAAACAATGGATGGAAATACATTTTTTAAATAGGTATTTATATATAACTAGGAAAAAGGGGACCAAGAAGGGGGTGAGGATGGAGGAGAGAGTTCATGACCTGAAGTTGTTGAACTCAATAATAAGTGCGGAAGGCTGTAAAGTGCCTAATCGGAAGATGAGGTGCTGTTCCTCCAGTTTGCGTTGAGCTTCATTGGAACATTGCAGCAGGCCAAGGACGGACATGTGGGCATGAGAGCAGGGTGGTGTGTTGAAATGGAAAGCGACAGCGGGGTCCTGCTCATGTTAGCGGACAGACTGAAGGTGTTCTGCAAAGCGGTCACCCAGTCTGCGTTTGGTCTCTCCAATGTAGAGGAAACCACATTGGGAGTTCTGATGAAGAGTCCTATGGACTCGAAACGTTAACCCTGTCTTCCTCTCCACAGATGCTGTCAGATCTGCTGAGGTTTTCCAGCAACTTGTGTTTTTGTTTTGAAAATGCAACTAGGCTGAGAGAAAGAGGGTTTTTCAGAGTCAGATGTGATCTGGAATGCATTGCCTACCTGTGTGGTAGAAGCAACATTTAACAGCAACTTTCAAAAGGGAATTGGGTGAAAACTTCAAAATAAAACACAAAAGAAAATACAGAGCTGTGGGGGAAAGGCACTGAACGAGGACCAGTTGAATAGCTCTATTAGGGTGCCTCTACAGGCACAAAGAGCCGATTGACCATCTTCTGTGCCTTTTCATTTTATGATTTTTCGTTGCTACCCACCCAAAGCAGGATGGCATCTCCACTGCCCATCTCAGAACACAACCCAAGGTGGCAATTGCTGACGTCCCAGACAAACTTCAGTCCCATTTCCAGGCAACTATCACTCCATTTACTCCAGCCGAAGGCTTCTAAAATCACCCAGCTGAATTTGGAATGGGCGCTGTAAGGATTCAGACTGTTTTAGTATAAATAAAACAAACAGCATATTTAGTTTCTAATGTAACAGCAAATTACTGCAGATGCTGGAAATCTGAAATAAAATCAGAAAATGCTGGAAAAACTAAGCAGGACTGGCCACATCTGTGGAGAAAGAAACAAAGTTAACATTTCGAGTCCGAATGACTTCTTTAGAACTAAAGAGAGGTAGAAATGTGATGTGTCTTTTCTGCTTCTTGGATTCAATTATGAGCTGAGTCATTCTTTGAGAAAACTTTCTATTCCAACGGTTCTCAGGTTTTTTTTGTTGAAGATCCACTTTACAAATAAATTATCAATCATGGAGCCAAATGTAAGTTATAATGTATAACACTCTATAAAAGCCATAAAGTAACATCCAAAGAGTATTTTAATAATGCTTTTAATAAAACAAGAAATTACATAGTCGTGATTTAAGGACTATTTCACTGACGTAGACAGTGATGAGACAGACCAGACAAACCAAAGAGAAATGATAACTGTGACTCCACGAACATTCCAGCGCTGCAACTGAACTGCTTTTCACGTGGTTAAAATTACCTGTTAAAAGCATAGATACAGTCCACACATCACGTTCAATACAGACAGACTGTCAAATCAGTACTCACAGCAGTCTCACATCATTTGCATGTTTAAAGAGTCTCTAGGCAGGTTCCTATTTTACTATAAAAGTAACCTGCTAGAAACACATGGGGTTCCTTCCCTCTTATTTTATTAGAGTACCAATTTGAGTGTGACATTCTGGGCAATATTTACAGACCTGTACAAACCCAGTCCAGGTTCTCAATGCTATTTAAACATACAAGCAAGTTACATTATTGAAACATGGTGAGAGATTGAAGTAAATCACACTGACAGTTTTATCGCGATTACAAGAAACAAACCAACTAGAGATTAATATAAACAGAAAATGATGGAAATACTCAGCAGGCCAGGCAGCATGATAACGGCACTTGCTCACTGCCTGAGCCCAAACTGAGGACAGCCGAGAATCTCAGCAGCAGCTGGTCTCCCGCCTCCCCTCCCCTCCCCTCCCCTCCGACCGAAAGGAAATGTCAGACTCACCGCTGAAAACCATGACAGCCGAAATATCAATCAAGTGAAGAAGGGAGAGAATTCGGGAGGTTTGGGGGTGGAAATCTTGACAGCTGCTCATGCAGGAATAACTCTAACTCCTGGGAATTTATACAAAGCGGGGAGCTTGTTATTTTGATTCGGTTCACTTCATAATTTTCCTTTTTATCTCTTCCCAACCTCTGGAGAAATTATTTCCTGGACCCCCTGGAAAAACACCCCGGACCCCAGTTTGCAAATCACTGATCTGATTCATCTCAAACACGCTGATGTCCCACCACCTTCCGCCTGTGGAGCAACATTACAGGCAGGAAGATCACCGGGTTCCTGCAGTTCACAGCTCATTCTACTCAGTAAGTTCCTGTCTACAATTGAGCTTCTATTTGTTTCTTCTCTCCCCCTCCTTCTTTCCCCCAGCCCTACAGAGGTCCTTGCTGATCTTGCAGTTCCCAGTTCCCATACAGGGTTTATATCCACAATGTTAACCTGGCTTAACCGACACCCATCAATTTACAGCTGGCAGGAGGCAGGGAGACGGTGTGAAATTATGGGATGGATCTGTTCGTGGCCTTTAATCCCGCAGATTTCTCAGCGGTGCCGAGTTTACCCCGTCATCATTTGATCCCGAAAAGAAAAATGGGAAGATTATTTCAGTGAAAGTGTGGGTGAAAGTGTGGAGATGGGACATGTTGTCCGCATTGTAAAATGACACCTGTACACCCTCATAGTCCAGGAAAACCCCGATCTCCTGGGGTTTAAAACTCGGGGTGAGCCGGGTCCATGAGGGGGAGGTGGCGGCAAAATAACCACTTCCAGGATTCAGCTCCACAATCCAGAACCCGGTCTCTGGTTTTGGTTCGATTCCTCCTTTCCTGTTCACAGACTGTCGGATCACTCCCACAATCCATTCAGTCTTCTCCCCCACCTCCACCTCCCAGTAATGTCTCCCTGATGTGAATCTCTTTGATCCCAGGACACAGGCCCAGGGGTCAAATCTCTCCGAGGTGTCAGGGAGCGGCTGCCGTTTGTCTCCGAGTCTCACACTGGTCCGGTCCTCAGACAAGATGAGCCAGGGATTCGTCGTGTTCAGATCCAGAGTCAGAGAGGCTGGAGCTGGGGAAAAGTTAAAATAACACAGTCAGTGATTTGGAGAGAGGGGATCAATCGCAATGGAGAGACAGGTGAGGTAGAGCATAACGAGGGAGAAAGATCAGGAATAGAGGGAGGAGGGTGATGGATAGGGGAGGAGGTGAAAGATGCAAAGGTAAATAGAGAGGGAAGTGAAGAGACGACAGCAAGCAGGAGTGCAGAGAGAGTGTGACAGAGGGTGCATTTGGTGGGCTTGGAGTGGCAGAGCGGGAGCAGGAGATGGAGAGGAAGAGTTAACAGAGAGAGCAAGAATGTAAAATAAAACTGGAGGAGAGAACAGTCAGGGAAGAGGGAAGAGAATGAGAGAGGACAGAGTGCAGGAAGGTGGGAGCGAGAGAATGGGAGGGAGTGGGCGGAGGAAGGAAGAATGGAATGAAGGGTGTGGGGAGAGTGAGAAAACGGGAGGGTGTGAGAGCGCGGGTGCAGTGAGAGAGACAGAGAGAGGATGCGTGTGGAGGAGAGCATGGGAGGGAGGGGAAAGTGGGATGAGGGGGGAGGAGAGTGGGATGGAAGGGTACAGAGTGTGGATGGCTCTTCTTCCTGTTCTCCCTTCCACAATGTCTCTCCCCGTGCATTCATGCTCTCTCCCCTCCCCCCTTGGTCTATCAAGGCTCCCGATGCCAAATGCTCTCCCTGCCCTTCCCATTTTCTCTCTCACCTTCCCCTCCCACGCAGTGGTCCAGCAAACCCTCCCCCGCCAGCTTCTTCACTCACCACCCTTTCCCGTGCTCTTTCTCTCCTCCACTGACTGCACTCTCTTTCCCCTTCCCTTGCTACTCTCTCACCCCTCCCCACACAACTCTCACTCTCTCCTCTACCTCTAGCAATCTCTCCTACCCCTCCATCTCCTACTCACTCTTCTGTACTCCTCATGCGCTCTCCACTCCTAGTGCTCACGCTTTCTGCCTCTCCCTCTACTCTTTCCACCCCTTCTGCAGTGTCTTACCCTCCCACTCTCCACATTATGCTCCAGCTCTTTATTTCATCTCCCCTTCTGCTTTCCTCCATTCCCCCGTTCTTTCCCTGCTCTCTTTCCTCTCCAGTCACTTACATTCTTCTCTCCCCAGCCACTCTCCATCTGACCCTTTCTCCTTCACTCATTCTTGCCCCTCCACGCTCACCCTCATGGCCACCCAGCCCCCTATTCTCCCTCTATCACCTCCCTCCTCTCCCCTTCCACACACATGCTCTGCACTTCCTCTCTTTCCCTACCCGCTATTCCCTCCTCTGCCCGCCCCTCCAGCTTGCAAATGCCCACATCACCTCTTTCCCTTCTCCATTCTGCTCCCCCCGCCTCTCCATTCCGCTCTCTCACATGCCCACATGCTCCTGCTTACCCTCTCTCCACCCCTCCTGCTCTTACTATCTCCTTACATCCCTGCTGTCTTCTCTCCCTTCCCCCTTCTGGTCTCTTTCTCTTCCCTCCCCTACTGCTCTCTTTCTGCCCCCTCCTCCCCGTTCCTCTCCCCATCACTTCCTACGCTCTTTCTATACCCTCACCCTCCTGCTCTCACTCCACCCCCTCCGGCTCTTTCTCTCTCTCCCTTCCGACTCCCACTCTCTTGCTCTGCACCTGCTTTTTCTCTCCTCCCATTCTGCTCTCTCTCCTCATTGCTCTCACACCCTGACCTTCCTCTCCAACACTCTGAAACATGCACAAACATGTGATGTTGACTGAGTGATAAACATTGGCCAAGGTACTGGGATAAGCAGCGCCCCCCCCCCCCGATGCCACCACCCCCCCCCCCCGCCACCCGCCCCAACATCCTCTCCCCACCACCACTCCTGTAAATTGATGCGCCTCCTAACTCCTCAACCAAGGAGTCTGTGGAGCTCCTGTCTCCCACCACCTTCCTCATGAACGACCGATCAAATTCGCATGCCAGAAACCCACAGATAACTGACCAGCAATATTGTACTGAAGTTCCTCAGAAAGGATTGGATCTCTGACTAAATTCTTAGGTCAAGCAGTTGTCACTAAAAAATCAACTTCTCTCAATCTAAACTGCTTTTCACAGCCCTGCACGACCACCCCCACCACATCCCTCACCACCCCCAGTCTCCCGCTTCTAAGTCTGACAACATCCCTACTTTGCATTGGACTTGGTAACTGTGGTAAACCTATGAATGTTCATCTTCTCTGTTCCGTTTAGAATCTCGAACACTCCAATAAGATCCTCACACTCCCTCCCTTATGCAGTGCAGAGTCAAAGTTTGTTATTTTATTATTATTTGTTGGAATGTGTGCGTCGATCTCAAGGCCAGCAACAATGTTGCCCATCCCTAATTGCCCTTGAACCAGGCCATTTCAGAGGGCAGGTAAGAGTCAACCACATTGCTGAGGTCAGGGGTAGGCCAGATTTCCAGAGTAGTAAACCAGATGGCCTTTTACAAAATGTTCTGATAGTTTCATGGTTACCTTTACGGAGGCTAAATTTCATATATGATTTTTTTATTAATTGAATTTAAATTCCACCAGCTGCTGTGGTGTGATTTGAACCGTGCACGAGAACATTAGCCTGGGTGTCTGGATTACTAGTCCAGTGTCATTTCCAATACATCACCTGCATGTCACTGACTCCTCTTCAGACAATCTTGATTAAGGTGTCTATTTTGATCCATCAAATTAGTTGCCTTTTAACATAGTCTCTCTAATGATATCACATACATAAAATATTTACCAAAACTCCAAAAGGAGCAAGACCAGTCTCTTCTACGGATTAGCTACAGCATACTGAAATTCTTGAACTATTCCTTTGGGTATGCTGATCCACTTAATTCTTTGACACACTGTACTGATGGCTTCAACCACTTCCCAGGGGTATGAAGAGGAAAACAAAATTTGAAAACAGAGGTCCTCTGGAGAATTCACAACTGGCAATGAGTATTTAGTCTGGGGCCTTGGGTCTCCTTTAATCCCTTCACAGCTGGATTGAAAATCAGGAAATTTATATAGGAGTTTTACCGGTGTTAATGGCGGTTTTCATTTCTCTCCACGCTGTGTACTCTAAAGGTCCATTGAACTTTCCGATAGACAGGGCGGCATCTGTTACTGAGAGTGTGTGACTCTTATCACTAATCCTGTAAATATTAAACAGTTAATGTTATAAATTCGCCTTTGTTGGAATATTTAAGAAATTATTTAACTGATCAAGCCATCCTAACACCCCTACCTTTCGGCATTTTTCATGATAGGGCCAATGTAGTACAGAGTGAAACGTTAATATTGTTTCTATAACAGAGCAAAACATAACTTAGAAATGCAAAGGTAGAGATGGAAACACCCATGTCAAGAAAATAAAAAACATGCCCTGAAGACAGGTTAGTTATCGGGATACCACAAATTACAGGGGAAGATAACATTTAGCTTACACACTTGATGTTTTATATTTAAAAATCATTAAGAACAAAAACAAAGGCTGAAAGTATTAGAAGCAGTGTGACGTTAAAAATAAGTCTGCAGCTTATTTTCCAGTTTATGCAATACGTGAGCCCAACAAACCTCCATAACACCTGCCCTTCTCTACTTCTGGCCCCTCCAACATCTCAGATGTTGAATGTTGCTGAATATAGAGACATTTTGCTGAAGCTTTTTGCCTTGCACTCATCCGGATAAATGGAAGAATGCCAAATTTCAAACGATCGCAACAATTTATACATTGGGAGGGAAGGTTGCTGATTGTTTGGCAAATCGACTCTGTTTGGCCGATGTGTTGCCATGGAGAAAGCACGGAGGAACTATAACCTCCCCAAGCTCCCAGCTATTTCAAAAAAGGCACAAGGCTTGAACGTATCTCTGATTTTAGTCACTCCCCCATTGTTGGCCAAGCTTTCAGCTGCTGGGGCCCTAATCTTTGGAATTTCCTCCCCCTACACCTCTCTACCTCTCCTTTAAAATGCTCTCTAAAATCTACATGCGTCATCTGTTTTAATGTGGCATCGCTTCAATGCTTTTTTTCTTTATATCACTTCTGTGAAGAACCTTGGAAGTTTCTAATATGTTGAAGGTGCTATATAAATACAAGTTATTGCTGCTGTTGTTACAGAGCAAGCTTGTATGATCGTACAAAAATAGTACCCGTTACCACTTTATGGTATGTCTTTCTCAGGTTAGTCAGGAGCTGCAGGTAAAAGGGTGACCGACTCCATTGAAACTTGGGGCTTGTGGATGAGGAGAAATGTCTTCACTCAAAGGGCTGTGAATCTTTGGAATACCCTACCCCAGAGAGCCATTGATGCTTCATCACTGATAATATTTAAGGGTGAGTGAGACTGATCTTTGTTCACCCAGGGAATCAAGGGATATGGGAAGTGCACGGAAAACTGCAGTTGAGACAGAAGATCAAACAGCATGTAGTGAATGGCTGAATGGGATTGAGGGGCCGAATGATCTGCTATTACTCCTTTTTGATGTTCTTATTTGTGGTTCTCTCAGGATAAGTCAGAATCCCTCAGCCAGGCACGCAGCCTTTAGACTGCAAGTAAATCTCTCCGGGCCTGGGGACTAGGTTGTACTTTTTACATGCAACCTTGACATTTAATGCAATATTGTCGAAGAGTAATATAAATGTGAAATGGTAGTGGAAGGCAGAAATCCAGTGAGTGAGCCTGGGAGTCAGAGGCAACAAAAGATCGAAAAGAGAAAAAAGAGAGTGTGGCTGTGGCCAGGGGTATATACTTCAATGCAAGGAGTATAGCAAATAAAGCAGACAAGCGGAGGGCACAACTAGAAGCATGGCAGTATTATATCATAGCTATTCCAAAAACATGGTTTAAAGAGGGCCAGGGATGGCAGCTCAACATTCCTGATAACAGGGCTTTCAGAAGCGATAGAGAGGATGATGAAAAGGGAAGGGGTGCGGCAATTTTGGCTAGAGAAGCAATTTGGGTATGAGGAGGGATGATACGTTGAATGATCATCTATTGAGGCCATATGATTGAGCTTAGGAACAAAAAAAGGGGCAGTCACGCTACTCGGAATGTAGACCCTCAAACAGTCAGAGGGAGGTAGAAAAACAATTATGTAGGCAAATCTCTGTGAAGTGCCAAGAAAAAGGCAGTAATAGTAGGGGATTTTAACTACTCCAATATAACTGTGATCGTTTTAATGTGAAAGGAATGGAGGGAACAGAATTCTAAGGGTACATTGAGAAAAACTTTTGTGGCCGGTATGTAGCCAGTCCAACAAGGGTGCGGTTCTGGCATTAGTTTTAGGAAATGAAGCTGGGGTGGAAGGAGCGACAGTGAGAGAGAATTTTTGTGATGCTGTTCATAATTCAGCTAGTTTCAACAAAATTATAGAAAAGGATAAAAATGGAATGGGAGCTAAAATTCTAAATTGGGGCAAGGCCAATTTCAGTATGCTGAGGTGTAATTCAGCAAAATGGACTGGAAACAGCGACTTGAAGGTAAACCAGTGTGTTATGACTGGGATAGGAGGATTACGCAGTTGATCTAGCCCCACTACTCCCCAGGTCATACCAATAGTTTCAAAGATCAAATTGCTCACCAATGTTTACCTTCACGACTGGTACTCAAATTAAAAGAGAACCCAGACTTCTTTCAATAAATAACAAACTTATTGGTTTATTATGAAACCATTCTTGTGGAATAGAAGGGCAAAGCTTATCAACATACGGTATGGAATATTAATTTGTATTAATTTCTCTTTCAAGATACCCTAAGTCTCTCTCTCTCTCTCACACACACACACATACACACACACAGAAGCACACACACACACGAATGAAAATACTGTAGAAATGACAGAATTCGGCCAAAGATTAAAATTCAATGTTCAAAGGCAAAGGATAAAGATGGAACTCTTGGAATCGTGCTTGGGTTATACGGTTGATTTCTCAGCACTGATGCATGAATCAATCAATGACTCTGGCAGGAAAGTGGTAAATGAATTCAACACAAAGAAGTATGAAGTGATGCACTTGGAGAAATCAAACAAGAGTTACGCAACAAATGGGAGTATAATGAAAGGTGTGAAGGAAGTGAGGGACCTTGGAGTGAATGTCCACAGATTGCTGAAAGTAGCAGCAGGTCAATAAGGTAGTTAAGAAGGCACATAGAATCCTTTCTTATGAGCCAACCATAGAATATAAGAGTTGGAACGTTATGCTTGAACTATATAAAATATTAGTTAAGCCACAACTGTATAAAACACTAATTAAGCCACAACTTAAGTACTGTATGCAGTTCTGGTCATCTCATTACAGAAGGGATGTAATTACATTAGAGAGGATACAGAGGAAATTTACAAGGATGTTGCCAGGACTAAAAAAGTGCATCTTTGAGGAAAGGTTGCATAGTCTGGGTTTGTTCTCCTTAGAACAGAGGCGGCTTAGGCGAGATTTGATTGAGATGTAAGAAAATCGTGAGGGGCCTAAATAGAGTAGATAGGAAGGGCCTATTTATCTTAGCAGAGATGTCGGTGACCAGGGGCCAAAGATTTAAAATGATTGGTAGAAAGATTAGAGGGCAGATGAGGAAATACATTTTCACCCAGGGGGTTGTGGGGGCCGGGAACTCACTGCCTGAAAGGGCAGTAGAGGCGGAAACACGTAACTCATTTAAAAGCTGTCTGGATATGCACCCAAAGTGACGTAGCCTGCAGGGCTCCGGACGAAATGCGGGAAAGTAGGATTAGGCTGGGTGGCTCGTTTTTCGGCCGGCACAGACTCGATCAGCCAAGTGGCCTCTCTCGGTGCCGTAAAACTTCAATTATTCCAAAAAATCTAATACTATTAAACCACTGCAATTAAAGTTGTTACTGTAAAAAAACTTGTGCGTGAGCTATATTGCAGATTTGTCATTGACTAACAACCCTTTAATGGCGTCTAATTTTAACACTGTGTAAGTGAATAGGTTTTGTGCGATTGAAAATCGGGTCCAACCCTGTGATGGTAACCGGGAAAAAAATCCGCCAACAACCATAACATTTTACCAACTGTGCGGAGTTTCAGAAAAGCGCAATTCCTACCTTCTCTTCGAACAAGTTTCCTCCTGAAATAAGTAAAACACGCAAAGTGAGGATGAAATACAAAATCATAGGGTAAGAGGCCATTTGTCCCGCCGTGTCCGTGTTCGCTCTCCGCAACAAGAAGTCAACTAGCCCCACTGCCCTACTTTTTTTCCCAGGAGGATACAGACGGGCTGGTTAAGTAACCAGACACAGAGCAGATGAGACTTAACACGTTAAGTGCAAAGAGATGCAGTTTGATGGGCGAATAAGGAAATGCAATATAAACTAAGTGGTGGAGTTTTATAGACAGTGCGGGGATAGACTATGGAGACGAAATGCACAAATGTTCAGGATGATTGAAAAAAATGGAGAATGTTCTATCACCAATGACGTTTGATGATCTGGAATGTGCTGACATGCCGGAGAAAGCAGGGCTTTGTGTATATATATATATATATAAATTGTCCCCACCCATAAGACCATCAGACTATAAGACATAGGAGCAAAAGTAGGCCATTCGGTCCATCGAGCCTGCCCCGCCATGCAATGAGATCATGGCTAATCTGATAACCCACTTCCCTGTCTTTTCCTCTAACCCTTGATTCCTTTACTGATTAAAAATCTGTCCATCTCAGCCTTGAATGTACTTAACGACCCAACTTCCACAACCCTCTGCCGTGAAGAATTCCACAGGTCCACTTCCCTCTAAGAGAAAAAAATCCTCCTCATCTCTGTCTTAAATGGGCGGCCCCTTACGCTAACCTTATGCCCTCTGGTCCTAGAATGTTCTATAAGGGGAAACAACCTCTCAGCATCTACCCTGTCAAGCCCCCTAAGAATCCTATATGTATCAATTAGGTCGCCTCTTATTCTTCTAAATTCCAATGAGTAGAGGCCCAGCCTACTCCACCGAGTGAAACGTTCACCTCTATCGGGGGAAAGAGCAGGGTAGGACGAATTTGATAACTTTTCCACTAAATCAGCACAGGCAAGATAAGCCGACTTGAAACCCTGTGGATTGCTGATAGGATTATGTTTTTAAGTCTAAACTTTGTGTCACACACTGGATCTCAAAGCCAGTTCCTGTCACAAACACAGTGATTCTCAAGCATCACTATACCACACACTCGTCTGGAGCTGGAAGTGGATTGTAACAGGAGTTCAAGCAGAACATTAATCAGGGGCAACACGGAAATAGTGGGAAACAAAATTTAAAAATCGCGACAACTCATTCCCAGGAGTTTGCAGGTTTTCCAGGGATTCTGCAGACAGTGTGGGAATAGTTCGGCGACAACAGCAGAACCGACCTGAATAGACATTAATTCAGTTCAGGTCCATAGCTTTTTTTCAGTACATACTACATTTATTTCACTCTTATCCGCAGACTTTATCTGACTGTGTGAAGTTGCACTGACTGAACCGACCCTCAATCTGTTCCCTCACCTTCAGAAATATCAGCTCGTCTTTTTGCTCCATCTGTTTCTGCAAATTTGAGAGCTTCTCCTCAATCGAAATTAAATTCTTCTGAATCTCTCGAAAGTTTTTCTCCATTGATTCTAGAATCCTCTCCTCTTCTTCCCTGAGATCTCTGAGTAAACGCTGCTCTTTCTCAGTGAGAACCTGGTGCATTTTAGTGAACTCGGATGTTATGCGGGTCTGCAGACTGCTCGATTGTTTCTAACAAATGAAATGTGAAACATAATTAATGCCCCGCGATAGAGGGAACTAGACTAAGCGAGATGCCGGAAAATCAGCACAGGGACCTTACCCTAACTTCCGAAATCTTCCGCTTCTGTTTCAGTTCCGTTTCTAGAATCTCTGATTTCTTCCGTGTGACAGAAAATAAGGACAATTTCAGTCGATCCAGAGATTTAGGGAGAAAATACCAGAATTAAATAGTGAAACCGTAAGAATCTCGCAAAATAATCAGCATGTAAAATATTTTCCCTCTTACCTTGTAGATTTCAACAGCTTCATCGATCGGCAGGAAGCGGTGCTCTCTGTGTTCCCGCGAATCTCCACAAATCAGACAGATCCATTTCTTGTTAGTTTCATAAAACAGCTTCAGTTCTTCCTGATGTTCCTCACAGTGAAGTTTACTTTCCTTCTTTATCGGATTCAGCTTTAATTTTCGAGCTTTCTCGGCCAGATTCGCTAAGGCCCGATTTACCCTGAGGTTTATTTCCGGAAACTCCTCTCTACATTCCGGGCAGGAGTTTATCTCCTTCTTTTCCCAACACTGGGTGATGCAGGAGCGGCAGAAGTTGTGTCCATAATCTATTATTACCGGATAGGTGAAGAAATCAAGACAAATGGGACAATTTAAAACCTCTGAAATTCTCTCCCTCCTCTCTGGAATCCATGTTCACACTCGGCAGTTGCTGATTCAAACCGATTTCATTTTCGATCTTATTCAGGTGCTGCACACCTTCAGTTCATGGATCCGCCGACGAAGGTCACTACAACACTCAGGGAATTATTAGTATATACTAGTCTGTGCCCGGTCGGCATTCACATTGACAAACAAGACACAGGGCGGTATGAAAGATACACGGGTGTGGAGTATGGAAAAGAATGGCCGAACGCTGTCAGAGAGGGTAAAGTTTCATGGAGCGTTGGTAATGGGAGAAGGGAGAGAAGGGGCAGGGAGGAGGCGGAAATCGGCAGGTCGATATTTCATTGCACTTGCTTCAGGGGAACTCGCTGTCGAGTACAAACACGGCGTCAGGTCCAGAAACATAAACTGAATTCTGTTAATGATTGCAGCCTCTCACCTTAAAGCAGAAAGAGCCAGAAATGTCAATGAGTTATTTTCGATAACAGGTGACGAGATAATTAGGTCAAGTTCGACTGGGCTAAGTGGGGAGGTAGTGATATTATCTCTGGGCTGGTATTCCAGAGACCCAGGGTGTTGCGCCGGCGGTAGCGTTCGAATCCCACCACGGTAGAAGATGACATTTGCATTCAAAGAAAAAAATCTGGAATAAAATGAATGACCATGAAACCACTGCCTAAAAACCCATCTGGTTACCTAATCCATTTAGAGAAGGAAATCCGGCCTACGTGTGACTCCAGCTCCACAGCAATGTGGTTGGCTTTTAAATGCCCACTGAACAAGGGCAATTAGGAATGGACAATAAATGCTTGCCCAGCCAGCGATGCCCACATCCCATGAATAAAGGTTAAAAAATGCTGCTGGAAGGAAAATGAAGACTAGTTATATAGTACCATTCATGATGCCGAGTCATCCAGAAGCGCTTTAGAACGCGCGAAATACTTTTGAAATATAGTCACCCAATCCCTGGAAGGAACCTCGCTTGATAGCTGCGAATTTACAATGTTTGTTTAGAAACATGGAGGGCGGCTTCTGAACAGAGTCACAGAGTCTGCTCACAAAATTTTAACATAAGAATAAAACATTTATTAAACAAGCACAGGTTACTATATTGCACTACTCCTTGAGCCACAGTCATACCTTTCACACATACACAGAGTTTTAACTTTGGTACAAGTTACAAAATCCATCTGATACTCTAATGTTCACAGTAAGTTTACAATCCATGTAAATCAATAGGTGACTAATGGTCAGGCACACCACACTCTGAAGCTAAGTGACAGATGCCACCCAAAGGAGATTCTATTGATCTCACATCAATTCCCCGCAGATACTGGTCACACTGTGAGCCAACAGGTCTCACTGAAACTCTGTCTATCACATGAGGTTTTGCAATCTCTACACTCGAAGAACTCACCTTGGAATCTTCTTTCAAATGATAATTTCTCTGACACATCTTCAACAAGGATCCACACCCCAGGGTTTCAATCTCTCCTTTCAATGTTCCTCTCCCTTTGATCACAATGTGCATTAAAGCTTTGCCTTCCACACATTCTCCCAGATACTCCACCATGCAAAAAGAACACCACTGCTTCACAGGCTCTTAGTAAGGAGTCACCTCCCTTTGGCTGTGTCCTCGGATCTTCTGGCTTCAAGCTTTAAGTCTGCTTCCTGCAGCTCTGTCTCTTTAATTTGGAGCCGTTTTTATGCGCCTTACTTTAACTAAGCTGAAAAGGACCTTTTTCAGACCCCTCTTCTTTTTCTTTGACGAGAAAGCCTTCTTGGCCCACTCCCTGATTTTTCAACATTTCTTTTTTGTTCTGAGGTCTTTCTGTCTTCACCTTGTGGTATTCACAAACCAACTGAACTTAAACTGCTTTCTGTTTCTCCCAGTCTCTCTGTGGGCCTTCTGTTGCAAGGCAACAGCACAAATTTTCTACTATGTTTTAACTTTCCTAATCCAATTCAAGGGTCGTAAAATCTCATTAAAATGCAGGAATAGAAACAAAGCTCTGGCCCTGCTGGCTCCACTCTTAAATGAAATTAGGCCGAGGTTTCACCTTTTATCCCACAAAGAAAAAATAAATAAACTTAAAGCTAGAGCTTACTCCTAACACATACAAATAGCCACATAATTTACTAAAATCTATCTTTAGTTCCTAACATCACTGTTGCAATGTATATCAGCCAATTTGAGCTCAGCAAGCTCTCACAAACAGCAATGAAATAAAGAAGCAGAACATCAATTTTTTTCTGTACTGATCAAGGAATTAATATGAGCCATGGCATCGGGAGAATTCTGAAATACAAAATACAAAATACTTGAAATACTCAGCAAATCAGGCAACATTTGTGGAGAGGAACAGAATAATGTTTCAGGTCCATGGTGACCCTTCATCGGGAATGAAAAAAGATAGAATGGTAAAATAAAAGTAAAATACTGTAGATGCTCAAAGTAAAAACAGAAAATACTGCAAATACTCAGCACATCATGGTGAGTTAATGTTTCAGTCGAATATGATTCTTCTTCTGAAAATGTTAACTCTTTCCCTCTCCACAAGTGCTGCTGAATATACAGAGCATTTTGCACACTTTCTACTTTTATTAAAATTAAAAATGTAATAAGTTTAAGTAAGTGCAAGTTCTAGGGGGGATCAAAGAGTTTTGCGATGGGGTCAAAGATTGGAGAGATTAAGTGACAAAAGGTTTTGTGGTAATGGGTAAAGAAGCAAAAGATGTGTTCAAATTGGACGTGGATGTTGGGATAGCAGCAATCTGCAAATTAAATAGATAATTAAAGTTATGAAATGGAGGCAGAGGTTATGATCTAAAATTGTTTCACTCAGTGTTGCAGTAGAGTGTGTAGTCAAAAGATGAGGTGTTGTTACTCGAGCAAGTGTTAAACTTCATTGGAACACTGTAGCTAGCCAAGGGCAGAACGGCCAGACAGGGCGCAAGGTGGAGAAATAAAATGACAAGCAAAAGGAAGCTCAGAGTCATTCTTGCGGACTGAATGGAATTCTTCCGCAAATCATTTGGCTTTGTAGAATGTAGAGGATGATGCATCGTGAGCAGGAAACACAGCATACTAAATTGAAAAAGTACAAGCAAATCATTGCTTCAGTGGAAGGAATATTTGTGGCTTTTGATCGTGAGAATCAATGAGGTAAAGGAGCACGTGAAGCATTTCCTGTGCTTGAATAGAAAGGTCCTTCAAGAAATGGAGGGTGTGTTGTTGGTGACAGAGAAGGAAACCAGGGTATTGCAGAGCGAACAGTCCCTTTGGAATGCTGAAAGACGAGGTCAGGTGATGGTGTCATGTTGGAGATGGTTGAAATGACGAAAGTTGATCTGTTGAATGTGTAGGCTGGTGGGGTGGAAGATGAGGACTCAATCATTGTTGGGAGAGAGAGAGAAAGGGTTTAGAAGAGAAGCGCTGGAAATAGATCAGACCAGGTGGAGGGACCTAACAATCACAGTGGGAGGGAATTCTCAGTTGTTATTGGAAGTGCTATTATGCAGAGTTGCATTGCCTGAACAGGTGTAATGGAGAAACTGGGAAAATGGAGCAGAGTACTAACAGGAAGTGAGATCTGAGAGAATTGTAGTCAAGTTAGTTGTGGGAGTCAGTGGGTTTATCATGAATATTGTTGACAGCATGTCCCCAGAAATGGAGACAGGAAAGTCAAGGAAGGGAAGGGAGGAGATGGACCAGGTGATGGTGAGAAATGGGTGGAAATTCAAATCAAAGCCAATTACATTTTCTGGTTCAGGGCAAGATCAGGGAGCAGCGCTGATAAATTAGTCAATATACCAAAAAAAAAAGGATTGAGTGAAGGGACATGTGTAGGATTGGAACGAGGAGTGTTGGACATACCCCACAAAAAGTCAGTCATATCTGGGACACATGGAAACACCTTTTATTAGCATGAAATGATTGGAGTTGAAGCAATATTTGCTCAATGTGATAGCTTCAGCCAAGTGGAGGAGGGCAGTTGCGGATGCGGATTGCTTAGGCCCCCGTTCCAGGAACAAGTGGATGTATGAAGTACATTTTCTGCTTTTGACATTGTGATTATATCAGTTTATTGTTTTAATAACTTATCAATGCATAAAAACATTCAAGCAAATAACTGTGTACTGGTGTGAGATGAAGAGAAGGGTAAAGAAAATTACTACAACCATCCAGGTGGGGAACGGACATGTAGACGGATTGGACATTCATGGTCGAAGAAAGAGTTGGTTGGGCTCAGGAAACTGGAAACTGCTGAAGTGATCTAAGGAAAATGGAAGAGTCACAATGTAAGTAATATGAAACAGGGAAGGGGGAGAAAGAATCGATTCAAAATAGGAAGAAATATGTTCAGTGTGGCAGGAACAGACTGAAACAATAGATTAAGCAGGGCAATCCTGTTCTGGATTTTGAAGGTAGAGGTGGGCTATTCCGTCTTGGGGCACTATGAGTTTGGAGATGTGCAGGGAAGATCTCCTGAGGAGATGAGGTCAGTGACATTCTAACTACATTGGTTTGATGCTTGGTAGTGGAATCATGGCCCAAGGAGGTAGGAAGAAGTGCCACAAAGTTGTCATTTTACTTCTGTTGGTAGAGGCCAGTATGTCAGACAACATCTGCATCACACTTGTCAACAGGTTTAATGACCATGTTATGAACGGATTTGACAGAAGGGAGTGCTGCAATTTCAGAGGGAGATACGTTGAGTGAGAGGAACAGATAAATTGAAACAGCTGATCTCACGTCAGCAGTTGTCAATGAAAAGATCTAGAAAAGATAAGAGGCCAGTGAGAGGTGTCCAAGTGGAGGGAGAACATTGGATGGGTAGAAGGGTCCGCTGTCTGGCAGGAACTCTCCTGACAAAATAAGTGAGCAAGGAAGCAGAGACAATTGAAGAAAAGCTTAATGTGTTGCTGAGTTCGAAATTAATAGAGTTGAGAATGTACAGATGTGACACTGAGGCCTTTGACAGATCGTTCAGTGTCAGAGAGGGTAAGGTCAGATTGTATTGTGAATCCCTGGTAAGTGGTGAGAGTCAAAGTGGAAGTAATGTCAGAGGGAAGGGAAGTGAAGGAATAATCCGGAGGATGTGTGGATCCATAAGGTGGAGAACGTTATGATCCTTCACACCTGAATGGAATATTTTTAAAAAACATGTTCAACGTCTGAATGAGGCAAGGATAAAATGAAACAGTGGAGTTGGACACCTTTGAGTTAGAATGAGCCAGTGCATCTTCATAGAAACATTGAGAGTGTGCACATGGTGACACATGACATTGAGACACATGACATGATCTTATGATGTGGGGAGAACATCAGTTCGAGGAAGTCTGAATGTCTGAGAGATATCCATAATGCTAGATAGATCCCAAACACAGAGGATGGAATCTCAATTTGAATCCACATGGTGTAGATGGAGCCAGAGACAGTTGCTAAGGAAAGAGCTCGAGAAACAGGTTTTTGTTAACACATGATGAAATAATACCTCCAGCATTTTCTGTTTGTATCTCAGACCTGCAGCATCTGTGGTATTTGCTTTTGTGCCGGGAATAATTCCCCTGCTCATATTCGAATAATACTATGGTTTATTTTTTATGTCCACTGGAGGGCGTAGAATGCGCATCGAATTATCAGCTCATCCAAATACAGATCTTCTGGGGAGGGAAAAGTTCACATTCTCCTATGTTTGTAATATAGCACTCCCTCAGTAGTGCACAGGAAAGTCTTGCCTGCATTATGAGTTCAGGATTCTGAGATGACCTTATGACTCAGGTCCAAGCATTGCCACTGAAATACAATTAACGCCTGCCACGACTCCAGAGTCAGTTGACAACCTGAGGTTTTAATGTTTGGTAACAGAGGAAGTCTGGAGAGATGATGGTGTGGATTGTCTGCTGTTTTCAGTCCTTGCAAACAACTACAGAACTTAGGCCTCTATTCAAGGGATCCCTCCGAGGCACCCGAGGCCAGAATTTTTGTTTAAAAATGAAGGAAGAACTCTGAGTGTACGAATAGTTGCTTGGTAGTGTAGAATTGGATTATTGCTGCAAAAAGAGACATGCTGTCGATTCTTTCTGCCTTGAACTCAACAGGACAGAATTTCAAGAATACTAAATTTCAAACGGAACAACAATTTATACTGCATGGCAAAAAGGGACTGATAGGTAAGCAAGTGGGCACTCATCGGTCGAGACATTGCCATGGTGAATGTGCGAGGCAACAGTTCTGTCCAAACCTTTTTTGAAATTCAAACCAGGCAAGTCAACTGAGATTGATTGAGGCATTGTCATGGGAAATACCCCCAGGGACTTCTTGCTCACCGAAAAAGAACTTTTGTTCAGTTGAAAAAGGTGCAATGTTTGGACATGTTCTTTTTGTTTACAGAGGGCAGAGCCCTGTATGTGATTTTATGTCGCTTCTGGCAAGCGTAAGTGAGTCCCATTACAAGCCTGACTGTTATTCTTGAATTGGTTGTTCATGTAATATTGTAGTGTAATTGAGTTTGTTCAGTAAGTGCTGCCCAATCGTGGAATCACATCTGATGTTAGGCGCTATGGTCTGAGTTTAGAAAGTACGGGCTGTTTGAGTACGGTCCGTACTCAGGGTGAGGGCAGAGTGGGTGAGGTGGTGGCATAGTGTTAATGTCAACAAACTAGTAATCCAGAGGTCCAGGCTACTGCTGTGGGGATACAGGTTCCAATCCCAGCAAGGCAGCTGGTGGAATTTAAATTCAGTTAATAAATCTGGTATCAAAAAGCTAACCTCAGTAATAGTGACCATTAAACCATTGTCGATTGTCAAAAAGATCCACCTGGTTCACTAATACCTTTACAGAAGGAAATCTGTCGTTTGCTGGCTGCATATCCACAGCAACATGGTTGACTCGTAATACCTTCTGAAATGGCCTAGTTATCCACTCAGTCCCATTGCAAAGTCTAGAAAAAGGAATGAAACCAGACAGACCACCTGGCAGCAACCTGGGCACCGGAAAAGACAATGACAAAATCAGCCCTGTGAACCTGCAAAGTCCTCCTCACTAACATCTAGGGGCTTGTGGCAAAATTGGATGAACTGCCCTGCAGATAGAGTCATAGAGGTATACAGCACAAGAACAGGCCCTTCAGCCCATTGTGTCCATGCTGGCCATCAAGGATCGATCTATTCTAATCCCATTTTCCAGCGCTTGGCCCTGTATGCTATGGCGTTTCAAATGATCGTCTAATTACTGCTTAAATGTTGTGAGGATTCCAGCCTCCACTACCTTCTCAGGCATTGTGTTCTAGATTTCAAAAACCCTCTGTATGAAAATGTTTTTCCTCAAATCCCCTCTAAACCTCCTGCGCCTTAACATAATTCTATGACTCCTGACAATTGACACCTCTGTTAAGGGAAAGAGTTTCTTATCTACCTTATCTATGCCCATCATAATTTTGCACACCTCTATCAGGTCCCCCCTCAGCCTTCTCTGCTCTAAGGAAGCGAACCCTAGCCTATCCAGTCCCACTTCGTAGCTGAACCTCTCCAGCCCAGGCAACATCCTGGTGAATCTCCTCCGCACCCTCTCCAGTGCAATCATATCCTTCCTATAGTGTGGCGACCAGAACTGCACACAGTGCTCCGCCTGTGTCCTGACTAGCGTTTTATACAGCTCCAACATAACCTCCCTGCTCTTATATTCTATGCCTCGGCTAATAAAGGCAACTATACCATATCCCATCTTAAGCACCTTATCTGCATGTGCTGCTGCCTTCAGGGATCAATGGACATGTACACCAAGGTCCCTCTGACCCTCTGTACTTCCTAGGTTCCTACCATTCATTGTGTATTCCCTTGCCATGTTAGTCCTCCCAAAATGCATCACCTCACAATTCTCAGGATTAAACTCCATTTACCACTGCTCTGCCCATCTTACCAGCCCATCTATATCGCGCTGTGATCTAAAGCTTTCCTCCTCACTGTTTATGACACCACCAATTTTCATGTCATCTGCAAACTTGCTTATCATACCTCCTATATTCACATCTAAATCGTTAATGTACACTAGAAACAGCACGGGTCCCACCACCGATCCCTGCAGTACATCACAAGCTTCCAATCACAAAAAAAACACCTTTGACCATCACCCTCTGCCTCCTGCCATTAAGCCAATTTTGGTTCCAATTTGCCAAATTGCCCTGGAACCCATGGGCATTTACCTTCTTGACAATTCTCCCATGCTGGATCTTGTCAAAAGCCTTACTGAATTCGATGTAGACTATATCAACTGCCCTCATCTACACAACTAGTCACCTCCTCTAAAAAATCAATCAAATTTGTTAGGCATGGTATTACCCTGACAAAGCCAAGCTGACTATCACTGATTAATCCCTGCCTCTCGAAGTGGAGCTTAATCTTGTTCCTCAAAATTGTTTCCAATAGTTTCCCTAACACTGATGTTAGACTTACTGGCTGTTGGTAAAGTGGAGTTATTTTTAAAAATCCCAGAAGGAAACTTTAAACAATGGTCATAACCAATAATTTTAAGTGTTATGTTTGAGAAGCGACTCTAAACTCAGGAATCAGACCACTAGTTCTCGAGGTTTTACATTAAACTACTTGAAACATTTTATTAATTTACGCAGGTTAAACTATATGTACGCATGGCTACAAATTACTACTATCATATATTTTTAACAAATTCCCAAACTAATCTCCATTAAGGCAATAGCAATTCATAGACTTAACCAAACACCAGGCAAAGCATTTTTAATTTACGAATTCAAAATGAGGTTCTTTTCACGTGAAGCCAGTTGGAGGCTTGCAGCTGCCTTTTGATCTTACATTGCCTCTGCCCGCACACAAAACTTCACCTTTAAACAATGAAACCTCTTTCATAATACCAATTTTATTAGTAATATAAACACATTGCTTCGTAGCTGCACGAAAGGCATCAATTTTCACCCCACTTCTTGAATGCTCTATTGAAAACATGCAACTGCATGCTATCTGTCTTACATCTCAAAACTAGTACATATCAAAGCACCCAGACTAGCTGGCTTTAATGCAATTAAGACGTACCCGCAAACTAAACCTCTTTTTTAAAAGAAAAATATCTTCCCAAATTTTATGTACATTAATAGATTCATGATACCTGGTTTATCCCTACTACCTTTGTTGAATAAAGTTATCACATTCGCTGACTTGCAGCCCTCTGGCACCTCTCCTGCGGCCAGAGAGGGTTTGAAAATTAGTGTTCGAGCCCTTGCAATCTTCTCCCTTGCCGCACATAGCAGCCTGGGATACATCTCAACTGGGCCTGGGGATTTATCCACTTTTAAGCCCACTAAAACCGTTAATACCTCCTCTCTTTCAATGTTAATTTGTACAAGTACACAGTCCCCCTCCCCGATTTCTACACCTACATCGTCCTTCTCCATAATGAACACAGATGGAAAGTAATCATTTAAAACCTTTAATGTTGAGTCCTCCGGCTCCACGCACAGAGTGCCACTTTGGTCCCTAATGGGCCCTACTCTTTCCCTGGTTATCCTCTTGCCGTTAATATATTTATAAAGTGCCTTGGGATTTCCCCTTGCCTTGCCTGCGAGTGTTTCTTCGTGTCCCCTCTTCGCTCTCCTAATTACTTATTTAAGTATCCCTCTACACTCCTCTGGGGCTTCTGCTGTTTTAAGCCCTCTGTATCTGCCATAAGCCTCCTTTATTTTTCCTTATCCAATCCCTTATATCCCTTGACATCCAGGATTCCCGAGACTTGTTGGTCCTACCCTTCATCTTCACGAGAACATGTTGGCCCTGAACTCTCACTATTTCCTTTTTGAATGACTCCCACTTTGTAACAAGTAGACTTTGCAACATGGAGCTCCTCCGACTCACTTTGGCCGGGTCATGTCTTATTACATTTAAATAGGCCTTCCCTCAATTCAGGACCTCTATTTCCGGCCCATATTTTCCCTTTGCCATAACTACCTTAAATCTTACAGAGTTATGGTCACTATCCCCGAAATGCTCCCCCACTGACACTTCTATCACTTGCCCGGCTTCTTTCCTCGCCCTTCTCTAGTAGGACTTTCTATGTGCTGGCTCAGAAAGCTCTCCTGGATACACTTTAAAAATTCTGCCCCCTCTAAACCTTTCACTCTAGCACTATCCGAGTTAATATGGTTGAAGTCCCCTACCCTTAATACCCTATTATCTTTTGCTTCTCTGAGATTTGCCTACATATCTGCTTCTCTATCTCCCCTGACTATTTGGAGGCCTCCCAGCAAAGTGATTGCCCTCTTTTTGTTTTTACGTTCTCCCCATTTGCCCTCATTTGAGGAACCTTCTAAGATGCCATCCCTCCTCATTGCAGCAATAGGCTTCTTGACCAATAGTGCAATGCTCCCTCCTCTTTCCATCCCCCTTGTCACGTCTGAAGATTCTAAACCCTGGAATATTGAGTTACCAGTCCTGCCCTCCCCTCAACCATGCCTCTGTGATAGCAACAATATCATATTCCTATGTGTTAATCAACGTCCTCAATTCATATGCCTTGTAAGGATACTTTGGTTAAAATAGAGGCAATCCAGCCTTGCATTATTCCCTTGCCTTAACAGGTCTATATTTGCTCTTCCTTCCAGACTGACTTCGTTTCTTTTCCAAATTTGGCTTTGCATCATCCCCTCCTGTGCCTCCACTATGTATCCCATCCCCCTGCCAAATTAGTTTAAACACCCCTCCCCCCAAAACAGCACTTGCACTTCGTTAAAAAAATGCTTCGAGATTTCACCCCTGAATGACCTCGCTCTTATTTTAAAGATAATGACAGAACTCTCCCCATGCTGATGACAGGCGAGAGTATTTTCCAAAATTGAGTAGAATTCCGTCCGGCGGGAAGGATTATCGCCAATGACAGGAACTGCCCAGATTTTCCTCCCCTTGAAATGAATATAAGGAAATTCCGCTGGGCTGCGTAAGGGGTGTCGGGGCCCATACATGAGGTTTACCTTCCTATGCAGCTTCTTTCCAGGCGATGCTTAACATCCAGACAGTAACAATAAAAATAGACACGGATGTTCCTGATTGTGGAACATGTGGAACATTTTTCACAATAGAAACACAGAATATCTCTGCAATAAAACAAGTTATTTATTTCAAATCAACATTGGCCTCTTCTCTTCCCTTCCCCCTTTGCTCTGTATTTTTACAACCTTAATAAAATGTCTGTTTATGTCTCAGTTCCGAGACGGGATTCTTTCGAGCAGGAAGTGGTAGCATCTAAGGATCGACCACAGGAGACTCAGATATAGTTTAACGATTGGTTTATTCAAGCAAACGCAGGGAGAAACTGTCTTAGTCTGCCTAACGCAGAATTCTACTGATTACAAGAAAGCCAACATTTTTATACCCTATTGGTCACGTAGACAGTACATTATTTGAATTCCAATCTTTGTCAATACATAATCACATAATAAGCAGGTGTTGCCCTGTCCCATGTACATGTTTTCCCTTATTCAAGTAAAGCTCCCCTTATCTTGTCCTAGCCTGACTCGTCCTGGTACCAGCTGTTCTCATCCTTTTCTGTTTATCTTCAACTCCGTTCTGTCTCCCAAACCGTTAATATGTTATGACTCCCAAGGTATGTCTGGAGAACTCTGCTGACACGGACCTTTATGGCCAACAAGGTTTGCCTGGAAAATTCTGCTAACCCTTAATTTTACTAAGAACACAGAAATAGAAACCTTATATAGAAATTTTTACTTAACTCTAACATTTTTATTTTTCTGCATTTATGTTGGACTGTGGATTTAAAACTACAATGGCTGCAGTTTGAAAGATATGTCTACTGGAACAGGGTGAGAAATATATTCAAATGTTGCTATCCTGGAACAGAGTGCGCCATGAAAGACTGTTTGGTGCAGGAAAGGAGTCCCGGACTTACGTCTCACCATAATATTTTAATTGGCTCCTGAAGAGGTGACCAGGTTTTGTGTGGTAGCCATGCAACAGAAAATTAGCCTGGAAATACAAAACACCTAAAACTTCTTTCTCTTTGTGTGTAAGATTCCATTAATTCTACAAGAATAGCTGGCTGGATTTTTACTCATATCTCTGTAACCTGCTCTCTCTAAAAAAAAACCTGTAAAGAGGTAAAAGGGAAAATCATCATTAAAAACATGAAAAAGCAAGTTCTCAACCAATGAACGAATGACTGAAAGTGCTGGAAGGCGACCTCATGTCATCAACAGAGAACTGAGGGGAATTTGGAAGAGATCAATTAAAATCAGTGCGTGGAATCCTGTACTCCGGATTGGTGCTATTGAACTGTTTTATCCCACCCTTAAAATCCAGGTTTTGTCTGTCTTTTATATCTTGTTGTGTGTATGTGGGATTTCAGAAGGGGTAGAGTTTAAGTTATAGAGTTAGAAGTTAACAGTTCATATTTCTTTCTTTTACCACTTGTTAAAGTCAATTTGTTTAACAAACAGTTATTTACTTATTAAGTTTACTAACCCGGTGCTCGTATTCTGTTAACCAAAATTAAACAGGTAGGTAGAATTGGGGAAATTTGGTGCTTTGATCAAGCTTTTCACATTTGTCGTGGCCCAGGGCGCAGTGGGGCTTGATTATACAGCGCACTATCCCCAGTGAGTTGTGACACGGGTCACACCCTGTGTTTTCTCCCTTCTGGATTGGCAGGAATGATCTCCCTGTAGGAGGACACAGTTCAATACTAATCCCAATCGGAATGTGATTTAATCCCCTCCCGTTTTCCACTGGTCTGTCCCATAGTCCTGTTCAGACACTCTGTGATGTGCAGCCTCTTTTTCAGGCACTCGTTGTGGGTGGAGCACTGCCTGAGATGTGAATCCACAGGTCCCAAACCCCCAGACACAGCGTTTGAATATCTCGAGATTTTTTTCTAGTTCCGGAAATGAACTTTATCTGCTCAAACTTACATTAAAAAGTCTTGCATTTATATACTACTTCATGCCACTTTATAGACAAAGAAGTAACTTTGAAGCGTGGTCATTGTTGTAGGAAACACGGCAACTAATTTTGTGCAAAGCAAACTCACACACAAATTACAATGTGACAATCGCCATTGTCACTGTTCAAATGAACATACGAACTAGGAGTCAATGACAGTCCATGGAGTTCTGAGGGAGTGCCACACTGTCAGAGGTGTCGTCTTTTGGATGAGATGGTAAACTGAGGCTACATGTGCTTGCTCTGGTGGGTGGCAAAGGTCACATAGCACCTTTTCAAAGAAGAGCAGCTAGCTATCCCCAGGTCATAGTTTGTATGTTCGTTTGACCAATGACAACACTGAATGTCTGACCATTATCACATTGTTATTTTTGCGAGTTGCTTTGTATAAAATTAGTTGTTTCCTGCCTTTCAAAAATGACCGTGCTTCAAAGATGCTATAAAGCAGCTTGAAGGGCTATATAAATGCATGTCCTTTTAAATGTCAGTTTGAGCAGATAAAGCTCAATTCAGGAGCAGCGCCCTCCATTTGTCAGATATTAACCCATTCATTTAACATACCTATGGTCTCTTGTAGTGCCCTTATGTCCTCTTCACAAATGAATTTCCGACCTAATTTTGTATCATCAGCAAATTTAGCAACTTTACTTTTGAGTTCTTCATCCAAGTCATTTATATAAATTGTAAAAAGTTGAGGTGATGCTGATTGAGGGATAAATTTTGGCCAGGACACCGGGGATAACTCATTGCTCTTCTTTGAAATGGTGCCAGTGAACCTTCTCATTAACAAGAGCAGGCACATGCAACCCCAGTTTATCATCTCATCTGAAAGACGTTATCGCTGACAATGTGGCACTCCATCAGTGCTGCACGGAGTGTCAGCTTTGATTTTAGGGCTCAGGTTTTGGAGGGGGACTTGAACCCAAAACCTTGCGACTGAGCTGCCCTTCGAGACTGCTTTGTCATTCAATACAGATCATGGCTGATCTGACCGTAACATCCAGGCGACCCCCGGAAATATTTCACCCCCTCCTTTATCAATAATCTATCCATCTCTGCCTCAAAAACATTCAAAGGCTCTGCTTCCACTGCTTTTTGAGGACGGGAGTTACAAAGACTCACTACCCTCTGTGAAAAAAAAATCTTCTCATCTGTCTGAAATGGGCGGCTCCTTATTTTTAAACAGACACCCCTCATTCCAGATCCTCCCACAATCGGAACCATCATATCCACATCCGTCCTATCAAGACCACTCAGGATCTTTCAATCAAGTCGCCTCTTAATCTTCTAAACTCCAGCGGACATAAACCTAGTCTGTCCAATCTTTCCTCATAAAATATCTTGCCTATTCCTGGTATTAGTCTAGTAAGCCTTCTCTGAATTGCTTCTAATGCATTTACATTCTTCCTTAAATAAGGAGACCAATATGTACACAGTATTCCAGATGTGGTCTCACCAGTGTCCGGTTAAAGTTATAGATTTTCATTTATCCATGTTTTCATGACGCCATCGCAGTCATTGCGCGTGTGCACGGTTTCCACCTGTGTCAAAAGGGTTTCAATCAGTTGCAGGCGTCACAGCGAACCTTTCAAAGACAGTCATCGGTTTATTTTTTTATTGGGGTATTGTTTCCTGCAGCACTGAGGTTCTGTCAGCAGTGGTGTGCTTTGTAACAATGAAAGACTTGCGTTCAGACAGGGTCTCAACCCATCCCAGAAACTTACCACCCGCAATGAATTTCCGCAAGTGCAGTAGCCATTTTACATGCAGCAAGATCCACAGAGAGAATGTAAAACTAATAAACTGCTAAATTCTCTTTGGCGTTCTTTTGAGGACAGAAGGATAACTCCCCTGCTTCTCTTTCCTGTCGCCTCCGAAACATAGCTTGAAGCAGATAAGACCTTGGTTTAACATCTCACCTGAAAGGCAACACTTATGCCGATAAACAGAGCGAGCTCGGTGTGGTATTTTGGAAGCGGAGCATTTAGCCTCTCGATCTTTGCGACCATTCAAATAAAGCATGTCTGATCCATACACAATTATAATACTTTGGATGCTGAAAAGGTTGGGGACATTAGCGAGACTAAATGCTCTCCGCCCGATATTCACTTTCATTGACTTCAATGTTACAGAATATCCGCCCTGTCATATAACAGTCGGCAAATGTGATTCCACGACTTTACGACCCCACGGATTTCCAATATCACCCCGAGTGTTGATTTGCTGCCGTGACTCTGCTCTTCCACACAATCGCTTCAAGTTTAAGGTCACTTGTTATAAATTCATGGGCAGAACAATATTTCACTGCACAGCTGGTCTCTGAGCTTTATTCTGCTACTTTGCCGTGTCCTGGTCAGAAATTGGCTTTCGCCTAAGCTGAATTCCAGCTGTGCTGTTGTCACCGTATTTGCTGCAGCTTTTTACTGAGATTGGATCTCAGGATCTTCCTCCGAGCTCCAATGACCCCATTCCCATTGAACTGCTGCCAGCGAACGCATTTGCCTGTCTTCCATGTTAGCTCACATTGGTGGTGGCTTGTAGTATTGTCACTGGGCTAGTAACCTAGAGACAGTGCTCCGCATACACGGGCTCGAATCGTACCAGAGCAGATAGTGGAACTGGAATTCAATAGAACTCTGGAATTAAAAAGTCTAATGAAACTATTGCTAATTAACGTAGAAAACCATCTGGTTTCTCTACTGGTTTGGCCTACATATGACTCCAGATCCACAGCAATGTGGTTCACTCTGAAATGGCATAGCAGGTCACTCAATTGTATCCAACTGATAAAAAGTCAATAACAAGGAATGAAAAGGCATGGTAATAGGCACCAGAAACGACAATGGCAAATGGGGTGAAAGCCTATCGGGGGTAGGCAGGATTGTGAGATTAAGGTTACAATCAGATCAGCCACAAGGCTTAGTGGGCCGAATGGTCTACTCCTGCTTCTAATTCGTATCTAAGCCCAACCCTGTCGACCATTAAAATCTTCCTTGTTAACATCTAGGGGCCTGTGTCAAAATTGGGAGAGCTGCAACACAGACTAGTCAAGCAACAGCCTGAAATAGTCATCGGAATCATACCTTGCCTTCCCCATCCCTGGGTATGTCCTATCCCATCGGCAGGACAGACCCAGCAGAGGTGGCGGTGCATTGGTATAGAGTCTGGAGGGAGTTGCCCGGAAAGTCGTCAACATTTATTCCGACCCCCATGAAGTCTAATGCCAACAGGTCAAAGGTGGTCAAGGAAGCCGCCTGCTGATTATCACGTGTCACAAACCCCAACCTCAGCTGATGAATCAGCACTTGGAGGAACCACTGATAAGGGTGTAAAATGTACTTTGGATTGGGGACTTCAATGTCCATCACCAAGAGTGGCTCAGTAGAACCACCACAGTCCGAGCTGGCCGAGTCCTCAAGGACTTCCCTGCTAGAATGGGTCTGCGGCAGGTGGTGAGGGAACCAACAAGAGGGACAATCATAATTGACCTAATACTCCCAAACCTGCTTGCTACAGATGCATCTGTCCATCACAGTATTGGTAGGAATCGTCACTGCACAGTCGTTGGAGATGAAGTAACACCTTCGCACTGAGGATATCCTCCATTGTGATATGTGGCACTACCACTGTGCTAAATGTGTTAGATTTCGAACAGGTCTAACAACTCAAGACTGGGCAACCATGAGGCATTGTGAGCAATCAGCAGCAGCAGAATGGTACTCAACCATGATCTCTAACCTCATGGACCGACATATTCCCCATTCTGCCACCAACGCCAAGATAGGGGATAACACTGGTTCAATGAAGAATGCAGGAGATCATGCCAGGAGCAGCACCAGGCACACCTGAAAATGAGGTGCCAACCTACTTAAGCTACTACAGAGGACTAAACATCATAAGTAGCAAAAGAAGTAAGTCACTCCACGACCAATGGATCAGATTTAAGCTCTGCAGTCCTGCCACATTCAATCGTGACTGGTGGTGGACAATTAGATAGTTCACTGGAGGAGGAGGCTCCACAAATATCCCTATCCTCAATGATGGGGGAGTGCAGTTCATCAGGGAAAAATATAAGGCTGAAGTATTCGCAGTAATCTTCAGCCAGAAGCACCAAGAGGATGATCCATCTCGGCCTCTGCCAGAGACCCCCAGCATCACAGGTGCCAGTCTTCAGCCAATTCGATTCACTCCACGTGATATCAAGGAACGGCTGAAGGCGCTGGATAGTACAAAGGCTATGGGCCCTTACAATGTTCCGACTATGGTGCTGAAGGCTTGTGGTCCAGAACTTGCCCCGCCCCTAGCCAAGCGGTTCCAGTACAGCTACAACACTGGCATCTACCCGACAATATGGGAAATTGCCCTGGTATGTCCTGCACACAAAAAGCAGGACAAATCCATCCTGGTCAATTTTCGCCTCATCAGTCTACTCACGGCCATCAGTAAAGTGATGGAAAATGGTCACCAACAGTGCAATCAAGCAGCACTTACTCAGCAATAGCCTGTTCACTGATGCCAAGTTTGATTCTGCCAGGGTCACTCAGCTCCTGACCTCATTACAGCCTTGGTTCAAACATGGACAACAAGCTGAACACCAGAAGTGAGGTGAGAATAACTGCCCTTGACATCAAGGCAGCATTTGACCAAGTGTGGCATCAAGGGACCCTAGCAAAACCGAAGTCAATGGAAACACTCCCAGCTGGTTGGAGTCATGCCTAGAACAATGAAAGATGGTTATGGTTGTTGGAGGTCAGACATCCCAGTTCCGGGGAAGCACTGCAAGAGTTCCTCAGGGTAGTGCCCTAGGCCCAACCATTTCAGCTGCTTGATCAATGACCTTCCTTCCATCAAGAGGTCAGAAGTGAGGATGTTCACTGATGATTACACAATGTTCAACACCATTCGTGACTCCTCAGGTACTGAAGCAGTCCATGTCCAAATGAAGCAAGACCTGGATAATGTCCAGGTCTGGGCTGATAAGTGTTAAGTAACATTCACGCCACACAATTACCAAGCAATGACCATCTCCAACAATAGAGAATCTAACCAACACCCCTTGACTTTCAATGACATTGCTATTTCTGAATCCCCCAACATCAACGTCCTGGGGGGTTACCATTGACCAGGAAGTGAAATGAACCAGCCATATAAATGCTGTGGCTGCAACAGCAGTCAGATGCTATGAATCCTCTGGTGAGTAACTCACCTCCTGACTCCCCAGAGCCTGTCTACCGTCTTAAAAGGCACAAGTCAGGGGTGTGATGGAATACTCTCCACTTACCTGGATGAATGCAGCTCGAACAACGCTCAAGTAGCTTGACAACACCCAGGGCAAAGCAGTGCCCTTGATTGGCACCACATGCACAAGCATTCACTCCTCCACCAGCAACGCACAGCAGCAGCAGTGTGTACCATCTACAAGATGCACTGCAGAAACTTACCAAGGCTCTTTTGGCAGCACTTTCTTAACACATGACCATGAAGAAGGACAAGGGCAGCAGATACATGGGAACACCACCACTTGGAAGTTCCCCTCCAAGCCACTTACCAGCCTGATTTGGAAACATGTCGCCGTTCCTGTCGCTCCATAAGAATCCGAGAACACCCTGCCTATCAGCACTGCACTACTAAACCATATGGACTGCAGCGGTTCAAGACGGCAGTTCACCGCCATCTTCTCAAGGGCAACTAGGGAGGGGCAATAAATACAGGTGTAGCCAACGACACCCAGTTCCCATAAATTAATTTTTAAAAATCTCTAGGGTCTCCTCTGAACGCCATTCACCATGGACACTGTCGATTTTCTGTGAAGAATCACTAATTCTTCAATCACAAAGTGTTTATACTCCACAGTTTCAGCTCAGTCTTTGCCTCATTCAGCACTTGAACAAAAACTTATTTTTGTTATCTTCTGTTCGGGTGTGAAGGATTGCAACCTTCTCCTACATAAGGATACCAAGACCCTCTGGATCCTACCTTCACTTCGCTTCCCTTCAACACTTTCTCACCTTCAGATTTCACCATTTACCATGTATTCACGATGCACTCTGGCCTTCCCCTCCCTGACACCGAATGATCTGCCCTCAGCAAAAGCCTCAGCTTCATCCCATCACACCTGCACCCCAATGAATTTGATCTTGGAAACGCTTTGAGATCTTCTTCCGTCATCTCCACTCTGTGCTCATTCTTTTGCTAGGAGACTTCCTGCCACTCAGTGGAACATGTTACCCGCTTCTAATGTTCTCCTTCCACATAGACACCTCCGTCTGGCCTCTGACGCGCTGTATATTTTTCATTGGCATGGAACGTGGCGTGAGATCAGCTGTCTCAAATTATCTTTTTCCCTCACTCACCAACCTTTCTCCCTCTGAACTTGCAGCGCTCGGTTCTGTCAAGCCCAGTCATAAAATCGCCATCAAACCTGTTGACAAGTATGATGCTGATGTTGTCTGACATATTGACCTTCACCTAGCAGAGCCTGAAAACCAACTCCCTGAAACTTCTTCTTACCTCCGCTAAGCCATGACCCCATGACCAAACATCAAGCCAATGCATCTGGGACAACACTGACCTCATCTCCTTTGGATATCTTCCCTCTACAGCCTCCAGCCTTATAGTCCTGCAACTACAACAGCCCGCTTCTACCTCCTTCCCAAAATCTACAAGAGGATTGCCCTCATTCATCTATTGTATAAGGCTGTCCCTGTCCCACTGAACTGAGGCCTACCCATTTTGCCATTATTTCTCCCCCCACCTTGTGGAGTCTCTTCCAACCTACATCAGTGACTCTTCCATTGCCCTACATCACTCCAACTGTTTCCAGTTTCCAGATCCTATTGTCTCTTCTTCACCACGGAGATCCAATTTAAAGGTCCATCCCCCATCAAGCTGGCCTGAGAGATTTCCACTTTGCCCTGGAATGGAGGCCCAACCGGTCCCAGTCACCATCACCCTCCTCCACCAGGCTGAACTTGTTTTCATATTGAACAACCTCTCCTTCACTTCCTGCAAATCAAAGTTGTTTCTATGTGTTACCCCCATGTGCATTTTATATGCCTGACGTTTTGTGGATGATGAGGAACACTCCTTGTTTCAGTCTTCAGTTTCCTTCCCTCATTCCTATTCCAGGATATCGCCGTCTTCTGATTAAATTTCATTTTTTTGATTTGATTTTCCACCTTTTTGGTACCTTCACCTGGTCCATCTCTTCCCTTCCCTTCCTTGATTTCTCTACCTCCCCTTCTGAAGATAGGCTACGAACAATATGTATCACCAGTCTACTAACTCCCACACCGACCTTGACTACACTTCCTCACAATCCGCTTCCTGTACAGACTCTATTCCGTTCTCCAAGTTTCTCCATTTCATCTGTTCAGAAAATAGAACCATGTATATTAGCTCTTCCAACATGTTTTTCTTTTTCCTCAACTAAGCATAACCTCTCTCCTCCCCATCCCCCCGCCACCCCCTCCCACCCCAACCTCCATCGTCGTTAACAGGCCCCCACCCACCCTCTCTCATCTATTTCATGCCCTTCTTCTTTGATCCCTTCCTCTCCCTCCCCTAAAATCACTAGATTTCTCCTTGTCTTCACCTTCCAACCCCTCTCGTCTCCATATTGAACCATCATTCTCCACTCTTTCCACCACCTGCAGTGTGATGCCACAACCAAACAATATTTCACTGCCTTCCCCTTTTAGTATTCCGAAGTGTCTGTTTCACCTGTAAATCTCTGGTACATTCCAGCCCCAAAATCCCCTCTCTTTCCTACAGCACCTTTCCATGCAAACACAAGAAATGCAACACCTGCCTTTTTACATCCTCCCGTCTCACCATTCAAAGCCCCAAAAGCTCCTCCTAAGTGAAGCATCAATTTACTTGTACTCCTTCCAATCTATTATACTTTACTTGGTGCTCATGATGCGGTTGCCTCTACATTGACCACACTCAGACTGAGTGACCATCTTGTGGAAAAGCTTCATTCGCTCTGCAGGCATGACCCTGAGCTTCGTGTTGCTTGTCATTTTAATTCTCCGCTTTGCTCCCACTCTGGTCTTTCTGTCCCTGGCCTGTTACAGTTTCCAATGAACTCAACACAAGGTTGAGAAACAGCACCTCATATTTCGTCTCAGCTCCCTACAGCAACACTGAGTTGAACAAATTTACATCATAACCTCTGCCTGCATTTTGAGCCCTTTCTTTCCTTCTTCCTTCACTTTGCATTAGGCGGATGTTATCCATCCATTCACACCCCATTTCAACACATCCTTTGTTTCTTTACAGTACTCATTACCAGAAAAACTACCGTCTTCAACCCTACCGCAGAACTACCTAAGGGGTTGCCGGGGGTGGGGTGGGGGGCGCTTCCTTGCTGTGAAATAATTGCCCGATATGTTTCCCTACATTGCAACAGTGAGTATATTCCAAATGCATTTCCTGGGTCTTACAAGTATTTTCGGACGACACGATTTCGTGAAAGACGCTAAATAAATGCAGGTCTTTTTCTTTCTAGTGGTTAATTCAAATGGAATCTGACGGCCCCAATCTCTCTAAAGCTCTTCCCAGTGCCTGTTATCAAAATAACTCCTTAACATTTATGGTAATTTATATTTTAGGGTGAGCGGCTACAATGATTAACAGAATTCAGTTTATGGATCGGGATTTACACCATGTTTCTCTGGATAGTTTATAACCGTCAGCAAGTTCCTCTGGAGCAAAGTGCGATAGAATCTCGAACCTCGCCCCGTCTCCGCCTCCTCCCTCTCTCCAATCTTTCTCTCCACCCACTGCCAACTCTCCATGGACTTTCACCCTCTCTGGCTGGGTTCAATCATTCTCCATTTTCTTAACCTGTGCATCGCTCCCACCACTCTCTGCCTTGTTTTCCCATGTAAAAGACTACGGCACATGGTTTAGTAATAATAATAACTACCCGAGCATGGAGGTGAATTTCGTCGACAAATCCGTGATCTGAAGGTGTTCGACAGCGCAGTAAAGTCGAAACTGAAACCGGATTGAATCAGCAGTTGTTGAGTGTGGACATGGCTTCTAAACAGCACGGAGAAAATTTCACAGAGGATTCATATTGTTCAATTTGTCTTGATTTCTTCACCGATCCGATAATACTGGATTGTGGACACAACTTCTGCCGATCCTGTATCACGCAGTGCTGGGAAAAGAAGGACATAAACCCCTGCCCGGAATGTAGAGAGGTGTTTCCGGAAAGAAACCTCAGGGTAAATCGGGCCGTAGCAAATTTGGCCGAGAAAGCTCGAAAATTAAAGCTGAATCCGAAAGAGAAAGAAAGTAAACTTCACTGTGAGAAACATCAGGAAGAACTGAAGCTGTTTTGTGAAACTGACAAGAAATTGATCTGTTTGATTTGTAGAGATTCGCGGGAGCACAGAGAGCACCGCTTCCTGCCGATCGATGAAGCTGTTGAAATCTACAAGGTAAAAGGGGAAATATTTTATAAATGGATAGTTTTATCACATTTTCATGGTCTAATACTCTCATTCTGTGATTTTCTCTCCCAATCCCAGGATCAGCTGAAAACTTCCTTAGATTCTCTCACAGAGAAGAAATCGGTGGTTCCAGAAACGGAACAGAAACAGAAACGGAAGATTTCCGAAGTTAGGGTAAGGTCTCCCTGTGCTGATTTTCTGGGATCTCGGTTAGTTTTGTTCCCTTTATCGCGGGACAGTAATTATGTTTCGCATTTCATTTGGTAGGAACAGTCGAGCAGTCTGCAGACCCACATCACATCCGAGTTCACTAAAATGCATCAGATTCTCACTGAGAAAGAGGAGCGTTTACTCAGAGATCTCATGGAAGAAGAGGAGCGGATTCTAGAAGCAATGGCGAAAAACCTTCGAGAGATTCAGGAGAATTTAAATTCTATTGAGGAGAAGCTCTCAAAAGTTCAGAAACAGATGGAGCAAAAAGACGAGTTGATATTTTTGAAGGTGAGGGAACATATTGCGGGTCAGTTCAATGAGGCTTCACACAGTCACAAAATAACTGATAACTGAAATAAATATAGAATGTACGGAAAAAATAAAAACTGAGTTAAACAAATTTCTGTCTGTTTCGTGGCAATTCTGCGGTCTCCCCGAAATAATCGGCTTCCACATTGTCTGCAGATTCCCGGGAATACTTATAACCTCCAGAGAATGTATTTTCTTGATCTTCTCACTTGCTTTGTGATTATTTCCGTTTTGCCAAGTTTAATTTTCTACTGGACGCCTATTTCGATCCAGTTACAGCTCATGTTCTGTGTGTGTGGGTGTGTCTGGTACGGTGTGTGAGAGTTACTGTGTCTGTGAGAGGGACTGATGTTGAGTTCCAGTTTATTTGACTCTCCACAATCTTCCTTCCAAAATGTACCATTTAACACTTCCGTGTTAAATCTCATCTGCTTTGAGTCTGCTCATTTCACCAGCCGCCCTGTTTATGTCCTCCTGAACTATGTGCAGGTCAACTCATTACAGAAAGGATGTAATTGCATTAGGACACAGAGGAGATTTACGAGGATGTGACCAGGACTAGAAAAATGCAGCTATGAGGAAAGATTGGATAGACTGGGGCTGTTCTCCCTGGAACAGAGGAGGCTGAGGGGAGATTTGAGATATACAGAATTGTGAGGGGCCTGATAGTGTGGGTGGGGAAGGGCCTATTTACATGCCAGAGAGGTCAGAGACGAGGGGGCACAGGTTGAAAGTTTTGGATAGAAAGATGAGAGGGGAGATGAGGAAAAACTTTTACACCCAGAGGGTTGTGGGATCTGGAACTCACTGCCTTAAAGGGTAGTATAGGCAGAAACCCTGAACTCATTTAAAAACTGCCTGGATATTGACATCAAGTGCTGCAACCTGCAGGGCTGTGGACCAAATGATGCAAAGTGCGATTAGGCTGGGTGGTTTTTTCCATCTGGCGCAGACACGATGGGCCAAGTGGCCTCTTTCTGTGCCGTAAACTTTCTATGATTCTAAATCTGTTACTTTGCTTCTCACTGTTCATGATTCATTTCTTTCAGTAGGAAGCTTGTCGGAAGAGAAGGTAGGACATGCTCTCTACTGAAATTCTGCACAGTTTGGTAAAATAACTCAGAAAGCTTTTGTTATGATTTCTTTTCTAGTTATCATCGCAACATTAAAGGGTCATTCATCGGGCGACAATAACTCTGCTTATGGTTTAAGCAGTAGTATTTTATTAAAATTACAAACTTTATTCCAGCCGTTAGATGAGATTTCATATAACTGGTCTACATTATTGTATTAAATTACAAGATGCCATTCAGTCCTGAAGTGCTCACTTGCAGGCTGCAGACTGCTGTTAGTGCGGCTGTGACCTTCCGACTGAACCTGAGAGAGCCACACCACCCATGTTTCCATGGTGTCGACCATCTATGTCCCTGCAAGGCTCCTGATCAACCCGAGAGAGTCATATGTTAATGGGGGAATGAGTTTTGTTTTTATTCCAATATAGAATCTTGATCTGTATCCTTAACACCAGCAAAACAGACCCAGCAGATGTGGCGGCACTGTGGGATAAATCTTGGAGGGAGTTGCTCTGGGAGTCCATAACATTGACTCCAGAGCCCATGAAGCCTCATGGCGTCAGGTCAAACATGGACGAGGAAAGCTGCTGATAATCTTGTACCCACCCATCCGCCACACCTCAGCCCCTCACCCTTGCCTCAGCTGATGAATAAGCACTCCTCCACGTTGAACTTCACTTGGAGGAAGCACTGAGTGGCAAGGGAGTAGAACGTACACTGGATTGGATTCAGTGTCCATCACCAAGATTGGCTCGGTCGTGGAACTACCTCCCTAGAGCACTGTGAGCGTACCTACACCACATGGACTGCAGAAGTTCAAAGAGGCAGCTCACCACCACCTTATGAAGGGCAATTAGGGGGGCAATAATGCTGGCCTCACCAGCGCTGCCCACATCTCATTCATTGATAAAAAACAATTTGCCACTACTGGCCGAGCTGGATATGCCCCAAAGGACATAGCTGCTAGACTGGGTCTGTGGAAGGTAGTGAGGGAACCCACAAGAGGGAAAAACATACTTGACCTCTTCCTCGCTAATCTGCCTGCTGAGCATGCATCTGTCCATGGCTGTATCAGTAGGAGTGACCACCACACAGTCTTTGTGGAGATAAACTCCTGCCTTCAGATTGAGGATACCCACACACAAGACTGGGCATCCATGGAGCGTTGTGGACCATCAGCAGCAGCAAAATTGTACTCAACGACACTCTGTAACTTCGTGGCTCGGCATATCCCCAACTCTACCCTTACCACCAAGCCATGGCATTAACCCTGGTTCAATGAAGGCCCAGATTTTCCGGCCCTGTCGCTGCTGCGACCTGCCGTGGGCAAGGCAGCAGCCCAGCCACAAGTCCATTGACTGGCGGTGGGACTGGAAGATCGTGGCGGCGGGCGGGTGCGGAAAACTCCGCCTTTTCAGGAGGGCATGCCAGGAGCAGCAGCATTTATACCTAAAAAGGAGGTGTCAACATGGTGAAGCCAGGACTCAGGACGACTTACATGTCAGACAGCGTAAGCCACATGCGATAGACACAGCTAAGCGATCCAACAACCAATGGATCAGATGTAAATTGTGCGGCTATGGCCCTTCCAGCCATGCATGGCGGTGGACAATTAAATAACTAATTTGGGGAGGAGTCTCCACAAATATCCCCACCCTCAATGATGTGGGAACCCATCACATCATTGCAAAAGATTAAGGATGAACCTTTTGCTACAATCTTTAGCCAGATGTGCCCAGTGGATGATCCATCTCAGCCATCTCCAGAAATTCCCTGCCTACCTGTCTTCAGCCAATTCGATTCATTCCATGTGACATCAAGAAACGGCTGAAGGCACTGTTTCCTGCAAAGCTATGGGCCCTAACAATATTCTGGCAATAGTACTGAAGACTTGTGCTCCAGAACGTCCTGCGCCCCGAGCCAAGCTGTTCCAGTAAAGCTACAACACTGGCATCTACCTGGCTATGTGGAAAATTGACCAGGTATTTCTTTTCCACAAAGAGCAGGACAAATCTGGCCTGGCCAATTACCACCCCATCAGTCTACTCTCCATCATCAGTAAAGTGTTGGAAGGGGTCATCAGCAATGATATCAAGAGGCACTTGCTTAGCAATAACCTGCTCACTGACGCTAAGTTTGGGTTCCACCACAGTCACTCAAATCCTGACCTCATTACAGCCTTGATTCAATCATGGACAAAAGAGCTGAACTCCTTAGGTGAGGTGAGAGTGACTGCCTTTGACATCATGGCCTAACTTGACCGAGTATGGCACCAAGGAGCCCAAGCGAAACTGGAATCAATGGAAATAAGGGGGGAAACTCTCCGGTGGTTGGAGCCATATCTAGCACAAAGAAAGATGGTTGTAGTTGTTGGAGGTCAATCATCTCAGCTCCAAGGCACCACTGCACGAGTTCCTCAGCCCATCCATCTTCAGCTTCTTCATCAATGACACTCCTTCCATCATAAAGTCAGAAGTGGGGATGTTTGCTGATGATTGCACAATGTTCAACACCATTCACGACTCTTCAGATACTGAAACAGTCCATGTCCAAATGCAGCAAGACTAAACAATATGCAGGTTTTGGCTGACAAGTGGCAAATAACATTCGGGCCATAGAAGTGCCAGGCAATAGCCGTCACCAACATGAGAAAACCTAACCATCGCCCCTTGATGTTCAATCGTTTCCATTACCATTGCTGAATCGTGTGCTTGCACACAAACAGGAGAGAGAGCTCATCGTGAGTGAGATACAGCCAGAGTGAGTATGGGTATTGGCAATTTGGTGCACAGTGGGAATTCGGTGCATAGGGAAAAAGGTGCTCTTTGCATGTTTATTTGGATATTCAACTTCTTAAATCTTCAAAAAGTGGTCTTGTTCTGCTGCAACAGTAGAGTCTACAAGGGAAAGGAATGATTGGTAAGTAGAGGGTCAGGTCAGGTAAGTATTTAATACTTTAATTGCTTCTAGTTTAAGGTCTTTTTGTGGTATATACTTTATATATACTACAGTAACGAAGATCAGGAAAGAAGGGCCCCAGAGTAATTGATTGAAAGGTTTAATTTAAAGGGATAAGACATGGCAGGAGAGCTCAAGCCATGTTGTGCTCCTCGTGCTCCATGTGGGAAGCAGGGGACATTTCCAGTGCCCGGGGCCAGCGTGTGTGCATGAAGTATGTCCAGCTGCAGCTCCTGGAATCTCGGGTTTCAGAGCTGGAACGGCGGCTGGGGACTCTGTGGGGCGTCCGCGAGTCTGAGAGCATTGTCGATAGCACGTTTAGAGAGGAGGTCACACCTCAGCTGAAGGGACTTGAGGAAGCAAGGGAATGGGTAACCACCAGGCAGTCGAAGAGAAACAGGCAGGTAGTTCAGGAATCCCCTGGGGTCCCGCTCGCAAATTGCTATTCCATTTTGGAGGCTGATGAGGGCGCTGGTTCCTCCAGGGAGTGCGGACAGAGCCAAGCGTCTGGCACCACAAGCAGCCTGTCTGTACAGGAGGGGAGGAAGAGCAGTAGTAATAGGGGATTCTATAGTCAGGTAAACAGATAGGTGCTACTGTGGCCGTCAACGTGACTCCAGGATGGTATACTGCCTCCCTGCTGCCAGGGTCCGGCATGTCACTGATCAGCTGCAGGGCATCCTGAAGGTGGAGGGTGATGAGGCAGAGGTCATGGCACAGTTTGGTACCAACGACATAGGTAGAAAGAGGGATGTGGTCTTGCATCAAGAATTCAGGGAGTTAGGCAGTGGACTAAAAAACAAGACCTCTCAGGTTGTAATCTCTGGATTACTCCCAGTGCCACGTGCTAGTGAGCTCGAAAATAGGAGAATAGCACAGATGAATACGTGACTTATGATTTGGTGCAGGAGGGAAAGTTTTAGATTCCTGGATGACTGGGACTGTTTCTGGGGAAGGTGGGACATGTACAAGCGGGACGGTCTACATCTGAACCAAAGCGGGACTAACATCCTTGCGGGTGGGTTTGCTAGTGCTGTTGGGAGGAGTTTAAACCAATTCGGCAGGGGGAGGGGACACAGAATGTTAGCCGGATAGGGACACATCATAATCCAGTAAAACAATCAAGTCTGAGGGAGGACAGCTGCATTATGTTTCAAGGGAGTAAGGCAAGGCTGGATGGCGTCTACTTTAATGCCAGGAGTATTACAGGTAAAAAGGATGAGTTAAGGGTGAGCATTGACACGTGGAATGGTGATATAGTAGCCATTGCTGAGACGTGGTTGAGTGAGGGAAAGGATTGGCAGTCAACCTTCCGGGGTATAGAATATACAGGCGAGGCAGGGGAGGGGGTAAAAGAGGAGGAGCCATTGCATTATTAGTTAAGGAGCCAGTTACTGCAGTAAGGAGAGATGATATCTTGGAGGGGGCATCGAATGAAGCTTTGCGGGTAGAGCTTAGGAATAAAAAAGGGGCAGATACATTGTTAGGTTTCCCAGATAGTCAGCGGGAAATTGAGGAGCAAATATGTGCACAATTTGCGGAGGTGTATAAAAACAATAACAATAGGGTAATTATATTAGGTGATTTCGACTTTCCCAACATTTATTAGGATAGACATAGTGTTAAGGACTTGGATGGAGTGGATTTCTTGAAATATGTACAGATGAACTTTTTAGGTCAATATGTAGAGGGTCCAACAAGGGATGGCGCAGTGCTGGACCTAAATCTGGGGAATGAAACCAGACTGGTGGCTGAGGTGGTGGTGGGGGAGCATTTTAGTGATAGCGACCACAACATGGTACAGTTTAAGTTTATAATGGACAAAGAAATAGACAAGTTGCAAAAAAATGGTTTGGATTGGGGGAGAGTGGATTTTCGTAAAATAAGGCAAGATCTGGCCAAGGTAAACTGGGAACAGCTACTTGTGGGGAAATCTACAGAGGAGCAGTGGGGGGCGTTGTAAAAGGAAATAGGGACTCTACAGGCTCAACATGTTCCCTCTAGGGTGATAGGAAGGAGTAACGAGCCCAGAGAACCATGGATGACCTGAGATATTCAGGATACGATGAGAAGGAAAAGAGAGGCTTTTAGGAGGTACAAGGGAAGCAAATCAGTGGAGGCATTAATGGAGTACAGACAGTGCAGGGTGGAGCTTTATAAAGCAATTAGGAGAGCAAAGAGGGGATATAAGAAAGCTCTGGCTGGTAAAAGTAGGGAATGTCCCAAGATATTCTATAAGTGTATCAATGGAAGAGGATAACCAGGGAAAGAGTAGGGCCAATAAGGGACCAAGGGGGCAATCTATGGGTGGAGCCAGAGGACATCGCTAGAATGTTGAATGAATACTTCACGTCCGTCTTCACCCAAGAGAATGAAGATGAAGGTATTGAGCTCGGTGAGAGAGACTGCGAGGTTCTTAAGCAAATTGATATAGGGAGTGACAAGATATTGGAGGTGTTTGCAAGCTTAAAAGTGGACAAATCTCCAGGTCCAGATGATTTGTGTCCCAGACGGCTGAGGGAGGCAAGGGAAGAGATCGCAAGGGCTCTGACCCAAATTTTTAATTCCTCTCTGGCCACAGGGGAGGTTCCTGAGGACTGGGGAACAGCTAATGTGGTTCCGCTCTTTAAGAAGTGTTGTAGAGAAAAGCCAGGGAACCACAGGCCAGTGAGTCTCACATCAGTGGTAGGGAAACTATTGGAGAAATTTCTGAAGGAGAGTATCTATCTCCACTTGGAGCAACAAGGTTTGATCAGCGATAGTCAGCATGGCTTTGACAGAGGGAAGTCATACCTTACAAATTTGATTGAATTTTTTGAGGAGGTGACCAGGTGTGTAGAGGAGGGTCGTGCAGTTGATGTAGTTTATATGGATTTCAGCAAAGCCTTTCACAAGGTCACACATGGGAGACTTATAAAGAAGGCAAATGCACATGGGATACACGGTAATTTGATAAGTTGGTTTCAAAATTGGCTTAGTTGTAGGAGACAGAGGGCGATGACAGAAGGATGCTTTAGTGACTGGAAGCTAGTGTCCAGTGGTGTGCCACAGGGATCTGTGCTGGATCCCCTATTATTTGTCATTTATATAAACAACATAGATGACCATGTGTCGGGTACGATTAGTATGTTTACGAATGACACAAAGATTACCCAGGTGCTTAAGAGTGAGGTTGAGTGGCTTGGGCTACATGAAGATATAGACGGGCTGGTCAAATGGGCAGATGGAATTTAACCCTGAAAGATGTGATGTGATACACTTTGGAAGGAGTAATTTGACAAGGAAGTATTCAATGAACGGCATGACACTATGAAGTTCTGAGCAACAAATGGACCTTGGCGTTTGTGTCCATAGATCTCTGAAGGGGGAGGAGCATGTTAGTGGGGTAATAAAAAAGGCATATGGGACACTTGCCTTTATCAATCGAAGCATAGATTACAAAAGTAGGGAAGTCATGTTGGAATTGTATAGAACCTTGGTGAGTCCACAGCTGGAGTACTGTGTGCAGTTCTGTTCACCACATTATAGGAAGGATGTTATTGCACTGGAGGAGATGCAGAGAAGATTCACCAGGATGTTGCCTGGGATGAAACATTTAAGTTATGAAGAGAGGTTGGATAGACTTGAGTTGTTTTCGTTGGAGCAGGGAAGACTGAGGGGCGACCTGATCGAGGTGTACAAGATTATTAGGGGCATGGACAGGGTAGATAGGGAGCAGCTGTTCCTCTTAGTTGAAGGAACAGTCTCAAGGGGTCATAAGATCAAGTTGAGGGGCAGGAGCTTTAGGGGGGATATGAGGAAAATTTTTTTTATCCAGAGAGTGGTGACGGTCTGGAATGCACTGCCTGGGAGCGTGGTGGAGGCGGGTTGCCTCACATCCTTTAAAAAGAACCTGGATGAGCACTTGGCACGTCATAACATTCAAGGCTATGGGCCATGTGCTGGTAAACGGGATTGGTAGGTAGGTCAGGTGTTTCTCACGTGTCGGTGCAGACTCGATGGGCCGAAGGGCCTCTTCTGCACTGTGCGATTCTGTGATTTTGTGAATCCCCCAACATCACCATCTTGGGGGTTAGAATTGACCAGAAACTGAACTGGATTAGCTGTGTAAATACTGTGGCTACAAGGGCAGTTCAGAGACTAGGAATCCAGCGGTGACTAACTCGCCTCCTGACTCCCCAAAGCCTGTCCACCATCCAGGAGACAAAAGTTAGGTGTGTGATGGAATACTTTCCACTTGCCTGAATGAGTGCTGCTCCAATAACATTCGAAAAGTTTGACACCATCCAGCACAAAGAAGCCCACTTGTTTGGCATCTCATCCACAAACATTAATTCTCACCAACACTGACGAACAGTGGCAGCAGTCTGTACCATCTACAGGATGTACTGCAGGGCCTCACCAAGGCTCCTTAGACAGCACCTTCCAAACCCACGACTGCTGATGGACAAGGGCAGCAGAAGCATGGGAACACCACTACCTGAAACCTCCCCTCCAAGCCTCACACTATCCGGACTTGGAAATATATCACCATTCCTTCACTGTCACTGGGTCAAAGTCCTGGAACTCCCTCCCTAACAGCACCATGGCTGTACCTACAACATGTGGACTGCAGCGGTTCAAGAATGCAGCTCACCACCACCTTCTGAAGGTGCAATATGGCGTTGGCAATAAATGCTGGCATAGCAGTGAAGGCCGCATCCCATGAATGAATTAGAAAAATCAACACAACAGCTGAAACTTGTTTTAAGATATACAGCAAAACTGACACCGAACCACAAGGAGATATTAATACCGATAACGGAGGTATGTTTTAAAGCGTATTAAAGGAAGAAAGAGGGATAGAAAGGCAGAAAGCTTTCAGAATTTCAGAGTTCAGAGCCTTGGCAGCTGAAGGTCCACCTGCCAATTGTGGAGTGATTAAAATCAGGGATATTCAAGAGGCCAGAAGTAGAGGAGCGCAGGTGTCTCGGAGAGATGCGTAGACGTTTTCAGCCATTGCCTTTTTTCTACAAGCTTTGTTTGTAATACAGCAGGTGGACAGGCTAAATGTTTATCTCCTCCTGTGATTTGTCATATCTCGGTAACAGATCTGTTATGGGCTATGGGCCTTTTTCAGGACATGGGTATTTCCATCCTCTGCCCTTGCATTTCATGTCTAAAATCATGCCTAAAGTGTTCTAACACAATGAATTTATAACAGAAACTGTTTCATATTTATAGGATTAGTGATGACGGTCATGAGCTCTCAGTGTCTGATGCTTCCCTGACTATCGGAAAGTTCAAAGGCCCTCTACAATACACAGCGTGGAGGGAAATGATAAACTCCATCAACCCCGGTAAAACTCCTATATTAATTTTCTTGATCATAGGCCCCAGATTAAACACTCACATCGCCGGTTGTTAATCCCTAGAGACTCTCCATTCTTATATTTTTTAATCTGTGGTTTCCTCTGGGTAAGTGTCTGAAGCCATCAGCACTGTGTGTCAAAGCAGTGAAGGGATCTGTGTAACCAGACGAATAGAGCACGGATCTCAGGATGTGAAATAGAATTTGTAGAGGAGATTGGACTGGAATTCTGGGAACATTTTTCATCAATGTATAATCAGGAAGTCATGCAGACTTTGAAGAGAATGTGTGAAAAGAGAGCGAATGCGTGAAGTGGAATTAAACTCCTTAGTCACGAGAAAGTGAGTCTGCACTGGAAAAGGGAGGACACCAGGGGTTTTATCCAAGTGTTCGAGATTGAAACAGTACAGAGGGGATAAACATTCATAGTTTTCACACAATCACAGAGTCTGCATCAATGTAAGGATAACGTCAAATTTAGAAAAGGGAGGGGACACAGCGGTTTGGGTTGAACGAGGTTGATTTTTTGAGTGACCCCACTGATCGAGCAGGTAGTGAAACACTGAACCCACTTCTCTGTCTACGAACTTGATAAGAAGCCCAATCCATTCTGAGGGTTGAGCTGCAGTATAATGTCATTGTCCAGTTTGTCATAGGTCTGTTGTGTGGAAAGGTGCTCGGTGGTCCTTGTTAGACAGAGGTGGGCGGGGGTGTGAGAGAATCAAGAAATCCGATGTTCCTCCAGTGAGGGGTTGTGGTAGTGTGATCATCGTAAGGTCATAAGAAATAGGCGTAGGAATAAGCCATTTGGCTCAACCTGCTCTGCCATTTGATACGATCATGGCTCATGTAACTGTGGCCCTAACTGCCCTTTTTTCCTGTCCCCTGTAGCCCTTCACTCCACTATCGATCAAAAATCTGTCTAATTTAGCCCTGACTAAATAAAACAACTTCGTCTCCATTGCTCTCTGTGGAAGAGAATTGCAAAGGCTAACATCCCTCCAAGAGAAGAAATTCCCTCTCATCTCTGTCTTAAAAGGGAGACAGACCCCTTATTTATAAACTATTTCCCCTGCTTCTAGATTCCCCCGCTAGTGGAAACACCCTCTTAGTATGTCCCCTGTCAAGCTCCCTCAGAATCATATATGCTTCAATAAGATCACCTCTGATTTTTCTAAACATCAAGAGTACAGGCCTAATCTGCTGAACCTTTCCTCAAAAGACAACTCCTTCATCCCAGGAATCAGCCTAGTGAACCTTCTTTGAACTATTTCAAAGATAAATATATATCTCCTTTAAGTAAGGAAACCGTACTGTACCATTACTCTCGCCAATGCCCTATGCAGCTCTCTCAAGAGTTCTCCATTATTATGCTCCATCTCCCTTTCAATAGAGGACAACATTCCATTTGCTTATTAATAACTTGCCGTACCTGGTTAGGGAGGTAGTCAGAAAAGTGGAGTTGAGGCCACAATTAGAGCAACCATGATCTTATCGAATGGTGGAGCAGGTCAATGGGCAAATGGCCTACTCATGTTCATACTCCTTGTATTCTTGTGCCAAACGTTTATGATTAATGTACAAGATCCCCTTGTACTCCAGTATTCAGAAATTTCTCCCCATTTAAATAATATTATACTTTTCAATTCTTCCTGAAATAGTCATACTCCACATTATGCTCCAGCTGCCAGTTTTTCCCACTTACTTAACCTCTCCATATCCCTTTGCAGACACCTTAAATCCCCCTTCATGATTTGCATTCCTGCATATTATCATCAGCAAATTTGTCTGCAATTTAGTCTGTCCTTCTAATATGTCACGAATATAGATCATAAATAGTTGAGGGCCAAGCACTGATTATTGCAGAACTTCACTAGTTACAATTTACCAACCTGAAAATGACCTATTTCCCCTGGCTCTCTGTGTCCTTCGAATTAGACAATCGTCTAATAATGCCACTGTATCACCTCTAACACCTTGAGCTCTTATCTTCTGCAGTAAACTTTCATGCAGCACTTTATCGAATGCCTTTTGGAAATCAAAATACACTACATCTACTACTTTCCCATTATCCACCATGCTTGTTACATCATCAAAGAACTCTAATAAATTTGTCAAACATGATTTCCCTTTCAAAAAACAATTTTGACTCTGCCATATAATGTAACGATTTCTAAATGTCCTGCTATACCTTTTTAAGATTAAGGTTCCCAGGGTTTTCCCAATGACAGATGTTAGATTAACTGGCCTGTAGTTCACTGATTTCTGTCCCTCTCCTTTCTTGAACAGTGATGTTACATTCATGGCTTTCCAGTCCGTTGTGATCTTTCCAGAATCTAGGGAATTTTGGAAGATCTCAACAACCATTCCATTCAGCCACTTCCATTCAGACCCAATGATGCAAGTCATTAGGTCCAAGGTTATTGTCAGCTGTTAATCCCTTTAGTAGTTTTCCTACTGCCTTTTCTCGACTAATCATGATCGTTTCAAATTCCTCGGTCCCTTTTGCCCTTATTTTTCTTAGGATGCGTTTTTGTCTCTTCTACTGTGAAGAATACTTGTTCAAAGTCTCTGCCATGCCCCGGGTTCCCAGTATTAATTCCCCAGTCTCACCCTCTGAGAGGGCAGCACTGACCATCATTACTCTTCATTTCGATATAGTTGCAGAAGCTTTTACTGTCTGTTTTAGCTTTTTTGTAAGTTTTCTCTCATACTCCAATTTCTCCCTCTTTTTTTTACACTTCCTTTGCAGGTTTCTAAACTTTTCCAAATTTTCTGGACTACCACTGATCTTAGCAGCATTATACATCTTTTCTTTCAATTTTACATCACCCTTAACTTCCTTAGTTAGCCACAGATAGAGCACTCTGTTCACTGAGTCTTCCTTTCTGGATGGAATATATCTTTGTTGGGAGTTATGAAGTATCGCCTTAAACGTCTGCCACTGTTCCTCTACCATCTTATCTTTAATCTATTTCCCCAATCCACTTTAGCCAACGCTGTCTTCATGCCCATGCAACTGTCTTCATTTAAGTTTAAGACACTAGTTTCAGACCTAAATTGCTCACCCTCAAACTGAATGTGAAATTTTATCATATATGATCTCTCTTACTGAGAGGATCTTTTACAATGAGATAATTCTTTAATCCTGTCTCATTAGATATTTCCAGGTTTAAAATAGACTGTTTCCTGGTTGGTTCAAGAACATATTTTTTTCTAAGAAACTGTCCTGAGTGCAACATATGAGCTCATCCTCAGGCTACCTTTTCCAATTTGATTTATCCAATCTGTATGAAGGTTAACATCGCCCATAGTTATTGCAGTATCTTTCTTACAATCCCTGGCTTCTGACTTGCCTTTATAACCATAGTGTCTATATGCTCACACAGTTCAGTGTCTGTTCCATGGTAATCCCCAAGGTGTTGATGGTGGTGGATAGAGTGATGGAAATGCAGCTGAATGTCAAGGATGATGCTTAGATTCCCTTTTGTTTGTGATAATCATTTCCCGGCGCTTATGTTACGTACTACTCATCAGCCCAAGATTGAATGCTGTCCAGGTCTTATAGCATACGGCCACCAACTGCTTCAGTACCAGAGATGCTGAAAATGGTGCTGAACACTGTGCAATCATCAGTGACCATCCCGTCAATTGATGCAAGGCAGATTATTGAGAAAGCAGCTGAAGACTGGTGGGTTGAGGTCACTAACCTGACAAACTCCTGCAGTGATCACCGGGGCTGAGATTATTGGTCTCCAAAAACTGCAAACATCTGCTTTGGTGCTGATATGATTTCTATAAATGGTGATTCCCTGACTGCTAATGACATCTTATCACTGGCTTTCAGCTCTTCTGTCCATGATGGACTAAGACTGTATGGGATCTTGAGCCAAGTGGCCCTGCCGGAATGCAAACTGAGAATTGATAAGCATTTTAATTGCTGTGTAAATGCCATCTGATGGCATTGTTGGCAACACTTGTCTGGCGATTGTTGCATCAGTGATTGGCCATTTTGGATTTGTCCTGCTTTTGGTGGACAGGATATGTTTGGGCAATTTCCCACATTGTTGGATAGATGCCTGTGTTGTAACTCTACTGGAACAACTTGGCTATGGGTGTAGCTAATTTTTGAGTACAAATCTTCAGTACTGCAGCTGAGATGTTGTCTGAGCCCATAGCCTTTGCTCTTTCTAGTGAGATAATCCATTACTTGTGATCATGTGATGTCAGTTGAATCAGCTGAAGACTGGCATCTGTGACATTGATGACGTTGGAAGGAGACCAAGATGGATCATCCACTCGACATTTCAGGTTGAAAATGGTTGCTGTTGTTTCAGGCTTGCCTTTTGTATGACATACGGGGCTGACCCCTCACTGTGCCTGGATTGTAAATGAAGCCTGCTCCTCCAGTGAGTAGTTTAATTGTCCACCCTCATTGCTGACTGGATGTGGCAGAACTGCAATTTTTCAAGTAAAAACAGAAAAAGCTGGAAATGCTGGTCAGGCAGCATCTTAGGAGAGATAATCAGAGTTAACAGGTGGAATCTTCCACTCTAAAGGCGACGTTCGGCGATGGGCACAGAAGTGGAAGTGATTCCCGCTGTCGGGCAGGGCGGCTGAACATGGGTGATCTTGCCCTTTTCCGCTTATTACTGATTCATTGATGTGGAGCACAGAAAATCTGGTGTTGAGCGCGGGCAGGAAGTCGCTGTCCCTATCATTACCTCATGGGTTCGCAGTCCAGGCGTCTTTATTTAAAGATACCCGGAAAACAGGGTGTAGCAGTCAGCAGGCTGCTTCCACCTCTGCTGAGCAAGTACGGGCTGCACCTAGACTTAGCGGTGGGTTCAGATAAAATTAAGAAGTATGATGCTGGATTAGAACTGCTGTTGGCAGGAGTCGACCATCCAGCCCTTCGAGCCCACTCAGCCATTCAATGAGATCATGGCTGATCCTCTACTTCAACACCATTTTCCTGCACTATCCCCGGGTCCATTGGTGTTTTTAATATGTAGACATCTATCCATTTCAATCTTGCATACACTCAATGACTGAGCCTCCACAGCCGTCTGGGACAGAGACTTCCAAAGATTCATCACCCTCTGAGTGAAGAAATTCCTCCTCATCTCGGTCCTAAATGACCTGCCCCTTATTCTGAAACTGTGTCCCCTGGTTCTAGACCCCCCCACCCCCCCCCCCCCCCCCCCCCGCCACATCAACCAGGGAAACATCCTTCCTGCATTTACCCTGTCAAGCCCTGTAAGAATTTTGTATATTTGAACGAGATCACCTCTCCTTCTTCTAAACTCCAGAGATTAATGGGCCCATCTATTTAATCTTTCCTTAAAGGGCGATCCCTCCATTCCAGGAATTAATTTGTGAATCTAAATTACACTCAGTCTATGGAAAGTATATCATTCCTTAGGTAAGGAGAACAAAACTACACGTAATATTCCAGGTTCATTCTCACTAAGGCACTATATAATTGCAGTAAAACATCTTTACTCCTGTACTCAAATCCTTTTGCAATAAAGGTCAACATGGCATTTGCATTCTATATTCCTTGCTGTACCTGAATTTTAGCTTTCAGTGACTCATCAACAAGGACACTCAAGTCCCTTTGATGTTCAACATTTCCCAGCCCCTCATCATTTAAGAAATACTCTGTATTTCAGTTTTTGCCACGAAAGTGGATACCCCCATATGTTTCTGCATTGAATTCCATCTGCCAAATTTTTGCCCACTCACTGAGCCTCTCCAAATCTCCTTGAATCATCTCTGCATCCTGCTCAAAACCGACACTTCCATCTAGTTTTGTGACATCTGGAAACTTGGAAATATTACATTTAATCCCAACATCCAAATCATTGAAATGGATTATGAATATCTGGGCCCCAAGGACTGATCCTAGTGATACCCCACTAGTCACAAGCTGCCCACCTGAAAAGGACCCATTCATTCCTACTCTCTGTTTTCTGTCCGTTAACCAGTTCTCAATCCATACCTGTACTTTCCACTAAATTGCATTTGCTCTCATTTTGCTTGCCAAACTCTTGTGTGGGATGTTATCAAAAGCTTTTTGAAAATCTAAATACACCACAAACCCCAGTTACCCCTTACATATTCTGCTAGTTACATTCTCCAAAATCTCCAACAGGTTTGTTAAACATGATTTCTCTTTCATTAAGTCCATGTTGAATCTGCCCAAGCTCACCATTATTTTCCAAGTGTCCTGTTATCACATCCTTTATTAATGATTCTAGCATTGACCCTACTACTGATGTTAGGCTAACAGGTCTGTAGTTTCCCCTTTTCTCTGTCCCACCTTTCTGAAATAGTGGGGTTATACTTGCCACCCTCCCATCTGCAAGAACGATTCCAAGGTCTATAGGATTTTGAAAGATGAACACCAATGCACCGACTTTCTCTCCAGCCACCTCATTCAACATTCTGGGATGTAGATCATCAGGTCCAGGAGATTTATCTACTTTAAGTCCCATTCATTTCTCTAATACTTTTCTTTTACTAATGATATTGTGTTGCAGTTCCTTCTTGATATTTGTCCCTTGATCCTCCACTATTTCTGGGAGGTTTTTAATGTTGATCATTAATATTTGGGTGGATTATGAGAAAGTTCATGTGATTTGCCTTGGCCGCATCTGTCATTAAGTATGCACTTTGTGGTGTGTTCAACCACAGTTTTCCTGTTAATTCATGTTTACTTCATGTTAATTCTTTATGTTTGAACATAAAATAGATAGTATTATCTGTTTGCTTTGTTGACTCTTGGATATTAAAATTATTCTGTTTGTTTCAAAACATGGATCTTTAGGCTTTAGTAAAAATAAAAGCAAAAACTGCGGATGCTTGAAATCCAAAACAAAAACAAAACCTGGAAAAACTCAGCAGGTCTGGCAGCATCTGCGGAAAGGAACACAGTTAACATTTCGAGTCTGAATGACCCTTCAACAGAGCTAAGTAAAAATAGAAGAGAGGTGAAATATAAGCTGGTTTAAGTGGGGGTGGGACAAGTAGCGCTGGATAGATGGCCAGTGATAGGTGGATATAACCAAAAGATGTCACAGACAAAAGACCAAAGAGGTGTTGAAGGTGGAGGTATTATCTAAGGAATGTGCTAATTAAGGGTAGAAAGCAGGATGAGCAAGGTACAGAAAGCCTTGGTGGGGGTGAGGTGGGGGTGAAGGAATCGAAAAAGGCTAGAAGGAAGAGATAAAACAATGGATGGAAATACATTTAAAAATATTGGAAATAGGTGGGAAAAGAAAAATCTATTGAAATTATTGGAAAAAAAAGAGGGGGATTTGAAAGAGGATGGGGATAGAGGACAGAGTTCATGATCTGAAATTGTTGAACTCAATATTCAGTCCGGAAGGCTGTAAAGTGCCTCGTCAGAAGATGAGGTGTTGTTCCTCCAGTTTGCGTTGAGCTTCACTGGAACAATACAGCAGGCCAAGGATGGACATGTGGGCATGAGAGCAGGGTTTGAGTGTTGAAATGACAAGTGACAGGGAGGTCTTGTTAATGCTAGCGGACAGACCAATGGTGTTCTGCAAAGCGGTCACCCAGTCTGCGTTTGGTCTCTCCAATGTAGAGGAAACCGCATTGGGAGCAACGAATGCAGTAGACTAAATTGAGGGAAGTGCAAGTGAAATGCTGCTTCACTTGAAATGTGTATTTGGGCCCTTGGACAGTGAGGAGAGGGGAAGTAAAGGGGCAGGTGTTGCACCTTCTGCGGTTGTATGGGAAGTGCCATGGGAGGGGATTGAGGTGTAGCGGGTGATGGAGGAGTGGACCAGGGTGTCCCGGAGGGAACGATCGATGCAGAATGCCACCAGGCGGGGTGAAAGGAAGATGTGTTTGGTGGTGGCATCATGTGGAGTTGGTGGAAATGGTGGAGGATGATCCTTTGAATGTGGAGGCTGGTAGGGTGATAAGTGAGGACAAGGGGGACCCTATCATGTTTCTGGGAGGGAGAGGAATGCTTTATTATCTTAATTTATTATCTTTATTTATCTAAAGTCTTTATTCTCTTAGTAAGTAACTGGGATTTCAAATTTGGTCAACTAACAAAAAAAAGTTAATGGTCACTAACCAGATGATAACCAAATTTGGGGGTCTTGTCTGGGACTGTAACAAGTTTTGGGCCATGGCCTAGCAATATACCAAGAGAGACAGCAGAACTCTACAGCAGAGAGGGATCTGGGAATTCTGGTACATCAGTCACAAAAAATAATACGCAGGTACAGCAAGTGATTAGGAAGGTAAATGAAATGTTGATGTCTGTTGCAGGAGGAATCAAGTATTAAACAATGCAATTGTTCCTACACCTGTACAGGGTCTTACTGAGAATTTATCTGGAGTGCTGTGTACCATTTTGATCTCCTTACTTAAGAAAACAGATAATACATGAGAATCAGTTCAGAGAAGGCTCGCTTTACTGATTCCTGGTTCGGAGGGGTTATTTTAGGACAAAAGGTTGAGCTGGTTGGGCCTATATCCATTGGAGTTTGGACGAACGAGACGTGATCTTACTGAAACATGTAAGATGCTGAGAGGATGTTTCTTTTGGAGAGGAGTCTGTAACTTGGAGACAGTTTAAAAATTAGGGGTCTCCCATTTAAGACAGAGATGAGGAGAATTTGTTTCCTGTCAGAGGGTCGTTAAGTTTGAAATTCTCTTCCCCAGCGAGCAGTAAAGGCTGGGTCATGGAATATATTCAATCAGATCAGCCATTATCTTGTCAAATGGTGGAGCAGGCTTGAGGGGCTGAATGGCCTACTCTTGTTCCTAATTCTAGAGTTCTTCTAATTTAATTTTGTTTGGTATCTTACAGGATAAGATTGCGTACAGTCTGTGTGACATTTTCGCACTGCTTCTCGGAAGTATCACTCCCCACCCACTCTTTCTCCAGCTCTCTTTCTCTCCTGCCCCTCTGTTTCCTCCCCATCTCTCCCCAACATTAATTTTCACCCTCCTGCTCTCCTTCTCACAATCTGTCTCCCACTCTCACTTTCCTTTCCCCCCCCCCACCCCACTGAATCATTCCACTCCCTGTCCCTCGTGCTCTCCCACTTCTCCCCATCCTTCTCTCCACACATACTTTCTCACTCCCCTTGACCACACTCTCTCACTCACCTCCCACTCTCCCTTTCTCTCTCCCTCTTTAACTTCTGCTCTCTTTCTTACCTCTGCCCTACCCACAATCTTTCTCTCTCCCCTTCCACACACTTTATCTCTCTTCTGCCATGCACTCATCACCCTCCCCTCCCCCTCCTGCTAGATCTAACATCAGTCCCTCCTGTTCCCTACCTCCATTCCCTACCTATTGTCCCATTCCGGCCCTTTCGCTCTCTCTTCCACTGACCCAGACCTCTCTCTCCTTCCTCCTTCCCTCATCATTCCACTTTACCTCTTCCACGCACCCTCTCCTCCCACGCACCCCATCCTCCCACGGTCTCCCTTCACTCTTCCACACTTTTCCCTCTTCCACACTCTTCCCTCTCCCCCTTCTGCTTTCCTTCCTGCCTTGCACATTCTCTCACCTCTCCCACTCTCACACCTTCCCATTCTTCCTTCCACACTACTGCTGTCGCTAATCCTGCCCCTCTCTCTTTTCACACACTACCACTTTTGCATTCACCCTCCAGCTCCCCTCTCTCTCACACACTATCACACTCTCCCAGCCCCCCTACACTCTCTACCCCTCCATCTTGCTCTCTCACACCATCACACTCTCCCTGCCCCCCTACACACTCTACCCCTCCATCTTGTTCTCTCACACCATCATACTCACCCTGCCCCCCTGCACTCTCTACCCCTGCATCTCACTCTCTCACACCATCACAATCTCCCTTCCCCCCTACACTCTCTACCCCTCTATCTTGTTTTCTCACACCATCACACTCTCCCTGCCCCCTTACACTCTCTACCCCTCCATCTCACTCACTCGGATCCCCACACACTTCCTGCCACTCTCCTGCTCTCTTTACTCGAACCTCTCTTTCTCACCCACACTCCCAATCTTCCTGTCACCCTGGTTTCTCTCTCTCTCTTGCTTCCTTTTTCTCAATCCCTCCTGCTCTCACTCTCTCCCACCTCTTCCTCTCCGGCACTCCGCTCCCACTCTCCCTCTCCAATCTCCTGCTCCCTCCTCCTCATCCACTCCCTCCTCTGCTGCCATTTTCTCTCCTCAACTTCACCTCCCATCTCCATCTCTTTCCAGTTCCCTCTCTCTCTGTCTCCGCCTCCCCCTCTGCTCTCTCTCCCATTTCCTCTCCACTCTCCCCCTCTCTCCCACCGGGATCCTTCCTCACACTCTCTCCCCCTCCCCAGCCCCTCTCTCTAAATCACTGACTGTGTTATTTTAACTTTCCCCCAGCTCCAGCCTCTCTGACTCTGGATCCGGACACAGCGAATCCCTGGCTCATCCTGTCTGAGGACCGGACCAGTGTGAGACTTGGAGACAAACGGCAGCGGCTCCCTGACACCCCGGAGAGGTTTGATTCCTGGGTCTGTGTCCTGGGATCAGAAGGATTCACGTCAGGGAGACATTACTGGGAGGTGGAGGTGGGGGAGAAGACTCGGTGGGGGCTCGGAGTGGCCCGAGAGTCTGTGAACAGGAAAGGGGAAATCTCCCTCAGGCCCGAGTCCGGATTCAGGACTGTGAGGCTAGAGTCCAGATTCTGGGCTGTGGGGCTGGATCCTGGAAGTGATTATTTTGCTGCCACATCCCCCTCTGATACCCACCTCACCCCGAGTGTGAATCCCCGGAAGATCGGGGTTTTCCTGGACTATGAGGGTGGACAGGTGTCATTTTACAATGCGGACAACATGTCCCATCTCCACACTTTCACCCACACTTTCACTGAGCGAATCTTTCCCTTCTTCCGCCCGGGAATGAATATTGGCGGGAAAAACTCGGCACCGCTGACAATCTGCGGAATTACAGGTCACTAACGGATCCATCCCATAATTTCACACATCTCCCTACCTCCTGCCAGCTGTAAACCGATGGGTGTCAGTCTCAGTCACAGGTGGAGGGAGAAGGCAGGTTAACATTCCAGGTATTAACCCTGTGCGGGGATTGGGTGGGGTTCCCTGTGTGTGCGGTGGGTTGTCGGGGTCCCTATTTGTGTATTTGGGTAGGGGGTCCCTGTGAGTGCGTGTGCGTGGAGTATGGGGGTCCCTGTGTGAGTGTGTGCCTGGAGGTGGGGGTCCCTGTGTGTGTGTGCGCGTGGAGGGTGGGGGTCCCTGTGTGTGTGTGTGCGTGCGTGGAGGGTGGGTGTCCCTGTGTGTGTGTGTGGAGGGCAGGGTTCCCTGTTAGTGTGTGGTGAGGGGGTGGGGGTCCCTGTGTGTGTGAGTGTGGTGGGGGGAGCGGGGGCCTCTGTGTGTGTGTGTGTGTGTGGGGTGGGGGTCCCTGTGTGAGTGTGTGTGGGGTGGGGGTCCCTGTGTGTGTGTGTGGGAGGGTGGGGGGGGTTGGTCCCTGTGCGTGTGTGTGTGTGTGTGTGTCGGGTGGGGGTCCCTGTGTGTGTGAGTGGGGTAGGGGGGGGGGCGGGGTGGGGATGTGGGGGTCCCTGTGTGTGTGTGTGGGGTGTCGCTTTGTTTGTGTGGGGGAGGGGTTCCCTCTGTGTGTCTCGGGGATGGGGGTCCCTGTGTGTGTGTGTGGTGGGGGGGGGGGAGGGGTTTCCCTGTCTGTGTGTGTGTGTGTGTGTGTGAGTGTGTGGGTGGGGTGGGGGTCCCTGTGTGTGTGGGGCGTGCGGGTCCCTGTGTGTGTGTGGGGGGGGTGTGATGTCGCTGTGTGTCTGTGTGTGTGTGTGGGGGTGGGTGATGTCGCTGTCTGTCTGTGTGTGTGTGTGAGGGGGGTTCCCTGTGTGTGTGTGGGTCGGGTGGGAGTCCCTGTGTGTGTGTGTTGGGGGGGTTTGGGGATCCCTGTCTTTGTGTTGGTGGGTTGGGGTCCTTGTGTGTGTGTGTGGCGGGTGGACTGGGGAGGTGCTGTCTGTGTGTCTGTGTGTGTGTGGGGGGGCTGGGTGTGTGGGGGTCCCTGGGTGTGTGTGTGTGTGTGTGTGTGTATGTGGGGTGGGGTGGGGGTCCCTGTTTGTCTGTGTGTGTGGGAGTGGTGGTGGTCGCTGTGTGCATGGGTGGGGTTCCCTGTGTTTGTGTGTTGGGTGGTGGTCCCTGTGTGTGTGTGTGTTTGGGGTCGGGGACCCTGTGTGTGTGTTTGGGGTGGGTGTCCCTGTGTGTGTGTGTGTGGGGTGGGGGTTCCAGTGTGTGTGTGTGTCTGTTTGTGCGTGTGTGTGTGTGGGTGTGTGGTGGGGGTCCCTATGTGTGTGTGTATGTGTGGGGTGGTGGTCCCTGTGTGTGTGAGAGAGGTGGGGGTCCCTGTGTTTGTGTGTTGGTGGGGGGGGAGGCTGGAGCGGGGGTCCCTGTGTGTGTGTGTGTGTGTGTGTATGGGGTGGGTGGTGTTCCTTGTTTGTGTGGGGCAGGGGTCCCTGTGTGTGTGTGTGGTGGGGCGGGGGTGGGGGGGGGGGGGAAGGGGTTTGCGTGGGGGTCCTGTGTGTGTATGTTTGGGATGGGGGGTCGCTGTGTGTGTGGGGAGGGTGGGGGCCCCTGAAAGATCAGTGAGGACCTCTGTAGGGCTGGGGGAAAGAAGGAGGGGGAGAGAAGAAACTAATAGAAGCTCAATTGTAGAGAGGAACTTACTGGGTAGAATGAGCTGTGAACTGCAGGAACCCGGTGACCTTCCTGCCTGTAATGTTGCTCCACAGGCGGAAGGTGGTGGAACATCAGCGTGTTTGAAATGAATCAGTTCAGTGATTCTCAGACTGGGCCCCGGCGAGTCTTTCCAGAGGGTCCAGGAAATAATTTCTTAAATAAAAAGAAATGAAGTGGGGGAAATAACAAGCTCCCCGCTTTGTATAAATTCCCAGGAGTTAGTGTTATTCCTGCATGAGCAGCTGTCAAGATTTCCACCCCCAAACCTCCCGAATTCTCTCCCTTCTTCACGGTGATGGATATTTCGGCTGTCATGGAATTCAACGGTGAGTCTGACATTTCCTTTCTGTCGGAGGGGAGGGGAGGGGAGGTGGGAGACCAGCTGCTGCTGTGATCCTCGGCTGTCCTTCAATTTGGGCTCAGGCAGTGAGCAAGTGCCGTTATCATGCTGCCTGGCCTGCTGAGTATTTCCATCATGTTCTGTTTATATTAATCTCTAGTTGGTTTGTTTCTTATAATCGTGATAAAACTGTCAGTTTGACTTAATCCAAACTGTCACCATGTTTCAATAACCGAACCTACTTGAGTGATTATATAACACTGAGAAACTGGACTGGGTTTGTACAGTTCTGTAAAAGAAGTTGCCTTGAGACCGTTTAAACATGTAAATGATGTGAGATTGCTGAGAGTAGTGATTTGACAGTCCGTCTGTATTGAAGATGATGTGTGAACTGATCGGGTTTCTCTGCCATTAACAGATAATGTTTAACCGCATGAAAATCAGTTCATTTGCTGCACTAGAATGTTAGTGGAGGTAAAGTTGGAGCAGATTTCCAGCATCCGCAGTGTTTTGCTTTTATCTTAAAGTTATCATTTATCTCTGGATTGTCTGTTTACCTGTTTTATTAAAAACATCATTAAAGTTCTCTGTGCATGTAACCTGTTCATATTATGGCTATTATATAGCATTATAATTTACACTGGGTGTCCATGATTACATTTGTAAATTGTGTTTTCAAACAAAAATACCTGAGAACCACTGGATTGGAAGCAGGGTTTTTTTGTCAAAAAGGACACAGTTCATCAGTAAATCCAAGAAGCAAAACTAAACATGTTGTTTGTTTTATTTACAAATTGCTCCAGAGTCTGGATCCTTCCAGCGCCCATTCCAGATTCATCAGGGTGATTTTAAGAGCCTCCGGCTGGAGTAAATGGAGCGATAGTCGTCTGGAAATGGGACTGAAGTTTACTCTGGGACTTCATGTCCCCACCCATAAGACCATCAAACCATAAGACGTAGGAGCAAAAGTAGGCCATTCGGTCCATCGATTCTGCCCCGCCATGCAATGAGATCATGGCTAATCTGATAACTCACTTCCCTCTCTTTTCCTATAAGCCTTGATTCCTTTACTGATTAAAAATCTGTCTTACTCAGCCTTGAATGTACTTAACGACCCAACTTCCACAACCCTCTGCAATAAAGAATTCCACAGGTCCACTTCTCTCTGAGAGAAGAAATTCCTCCTCATCTCTGTCTTAAATGGGCGACCCCTTACGCTAACCTTATGCCCTCTGGTCCTAGAATGTTCTATAAGGGGAAACAACCTCTCAGCATCTACCCTGTCAAGCCCCCTAAGAATCCTATATGTATCAATTAGGTCGCCTCTTATTCTTCTAAATTCCAATGAGTAGAGGCCCAGCCTACTCCACCAAGTGAAACGTTCACCTCTATCGGGGGAAAGAGCAGGGTAGGACGAATTTGATAACTTATCCACTAAATCAGCACAGGCAAGATAAGCCGACTTGTCACCCTGTGGATTGCTGATAGGATTATGTTTTTAAGTCTAAACTTTGTGTCACACACTGGATCTCAAAGTCATTTCCTGTCGCAAACACAGTGACTCTCAAGCATCACTATACCACACACTCGTCTGGAGCTGGAAGTGGATTGTAACAGGAGTTCAAGCAGAACATTAATCAGGGGCAACACGGAAATAGTGGGAAACAAAATTTAAAAATCGCGACAACTCATTCCCGGGAGTTTGCAGGTTTTCCAGGGATTCTGCAGACAGTGTGGGAATAGTTCGGCGACAACAGCAGAACCGACCTGAATAGTCGGTCTGTCCGCAAGAAAGACCCAAACCTCCCTGTCGCTTGCCATTTTAACACTCCACCCTGTTCTCTTGCCCACATGTCTGTCCTTGGCTTGCTGCATTGTTCCAGTGAAGCCCAACGCAAACTGGAGGAACAGCACCTCATCTTCCGACTAGGCACTTTACAGCCTTCCGGGCTGAATATTGAATTCAACAACTTTAGATCTTAAACTCCCCCTCCCCCCATCCCGACCCCGTTTCTTCCCCTCCCCCCCCCTTTTTTTCAATAATTTATATAGATTCTTCTTTCCCCACCTATTTCCATTATTTTTAAATCTAAAACAAAAACCTTGTTAGTCTTTCCACCCCACCCCTACCAGAGCTGTACTTTGAATATCCTGTCTTCCATTCTTAATTAACACTTTTCTCAGACAAATATCACCACCTTCAACACCTCTTTGACCCTTTTGTCTGTGACATCTTTTGATTATCTGCTCATCTCCACAATCACCACACCCTCAATGTCTCTCTCTCCCCCCACCAACCACACCTCCCCCCCCCCCACCCACCTTAAACCAATTTATATTTCTCGCTTCTTCTAACTATGCTTCAGTTCTGCCGAAGGGCCATGAAGGCTCGAAACGTTAACTGATTTCTTCTCTGCCGATGCTGCCAGACCTGCTGAGTTTTTGCAGGTAATTCTGTTTTTGTTCTGAATAGACATGAATTCAGTTCAGGTCCATAGCTTTTTTTCAGTATATACTACATTTATTTCACTCTTGTCCGCAGACTTTATCTGACTGTGTGAAGTTGCACTGACTGAACCGACCCTCAATCTGTTCCCTCACCTTCAGAAATATTAGCTCGTCTTTTCGCTCCATCTGTTTCTGCAAATTTGAGAGCTTCTCCGCAATCGAATTTAAATTCTTCTGAATCTCTCGAAAGTTTTTCTCCATTGATTCTAGAATCCTCTACTCTTCTTCCCTGAGATCTCTGAGTAAAAGCTGCTCTTTCTCAGTGAGAACCTGGTGCATTTTAGTGAACTCGGATGTTATGCGGGTCTGCAGACTGCTCGATTGTTTCTAACAAATGAAATGTGAAACATAATTAATGCCCCGCGATAAAGGGAACTAGACTAAGCGAGATGCCGGAAAATCAGCACAGGGACCTTACCCTAACTTCCGAAATCTTCCGCTTCTGTTTCTGTTCCGTTTCTAGAATCTCTGATTTCTTCCGTGTGACAGAAAATAAGGACAATTTCAGTCGATCCAGAGATTTAGGGAGAAAATACCAGAATTAAATAGTGAAACCGTAAGAATCTCGCAAAATCATCAGCCTGTAAAATATTTTCCCTTTTACCTTGTAGATTTCAACAGCTTCATCGATCGGCAGGAAGCGGTGCTCTCTGTGTTCCCGCGAATCTCCGCAAATCAGACAGATCCATTTCTTGTTAGTTTCACAAAACAGCTTCAGTTCTTCCTGGTGTTTTTCACAGTGAAGTTTACTTTCCTTCTCTTTCGGATTCAGCTTTAATTTTCGAGCTTTCTCGGCCTGATTCGCTAAGGCCCGATTTACCCCGAGGTTTCTTTCCGGAAATTCCTCTCTACATTCCGGGCAGGAGTTTATCTCCTTCTTTTCCCAACACTGGGTGATGCAGGAGCGGCAGAAGTTGTGTCCATAATCTATTATTACCGGATAGGTGAAGAAATCAAGACAAATGGGACAATTTAAATCCTCTGAAATTCTCTCCCTCCTGTCTAGAATCCATGTTCACACTTGACAATTGCTGATTCAAACCGATTTCAGTTTCGATCTTACTCAGGTGCTGCACACCTTCAGTTCATGGATCTGCCGACGAAGGTCACTACAACACTCAGGGAATTATTAGTATATACTAGTCTGTGCCCGGTGGGCATTCACACGGACAAACAAGACACAGGGCGGTATGAAAGATACACGGGTGTGGAGTATGGAAAAGAATGGCCGAACGCTGTCAGAGAGGGTAAAGTTTCATGGAGCGTTGGTAATGGGAGAAGGGAGAGAAGGGGGAGGGAGGAGGCGGAAATCAGCAGATCGATATTTCATTGCACTTGCTTCAGGGGAACTCGCTGTCGAGTACAAACACGGCGTCAGGTCCAGAAACATAAACTGAATTCTGTTAATGATTGCAGCCTCTCACCTTAAAGCAGAAAGAGCCAGAAATGTCAATGAGTTATTTTCGATAACAGGTGCCGAGATATTTAGGTCAAGTTCGACTGGACAAAGTGGGGAGGCAGAGGCATAGTGGGCTGGTATTCCAGAGACCCAGGGTGTTGCGCCGGCGTTGGCGTTCGAATCCCACCACGGTAGAAGATGACATTTGCATTCAAAGAAAAAAATCTGGAATAAAATGAATGACCATGAAACCACTGCCTAAAAATCCATCTGGTTACCTAATCCATTTAGAGAAGGAAATCCGGCCTACATGTGACTCCAGATCAACAGCAATGTGGTTGGCTTTTAAATGCCCACTGAACAAGGGCAATTAGGAATGGGCAATAAATGCTCGCCCAGCCAGCGATGCCCAGATCCCACGAATAAAGGTTAAAAAATGCTGGAAGGAAAATGAAGACTAGTTATATAGTACCATTCATGATGCCGAGTCATCCAGAAGCGCTTTAGAACGCGCGAAATACTTTTGAAATATAGTCACCCAATCCCTGGAAGGAACCTCGCTTGATAGCTCCGAACTTACAATGTTTGTTTAGAAACGTGGAGGGCGGCTTCTGAACAGAGTCACAGAGTCTGCTCACAAAATTTTAACATAAGAATAAAACATTTATTAAACAAGCACAGGTTACTATATTGCACTACTCCTTGAGCCACAGTCATAGCTTTCACACATATACAGAGTTTTAACTTTGGTACAAGTTACAAAATCCATCTGATACTCTAATGTTCACAGTAAGTTTACAATCCATGTAAATCAATAGTTGATCTAATGGTCAGGCACACCACACTCTGAAGCTAAGTGACAGATGCCACCCAAAGGAGATTCTATTGATATCACATCAACTCCCAGCAGATACTGGTCACACTGTGAGCCAACAGGTCTCACTGAAACTCTGTCTATCACATGAGGGTTTGCAATCTCTACAATCGAAGAACTCACCTTGGAATCTTCTTTCAAGTGATAATTTCTCTGACACATCTTCAACAAGGATCCACACCCCAGGGTTTCAATCTCTCCTTTCAATGTTCCTCTCCCTTTGATCACAATGTGCATTAAAGCTTTGCCTTCCACACATTCTCCCAGATCCTCCGCCATGCAAACAGAACACCACTGCTTCACAGGCTCTTAGTAAGGAGTCACCTCCCTTTGGCTGTCTCCTTGGATCTTCTGGCTTCAAGCTTTAAGTCTGCTTCCTGCAGCTCTGTCTCTTTAATTTGGAGCCGTTTCTCTGCGCCATACTTTAACTAAGCTGAAAAGGACCTTTTTCAGACCCCTCTTCTTTTTCTTTGACGAGAAAGCCTTCTTGGCCCACTCCCTGATTTTTCAACATTTCTTTTTTGTTCTGAGGTCTTTCTGTCTTCACCTTGTGGTATTCACAAACCAACTGAACTTAAACTGCTTTCTGTTTCTCCCAGTCTCTCTGTGGGCCTTCTGTTGCAAGGCAACAGCACAAATTTTCTACTATGTTTTAACTTTCCTAATCCAATTCAAGGGTCGTAAAATCTCATTAAAATGCAGGTATAGAAACAAAGCTCTGGCCCTGCTGGCTCCACTCTTACATGAAATTAGGCCGAGTTTTCACCTTTTATCCCACAAAGAAAAAATAAATAAACTTAAAGCTAGAGCTTACTCATAACACATACAAATAGCCACATAATTTACTAAAATCTATCTTTAGTTCCTAACATCACTGTCGCAGTGTATATCAGCCAATTTGAGCACAGCAAGCTCTCACAAACAGCAATGAAATAAAGAAGCAGAACATCAATTTTTTTCTGTACTGATCAAGGAATTAATATGAGCCATGGCATCGGGAGAATTCTGAAATACAAAATACAAAATACTTGAAATACTCAGCAAATCAGGCAACATTTGTGGAGAGGAACAGAATAATGTTTCAGGTCCATGGTGACCCTTCATCGGGAATGAAAAAAGATAGAATGGTAAAATAATAGTGAAATACTGTAGATGCTCGAAATAAAAACAGAAAATACTGCAAATACTCAGCACATCATGGTGAGTTAATGTTTCAGTCGAATATGATTCTTCTTCTGAAAATGTTAACTCTTCCCCTCTCCATAAGTGTTGCTGAATATACAGAGCATTTTGCACACTTTCTACTTTTATTAAAATTAAAAATGTAATAAGTTTAAGTAAGTGCAAGTTCTAGGGGGGATCAAAGAGTTTTGCGATGGGGTCAAAGATAGGAGAGATTAAGTGACAAAAGGTTTTGTGGTAATGGGTAAAGAAGCAAGAGATGTGTTCAAATTGGACGTGGATGTTGGGATAGCACCAATCTGCAAATTAAATAGATAATTAAAGATATGAAATGGAGGCGGAGGTTATGATCTAAAATTGTTTCACTCAGTGTTGCAGTAGAGTGTGTAGTCAAAAGATGAGGTGTTGTTACTCGAGCAAGTGTTAAACTTCATTGTAGCTAGCCAAGGGCAGAACGGCCAGACAGGGCGCAAGGTGGAGAAATAAAATGACAAGCAATAGGAAGCTCAGAGTCATTCTTGCGGACTGAATGGAATTCTTCCGCAAATCATTTTACTTTGTAGAATGTAGAGGATGCTGCATCGTGAGCAGGAAATACAGCATATTAAATTGAAAAAAGTACAAGCAAATCATTGCTTCAGTGGAAGGAATATTTGTGGCTTTTGATCGTGAGAATCAAGGAGGTAAAGGAGCACGTGAAGCGTTTGCTGTGCTTGAATAGAAAGGTCCTTCAAGAAATGGAGGATATGTTGTTGGTGACAGAGAAGGAAACCAGGGTATTGCAGAGCGAACAGTCCCTTTGGAATGCTGAAAGACGAGGTCAGGTGATGGTGTCATGTTGGAGATGGTTGAAATGACGGAGGTTGATCTGTTGAATGTGTAGGCTGGTGGGGTGGAAGATGACGACTCAATCATTGTTGGGAGACAGAGAGAAAGGGTTTAGAACAGAAGCGCTGGAAATAGATCAGACAAGGTGGAGGGACCTAACAATCACAGTGGGAGGGAATTCTCAGTTGTTATTGGAAGTGCTATTATGCAGAGTTGCATTGCCTGAACAGGTGTAACGGAGAATCTGGGAAAATTGAGCAGAGTACTAACAGGAAGTGGGATCTGAGGAATTGTAGTCAAGTTAGTTGTGGGAGTCAGTGGGTTTATCATAAATATGGTTGACAGCATGTCCCCAGAAATGGAGACAGGAAAGTCAAGGAAGGGAAGGGAGGAGATGGACCAGGTGATGGTGAGAAATGGGTGGAAATTCAAATCAAAGCCAATTACATTTTCTGGATCAGGGAGCAGCGCTGATAAATTAGTCAATACACCAAAAAAAAAGGATTGAGTGAATGTGTAGGATTGGAACAAGGAGTGTTGGACATACCCCACAAAAAGTCAGACATATCTGGAACACATGGAAACACCTTTTATTAGCATGAAATCATTGGAGTTGAAGCAATATTTGCTCAATGTGATAGCTTCAGCCAAGTGGAGGAGGGCAGTTGCGGATGCGGATTGCTTAGGCCCCCGTTCCAGGAACAAGTGGATGTATGAAGTACATTTTCTGCTGTTGACTTTGTGATTATATCAGGTTATTGTTTTAATAACTTATCAATGCATAAAAATATTCAAGCAAATAACTGTGTACTGGTGTGAGATGAAGAGAAGGGTAAAAATATTACTACAACCATCCAGGTGGGGAATGGACATGTAGACGGATTGGACATTCATGGTCAAAGAAAGAGTTGGTTGGGCTCAGGAAACTGGAAAGTGCTGAAGCGATCTAAGGAAAATGGAAGAGTCACAATGTAAGTAAAATGAAACAGGGAAGGGGGAGAAAGAATCGATTCAAAATAGGAAGAAATATGTTCAGTGTGGCAGGAACAGGCTGAAACAACAGATTAAGCAGGGCAATCCTGTTCTGGATTTTGAAGGTAGAGGTGGGCTATTCCGTCTTGGGGCACTATGAGTTTGGAGATGTGCAGGGAATATCTCCTGAGGAGATGAGGTCAGTGACATTCTAGCTACATTAGTTTGATGCTTGGCAGTGGAATCATGGTCCAAGGAGGTATGAAGAAGTGCCATAAAGTTGTCATTTTACTTCTGTTGGTAGAGGCCGGTATGTCAGACAACATCTGCATCACACTTGTCAACAGGTTTAATGACCATGTTATGAACGGATTTGACAGAAGGGAGTGCTGCAATTTCAGAGGGAGATACGTTGAGTGAGAGTGATGTCACGTCAGCAGTTGTCAATGAAAAGATCTGGAGAAGATAAGAGGCCAGAGAGAGGGGTCCAAGTGGAGGGAGAACATTGGATGGGTAGATGGGTCCGCTGACTGGCAGGAACTCTCCTGACAAAATAAGTGAGCAAGGAAGCAGAGACAATTGAAGAAGAGCTTAATGTGTTGCTGCTGAGTTCGAAATTAATAGAGTTGAGAATGTACAGAGATGACACTGAGGCCTTTGACAGATCGTTCAGTGTCAGAGAGAGTAAGGTCAGATTGTGTTGTGAATCCCTGGTAAGTGGTGAGAGTCAAAGTGGAAGTAATGTCAGAGGGAAGGGAAGTGAAGGAATAATCCGGAGGGTGTGTGTATCCATAAGGTGGAGAACGTTATGATCCTTCACACCTGAATGGAATATTTAAAAAAAACATGTTCAACGTCTGAATGAGGCAAGGATAAAATGAAACAGTGGAGTAGGACACCTTTGAGTTAGAATGAGTCAGTGCTTCTTCATAGAAACATTGAGAGTGTGCACATGGTGACACATGACATTGAGACACATGACATGATCTTATGATGTGGGGAGAACATCAGTTCGAGGAAGTCTGAATGTCTGAGAGATATCCATAATACTGGATAGATCCCAAACTCAGAGGATGGAATCTCAATTTGAATCCACATGGTGTAGATGGAGCCAGAGACAGTTGCTAAGGAAAGAGCTCGAGAAACAGGTTTTTGTTAACACATGATGAAATACTACCTCCAGCATTTTCTGTTTGTATCTCAGACCAGCAGCATCTGTGGTATTTGCTTTCGTGCCGGGCATAATTCCCCTGCTCATATTCGAATAATACTATAGTTTTTTTTTTGTCCACTGGAGGGCGTAGAACGGGCATCGATTTATCAGCTCATCCAAATACAGATCTTCTGGGGAGGGAAAAGTTCACATTCTCCTATGTTTGTAATATAGCACTCCCTCAGTAGTGCACAGGAAAGTGTTGCCTGCATTATGAGTTCAGGAGTCTGTGATGACCTTATGACTCAGGTCCAAGCATTGCCACTGAAATACAATTAACGCCTGCCACGACTCCAGAGTCAGTTGACAACCTGAGGTATGAATGTTTGGTAACAGAGGAAGTCTGGAGAGATGATGGAGTAGATTGTCTGCTGTTTTCAGTCCTTGCAAACAACTACAGAACTTAGGCCTCTACTCAAGGGATCCCTCCGAGGGATCCGAGGCCAGAATTTTTGTTTAGAAATGCGGGAAGAACTCTGAGTGTACGGATAGTTGCTTGGTAGTGTAGAATTGGATTATTGCTGCAAAAAGAGACATGCTGTCGATTCTTTTTGCCTTGAACTCATCAGGACAGAATTTCAAGAATACTAAATTTCAAACGGAACAACAATTTACACTGCATGGCAGAAAGGGACTGATTGGTAAGCAAGTGGACACTCATCGGTCGAGACATTGCCATGGTGAATGTCCGAGGGAACAGTTCTGTCCAAACCTTTTTTGAAATTCAAACCAGGCAAGTCAACTGAGATTGATTGAGGCATTGTCAAGGGAAATACCTCCAGGGACTTGTTGCTCATCGAAAAAGAACTTTTGTTCAGTTCAAAAAGGTGCAATGTTTGGACATGTTCTTTTTGTTTACAGAGGGCAGAGCCCTTTGTGTGATTTTATGTCGCTTCTGGCAAGCGTAAGTGAGTCCCATTACAAGCCTGACTGTTATTCTTGAATTGGTTGTTCATGTAATATTGTAGTGTAATTGGGTTTGTTCAGTAAGTGCTGCCCAATTGTGGAATCACATCTGATGTTAGGCGCTATGGTCTGAGTTTAGAAAGTACGGGCTGTTTGAGTACGGTCCGTACTCAGGGTGAGGGCTGAGTGGGTGAGGTGGTGGCATAGTGTTAATGTCAACAAACTAGTAATCCAGAGGTCCAGGCTACTGCTGTGGGGATACAGATTCGAATCCCAGCAAGGCAGCTGGTGGAATTTAAATTCAGTTAATAAATCTGGTATCAAAAAGCTAACCTCAGTAATAGTGACCATTAAACCATTGTCGATTGTCAAAAAGATCCACCTGGTTCACTAATACCTTTACAGAAGGAAATCTGTCGTCTGCTGGCTGCATATCCACAGCAACATGGTTGACTCTTAATACCTTCTGAAATGGCTTAGTTGTCCACTCAGTCCCATTGCAAAGTCTAGAAAAAGGAATGAAACCAGACAGACCACCTGGCAGCAACCTGGGCACCGGAAATGACAATGACAAAATCAGCCCTGTGAACCTGTAAAGTCCTCCTCACTAACATCTAGGGGCTTGTGGCAAAATTGGATGAACTGCCCTGCAGATAGGGTCATAGAGGTATACAGCACAAGAACAGGCCCTTCAGCACATTGTGTCCATGCTGACCATCAAGGATCGATCTATTCTAATCCCATTTTCCAGCGCTTGGCCCATAGCCCTGTATGCTATCGCGTTTCAAATGATCGTCTAATTACTGCTTAAATGTTGTGAGGATTCCAGCCTCCACTACCTTCACAGGCATTGTGTTCCAGATTTTAAAAACCCTCTGTATGAAAATGTTTTTCCTCAAATCCCCTCTAAACCTCCTGCCCTTAACATAATTCTATGACCCCTGACAATTGACACCTCTGTTAAGGGAAAGGGTTTCTTATCTAACTTATCTATGCCCATCATAATTTTGCACACCTCTATCAGGTCCCCCCTCAGCCTTCTCTGCTCTAAGGAAGCCATCCCTAGCATATCCAGTCCCTCTTCGTATCTGAACCTCTCCAGCCCAGGCAACATCCTGGTGAATCTCCTCCACACCCTCTCCAGTGCAATCATATCCTTCCTATAATGTGGCGACCAGAACTGCACACAGTGCTCCGCCTGTGTCCTGACTAGCGTTTTATACAGCTCCAACATAACCTCCCTGCTCTTATATTCTATGCCTCGGCTAATAAAGGCAAGTATACCATATGCCATCTTAAGCACCTTATCTGCATGTGCTGCTGCCTTCAGGGATCAATGGACATGTACACCAAGGTCCCTCTGACCCTCTGTACTTCCTAGGTTCCTGCCATTCATTGTGTATTCCCTTGCCATGTTAGTCCTCCCAAAATGCATCACCTCACAATTCTCAGGATTAAACTCCATTTACCACTGCTCTGCCCATCTAACCAGCCCATCTATATCGCACTGTGATCTAAGGCTTTCCTCCTCACTGTTTATGACACCACCAATTTTCATGTCATCTGCAAACTTGCTTATCATACCTCCTAAATTCACATCTAAATCGTTAATGTACACTAGAAACAGCACGGGTCCCGCCACCCATCCCTGCAGTACATCACAAGCTTCCAATCACAAAAAAAAACACCTTTGACCATCACCCTCTGCCTCTTGCCATTAAGCCAATTTTGGTTCCAAATTGCCAAATTGCCCTGGAACCCATGGGCATTTACCTTCTTGACAATTCTCCCATGCTGGATCTTGTAAAAAGCCTTACTGAAGTCGATGTAGACTATATCAACTGCCCTCATCTACACAACTAGTCACCTCCTCTAAAAAATCAATCAAATTTGTTAGGCATGGTATTACCCTGGCAAAGTCAAGCTGACTATCCCTGATTAATCCCTGCCTCTCCAAGTGGAGCTTAATCTTGTTCCTCAGAATTTTTTCCAATAGTTTCCCTAACACTGATGTTAGACTTACTGGCTGTTGGTAAAGTGGAGTTATTTTTTAAAATCCCAGAAGGAATCTTTAAACAATGGTCACAACCAATAATTTTAAGTGCTATGTTTGAGAAGCGACTCTAAACTCAGGAATCAGACCACTAGTTCTCGAGGTTTTACATTAAACTATATGAAAAATGTTATTAATTTACGCAGGTTAAACTATATGTACGCATGGCTACAAATTACTACTATCATACCTTTTTAACAAATTCCCAAACTAATCTCCATTAAGGCAATAGCAATTCATAGACTTAACCAAACACCAGGCAAAGTATTTTTACCTCACGAATTCAAAATGAGGTTCTTTTCACGTGAAGCCAGTTGGAGGCTTGCAGCTGCCTTTTGATCTTACATTACCTCTGCCCGCACACAAAACTTCACCTTTAACAATAAAACCTCTTTCATAATACCAATTTTATTAGTAATATAAACATATTGCTTCGTAGCTGCACGAAAGGCATCAATTTTCACCCCACTTCTTGAATGCTCTATTGAAAACATGCAGCTGCATGCTATCTGTCTTACATCTCAAAACTAGTACATATCAAAGCATCCAGACTAGCTGTCTTTAATGCAATTAAGACATACCAGCAAACTAAACCTCTTTTTTAAAAGAAAATTATCTTCCCAAATTTTATGTACATTAATAGATTCATGATACCTGGTTTATCCCTACTACCCTTGTTGAATAAAGTTATCACATTCGCTGACTTCCAGCCCTCTAGCACCTCTCCTGCGGCCAGAGAGGGTTTGAAAATTAGTGTTCGAGCCCTTGCAATCTTCTCCCTTGCCTCACATAGCAGCCTGGGATACATCTCATCTGGGCCTGGGGATTTATCCATTTTTAAGCCCACTAAAATCGTTAATACCTCCTCTCTTTCAATGTTAATTTGTACAAGTACACAGTCCCCCTCCCCGATATCTACACCTACATCGTCCTTCTCCACAATGAACACAGATGAAAAGTACTCATTTAAAACCTTACCTAAGGTTATCCTCTTGCCGTTAATATATTTATAAAATGCCTTGGGATTTCCCTTTATCTTTCCTGCGAGTGTTTCTTCGTGCCTCCTCTTCGCTCTCCTAATTACTTATTTAAGTATCCCTCTACACTCCTCTGGGGCTTCTTCTGTTTTCAGCCCTCTGTATCTGCCATAAGCCTCCTTTTTTTTCCTTATCCATTCCCTTATATCTCTTGACATCCAGGATTCCCGACACTTGTTGGTCCTACCCTTCACCTTTACGAGAACATGTTGGCCCTGAACACTTCACTACTTCCTTTTTGAATGACTCCCACTTTGCAACAAGTAGACTTTGCAACATGTAACGCCTCCAGCTCTCTTTGGCCAGGTCATGTCTTTTTACTTTGAAATCGGCCTTCCCTCAATTCAGGACCTCTATTTCCGGCCCATCTTTTCCCTTTTCCATAACGACCTTAAATCTTACAGAGTTATGGTCACTATCCCCGAAATGCTCCCCCACTGACACTTCTTTTACTTGCCCGGCTTCTTTCCCCGCCCTTCTCTTGTAGGACTTTCTATGTGCTGACTCCAAAAGCACTCCTGGATGCACTTTAAGAATTCTTCCCCCTCTAAGCCTTTCACACTAGTACTATCCAAGTTAATATGGGGGAAGTTGAAATCCCCTACTCTTAATACCCTATTATTTTTTGCTTCTCTGACATTTGCCTACATATCTGCTTCTCTATCTCCCCTGACTATTTGGAGGCCTCCCAGCAACGTGATTGCTCCCTTTTTGTTTTTACGTTCTACCCATATGCCCTCATTTGAGGAACCTTCTAAGATGTCATTCCTCCTCACTGCAGTAATTGGCTTCTTGATCAATAGTGCAATGCTCCCTTCTCTTTCCACCCCCCTTGTCACGTCTGAAGATTCTAAACCCTGGAATATTGAGTTACCAGTCCTGCCCTCCCCTCAAGCATGTCTCTGTGATAGCAACAATATCATATTCCCATGTGTTAATCAACGTCCTCAATTCATATGCTTTGTAAGGATACTTTGGTTAAAATAGAGGCAATCCAGCCTTGCATTATTCCCTTGCCTTAACAGGTCTATATTTGCTCTTCCTTCCAGACTGACTTAGTTTCTTTTCCAAATTTGGCTTTGCGTCATCTCCTCCTGTGCCTCCACTCTGTATCCCATCCCCCTGCCAAATTAGTTTAAACCCCCCTCCACCCAAAACAGCACTTGCACTTTGTTAAAAAAATGCTTTGAGATTTCACCCCTGAATGACCTCGCTCTTATTTTAAAGATAATGACAGAACTCTCCCCATGCTGATGACAGACGAGAGTATTTTCCAAAATTGAGTAGAATTCCGTCTGGCGGCAAGGATTATCGCCAATGACAGGAACTGCCCAGATTTTCCTCCCCTTGAAATGAATATAAGGAAATTCCGCTGGGCTGTGTAAGGGGTGTCGGGGTCCCATACATGAGGTTTGCCTTCCTATGCTGCTTCTTTCCAGGCGATGCTTAACAGCCAAACAGTAACAATAAAAATAGACACGGATGTTCCAGATTGTTGAATTCACAATAGAAACAGAGAATTTCTCTGCAATAAAACAAATCATTTATTTCAAATCAACACTGGCCTCTCCTCTCCCCTTCCCCCTTTACTCTGTATTTTTACAACCTTAATAAAATGTCTGTTTATCTCTCATTTCCGAGACGGGATTCTTTCGAACAGGAAGAACATATCTTTGTTGTGGTAGCTTCTAAGGATCGACCACAGGAGACTCAGGTATAGTTTAATGATTGGTTTATTCAGGCAAACGCAGGGAGAAACTGTCTTAGTCTGGCTAACGCAGAATTCTACTGATTACAAGAAAGCCAACATTTCTATACCCTATTGGTCACGTAGACAGTACATTATTTGAATTCCAATCTTTGTCAATACATAATCACATAATAAGCAGGTGTTGCCCAGTCCAATGTACATATTTTCCCTTACTCAAGTAAAGCTCCCCATATCTTGTCCTAGCCTGGCTCGTCCTGGAACCATCTGTTCTCATCCTTTTCTGTTTATCTTCAACTCCGCTCTGTCTCCAAAACCGTTAATATGTTATGATTCCCAAAGTATGTCTGGAGAACCCTGCTGACATGGACCTTTATGGCCAACAAGGTTTGCCTGGAAAATGTGCTAACCCTTAATTTTACTAAGAACGCAGAAATAGAAGCATTATATAGAAATTTTTAGTTAACTCTAACATTTTTATTTTTCTCCATTTATGTTGGCTGCAGTTTGAAAGATATGTCTACTGGAACAGGGTGAGAAATATATACAAATGTTGCTATCCTGGAACAGAGTGCGCCATGAAAGACTTTGGTGCAGGAAAGGAGTCCCGGACTTATGCCTGACCATAACATTTTAATTGGCTCCTGAAGGGGTGACCAGGTTTTGTGTGGTAGCAATGCAACAGAAATTTAGCCTGCAAAGAGAAAACACCTAAAACCTCTTTCTCTTGTGTGAGTTACATTCCATTAATTCTACAAGAATAGCTGGCTGGATTTTTACTCATATCTCTGTAACCTGCTCTCTCTAAAAAAAAACCTGTGAAGAGGAAAAAGGGGAAATCAACATTAAAAACATTAAAAAGCATGTTCTCAACTAATGTACTAAAGACTGAAAGTGCTGGAAGGCGACCTCATGTCATCAACAGAGAACTAAGAGGAATTTGGAAGACATCAATCGAAATCGGCGCATCGAATCCTGTACTCCGGATTGGTGCTATTGAACTGTTTTATCCCACCCTTAAAATCCAGGTTTTGTGTGTCTTTTATATCTTGTTGTGTGTATGCGGGATTTAAGAAGGGGTAGAGTTAAAGTTATAGAGTTAGGAGTTAACAGTTCATATTTTTTTCTTTTACCACTTGTTAAAGGCAATTTGTTAAATAAACAGTTATTTACTTATTAAGTTTACTAACCTGGTGCTCGTATTCTGTTAACCTAAATTAAACAGTTAGGTAGAATTGGGGCAATTTGGTGCTTTGATCAAGCTTTTCACATTTGTCGTGGCCCAGGGAGCAGTGGGGCTTGCGTACAGAGCGCACTATCCCCAGTCAGTTGTGACACGGGTCACACCCTGTGTTTTTTTCCCTTCTGGATTGTCAGGAATGATCTTCATGTAGGAGGACACACTTCAATACCAATCCCAATCGGAATGTGATTTAATCCCCTCTCATTTTCCACTGGTCTGTCCCACAGTCCTGTTCAGACACTCTGTGATGTGCAGCCTCTTTTTCAGGGACTTGTTGTGGGTGGAGCACTGCCTGAGATGTGAATCCACAGGTCCCAAACCCCCAGACACAGAGTTTGAATATCTCGAGATTTTTTTCTAGTTCCGGAAAGGAACTTTATCTGCTCAAACTTACATTTAAAAAGACTTGCATTTATATAGTACTTCAAGCCACTTTATAGACAAAGAAGTAACTTTGAAGCGTGGTCATGGTTGTAGGAAACATGGCAACTAATTTTATGCAAACCAAACTCACACACAAATAACAATGTGACAATGGCCATTGTCACTGGTCAAATGAACATACGAACTAGGAGTCAATGACAGTCCACACAATTCTGAGGGAGTGCCACACTGTCAGAGGTGTCGTCTTTTGGATGAGATGGTAAACTGAGGCTGCATGTGCCAGCTCTGGTGGGTGGCAAAGGTCACATAGCACCTTTTCAAAGAAGAGCAGCTAGTTCCCCCCAGTTCATAGTTTGTATGTTCGTTTGACCAATGACAACACGGAATGTCTGACCATTATCACATTGAATTTTTGAGACTTTGCTTTGCATAAAATTAGTTGTTTCCTGCCTTTCAAAAATGTCCATGCTTCAAAGATGCTATAAAGCAGCTTGATGGGCTATATAAATGCATGTCCTTTTAAATGTGAGTTTGAGCAGATAAAGCTCAATTCAGGAGCAGCGCCCTCCATTTGTCAGATATTAACCCATTCATTTAACATACCTATGGTCTCTTGTAGTGCCCTTATGTCCTCTTCACAAATGAATTTCCGACCTAATTTTGTATCATCAGCAAATTTTGCAACTTTACCTATGAGCTCTTCATCCAAGTCATTTATATAAATTGTCAAAAGTTGAGGTGATGTTGATTGAGGGATAAATTTTGGCCAGGACACCGGGGATAACTCACTGCTCTTCTTTGAAATGGTGCCAGTGAAATTTCTCATTAACAAGAGCAGGCACATGCAGCCCCAGTTTATCATCTCATCTGAAAGACGTTATCGCTGACAATGTGGCACTCCCTCAGTGGTGCACGGAGTGTCAGCTTTGATTTTTCTGCTCAAGCTTTGGAGGAGGACTTGAACCCATAACCTTGCGACTCAGCTGGCCTTCGAGACTCTTTGCCATTCAATACAGATCATGGCTGATCTGACTGTAACCTCCAGGCGACACCCGGAAATATTTCACCCCCTTCTTTATCAATAATCTATCCACCTCTGCCTCAAAAACATTCAAAGGCTCTGCTTCCACTGCTTTTTGAGGATGGGATTTACAAAGACTCACTACCCTCTGAGAAAAAAAAAATCTTCTTATCTGTCTGAAATGGGCGGCTCCTTATTTTTAAACAGTCGCCCCTCATTCCAGATCCTCCCACAATCGGAACCATCATATCCACATCCACCCTGTCAAGAACACTCAGGATCTTTCAATCAAGTCGCCTCTTAATCTTCTAAACTCCAGCGGATATAAACCTAGTCTGTCCAATCTTTCCTCATAAAATAACTTGCACATTCCTGGTATTAGTCTAGTAAGCCTTCTCTGAATTGCTTCTAATGCATTTACATCCTTCCTTAAATAAGGAGACCAATATGGACACAGTGTTCCAGATGTGGTCTCACCAGTGTTCGGTTAAACTTTTAGATTTTCATTTATCCATGTTTTCATGACGCCATCGCAGTCATTGCGCGTGTGCACGGTTTCCACCTGTATCAAAAGGGTTTCAATCAGTTGCAGGCGTCACAGTGAACCTTTCAAAGACAGTCATCGGTTTAGGTCATTTCTTTATTGGGGAATTGTTTCCTGCAGGACTGAGATTCTGTCAGCAGGTGGCGGTGGTGTGCTTTGAGACAATGAAAGACTTGCGTTCAGACAGGGTCTCAAACCATCCCAGAGACTTACCACCCGCAATGAATTTCCGCAAGTGCAGTAGCCATTTTACATGCAGCAAGATCCACAGAGAGAATATAAAAATAATAACCTGCTAAGTTCTCTTTGGCGTTCTTTTGAGGGCAGAAGGATAACTCCCCTGCTTCTTTTTCCTGTCGCCTCCGAAACATAGCTTGAAGCAGATAAGACCTTGGTTTAACATCTCACCTGAAAGGCAACACGTATGCCGATAAACAGAGCGAGCTCAATGTGGTATTTTGGAAGCGGTTCATTTAGCCTCCCGAATTTTGCGACCATTCAAATAAAGCATGTCTGATCCATACAAAATTATAATACTGTGGATGTTGGAAAGGTTGGGGACATTAGCGAGACTAAATGCTCTCCGCCCGATATTCACTTTCATTGACTTCAATGTTACAGAATATCCGCCCTGTCATTTCACAGTTGGCAAATGTGATTCCACGACTTTACGACCCCACTGATTTCCAATATCACCCCGAGTGTTGATTTGCTGCCGTGACTCTGCTCTTCCACACAATCGCTTCAAGTTTAAGGTCACTTGCTATAAATTCATGGTCAGAACAATATTTCACTGCACAGCTGGTCTCTGAGTTTTATTCTGCTACTTTGCCGGGTCCTGGTCAGAAATTGGCTTTCGCCTAAGTTGAATTCCAGCTGTGCTGTTGTCACTGTATTTGCTGCAGCTTTTTACTGAGATTAGATCTCAGGATCTTCCTCCGAGCTCCAGTGACCCCATTCCCATTGAACTGCTGCCAGCGAACGCATTTGCCTGTCTTCCATGTTAGCTCACATTGGTGGTGGCTTGTAGTATTGTCATTGGGCTAGTAACCTAGAGACAGTGCTCCGGATACCCGGGCTCGAATTGTACCAGGGCAGATAGTGGAATTGGAACTCAATAGAACTCTGGAATTAAAAAGTCTAATGAAACTATTGCTGATTGCCGTAGAAAACCATCTGGTTCCTCAACTGGTTTGGTCTACATATGACTCCAGATCCACAGCAATGTGGTTCACTCTGAAATGGCCTTGCAGGCCACTCAATTGTATCCAACTGCTAAAAAGTCAATAACAAGGAATGAAAAGGTATGGTAATAGGCAACAGAAACGACGATGGCAAATGGGGTGAAAGCCTATCGGGGGTAGGCAGGATTGTGAGGTTGAGGTTACAATCAGATCAGCCGCAAAGTTCAGTGGGCCGAATGGTCTACTCCTGCTTCTAATTCGTATCTAAGCCCAACCCTGTCGACTATTAAAATCTTCCTTGTTAACATCTAGGGGCCTGTGTCAAAATTGGGAGAGCTGCAACACAAACTCGCCAAGCAACAGCTTGAAATAGTCATCGGAATCAAACCTTGCCTTCCCCATCCCTGGGTATGTCCTACGCCATCGGCAGAACAGACCCAGCAGAGGTGGCGGCACAGTGGTATCCAGTCAGGAGGGAGTTGCCCGGAAAGTCCTCAACATTTATTCCGAACCCCATGAAGTCTCATGACAACAGGTCAAAGGTGGCCAAGGAAGCCGCCTGCTGATTATCACGTGTCACAACCCCCAACCTCAGCTGATGAATCAGCACTTGGAGGAACCACTGAGGGTGGCAAGGGTGCAAAATGCACTTTGGGTTGGGGACTTCAAAGTCCATCACCAAGAGTGGCTCAGTAGCACCACCACAGTCCGAGCTGACCGAGTCCTCAAGGACTTACCTGCTCGAGTGGGTCTGCAGCAGGTGGTGAGGGAACCAGCAAGAGGGAAAAACATAATTGACCTGATACTCACCAACCTGCTTGCTACAGATGCATCTTTCCATGACAGTATTGGTAGGAATTGTCGCTGCACATTCATTGGAGATGAAGTCCCACCTTCACACTAAGGATATCCTCCATTGTGATATGTGGCACTACCACTGTGCTAAATGGGTTAGATTTCGAACAGGTCTAACAACTCAAGACTGGGCATCCATGAGGCATTGTGAGCCAACAGCAGCAGCAGAATGGTACTCAACCATGATCTGTAACCTCATGGCCCCACATATTCCCCATTCTACCATTATCAGCAAGACAGGGGATAACCGTGGTTCAATGAAGAATGCAGGAGGGCATGCCAGGAGCAGCACCAGGCACACCTGAAAATGAGGTGCCAACCTACTTAAGCTACAACATAGGACGTAACATCATAAGTAGCAATAGAGCTAAGTCACTCCACGACCAATGGATCTGATTTAAGCTCTACAGCCCTGCCACATCCAGTCGTGACTGGTGGTGGACAATTAGATAGTTCACTGGAGGAGGAGGCTCCACAAATATCCCTATCCTCAATGATGGGGGAGTACAGTACATCAGGGAAAAAGATTAGGCTGAAGCATGCGCAGTAATCTTCAGCCAGAAGCACCAAGAGCATGATCCATCTCGGCCTCCGCCAGAGACCCCCAGCATCACAGGTGCCAGTCTTCAGCCAATTCAATTCACTCCACGTGATATCAAGGAACGGCTGAAGGCGCTGGATACTACAAAGGCTATGGGCCCTGACAATGTTCCGACAATGGTGCTGAAGGCTTGTGGTCCAGCCCCTAGCCAAGCGGTTCCAGAACAGCGACAACACTGGCATCTACCCGACAATACAGGAAATTGCCCAGGTATGTCCTGCACACAGAAAGCAGGACAAATCCATCCTGGCCAATTATTGCCTCATCAGTCTACTCACGGTCATCAGTAAAGTGATGGAAAAAGGTCACCAACAGTGCCATCAAGCAGCACTTACTCAGCAATAACCAGTTCACTGATGCCCAGTTTGGATTCCGCCAGGGTCACTCAGCTCCTGACCTCATTACAGCCTTGGTTCAAACATGGACAAAGATCTGAACACCAGAGGTGTGGTGCGACATCAAGGCAGCATTTGACCCAATGTGGCATCAAGGGACCTTAGCAAAACTGAAGTCAATGGGAACACTCCCAGCTGGTTGGAGTCATGCCTAGAACAATGAAAGATGGTTATGGTTGTTGGAGGTCAGACATCCCAGTTCCGGGGAAGCACTGCAAGAGTTCCTCAGGGTAGTGCCCTAGAACCAACCATTTCAGCTGCTTGACCAAGGACCTTCCTTCCATCATGAGGTCGGAAGTGGGGATGTTCGCTGATAATTACACAATGTTCAGCACCATTCGTGACTCCTCAGGTACTGAAGCAGTCCATGTCCAAATGAAGCGAGACCTCGATAATGTCCAGGTCTGGGCTGATAAGTGGTAAGTAACATTCACGCCACACAATTACCAGGCAATGACCATCTCCAACAAGAGACAATCTAACCAACAACCCTTGACTTTCAATGACATTGCTATCGCTGAATCCCCAAATATTAACGCCCTAGGGGGTTACCATTGACAAGGAAGTGAAGTGAACCAGCCATATAAATGCTGTGGCTGCAACAGCAGTCAGATGCTATGAATCCTGTGGTGAGTAACTCACCTCCTGTCTCCCCAGAGCCTGTCCACCATCTACAAGGCACAGGTCAGGTGTGTGATGGAATACTCTCCACTTACCTGGATGAATGCAGCTCCAACAACGCTCATCAGCTTGACAACACCCAGGGCAAAGCAGTCCCCTTGATTGGCACCACATCCACAAGCATTCACGCCTCCACCAGTAACGCACAGCAACAGCGGTGTGTGCCATCTACAAGGTGCACTGCAGAAACTTACAAAGGCTCGTTTGGCAGCACTTTCTTAACACATGACCATGAAGAAGGACCAGGGCAGCAGATACATTGTAACACCACCACCTGGAAGCTCCCCTCCAAACCACTCACCATCCTGATTTGGAAATATGTCGCCGTTCCTCTCATTGCATAAAAATCCGAGAACACCCTCCCTAACAGCACTGCGGGTGTACTAAACCATATGGACTGCAGCGTTTCAAGACGGCAGTTCACCACCATCTTCTCATGGGCAACTCGGGAGGATCAATAAATGCTGGTGTAGCCAACGACACCCAGTTGCCATAAATTAATAAAATAGAAATCTCTAGGGTCTCCTCTGAACGCCACTCACCATGGACACTGTCGATTTTCTGTGAAGAATCACTAAGTCTTCAATCACAAAGTATTTCTACTCCACATTTTCAGCTCAGCCTTTGCCTCATTCAGCACTTGAACAAAAACTTATTTTTGTTATCTTCTGGTCGGGTGTGAAGGATTGCAACCTTCTCAAGCATAAGGATACCATGACCCTCTGGATCCTACCTTCACTTCGCTTCCCTTCAACACTATTTCACCTTCAGATTTCACCATTTACCATGTATTCACGAGGCATTCTGGCCTGACCCTCCCTGACACCGAATGATCTGCCCTCAGCAAAGGCCTCAGCTTAATTCCAACACACCTACACCCCAATGAATTTGATCTTGGAAACGTTTTGACATCTTCTTCCGTCATCTCCACTCTGTGCCCATTATTTTGCTAAGAAGCTTCCTGCCACTCAGTGGAACATGTTACCCGCCTCTAATGTTCTCCTTCCACCTAGACACCTCCATATGGCCTCTGACCCGCGGTATATTTTTCATTGGCATGGAACTTGGCGTGACATCAGCTGTCTCTAATTATCTCATTCCCTCACTCACCAACCTATCTCCCTCTGAACTTGCAGCGCTCGGTTCTGTCAAGCCCAGTCATAAAATCGCCATCAAACCTGTTGACAAGTATGATGCTGATGTTGTCTGACATATTGACCTCCACCTAGCAGAGCCTGAAAACCAACTCCCTGAAACTTCTTCTTACCTCCGCTAAGCCATGACCCCATGACCAAACATCAAGCCAATGCATCTGGGACAACACTAACCTCATCTGCTTTAGAGATCTTCCCTCTACAGCCTCCAGCATTATAGTCCTGCAACCACAACAGCCCGCTTCTCCCTCCTTCCCAAAATCTACAAGAGGATTGCTCTCATTGATCTATTGTTTCAGGCTGTCCCTGTCCCACTGAACTGAGGCCTACCTATTTTGCCATTATTTCTCCCTCCCCTTGTGGATTCTCTTCCAACCTGCATCAGTGACTTTTCCATTGCCCTACATCACTCCAACTGTTTCCAGTTTCCAGATCCTATTTTCTCTTCTTCACCACGGACATCCAATTTTACAGGTCCATCCCCCATCAAGCTGGCCTGAGAGATTTCCACTTTGCCCTGGAATGGAGGCCCAACCGGTCCCATTCACCATCACCCTTCTCCACCAGGCTGAACTTGTTTTCATATTGAACAACTTCTTCTTCACTTCCTGCAAATCAAAGCTGTTTCTATGGGTTACCCCCATGTGTATTTTATATGCCTGACGTTTTGTGGATGATGTGGAGCTCTCCTTGTTTCAGTCTTCAGGCTCCTTCCCTCATTCCTATTCCAGGATATCGCCGTCTCCTGAATAAATTTCATTATTTTGATTTGAATTTCCACCTTCACCTGGTCCATCTCTTCCCTTCCCTTCCTTGATTTCTCTGCCTCCCCTTCTGAAGATAGGCTACGAGCAACATGCATCACCAGGCCACAAACTCCCACACCTACCTTGACTTCACTTCCTCACAATCACCTTCCTGTACGGGCTCTTTTCCATTCTCCAAGTTTCTCCATTTCATCTGTTCAGAAAATAGAACCATGTATATTAGCTCTTATAACATGTTTTCCTTTTTCCTCAACTAAGGATACCCTCTCTCCTCCCTATCCCCCCGCCACCCCCTCCTACCTCCACCGTCGTTGAAAGGGCCCCCCACCGTCTCTGATCTATTTCGTGCCGTTCTTCTTCTCCCTCCCCTAACATCACTAGATTTCTCCTTGTCTTCACCTTCCACCCCTCTCGTCTCCATATTGAACCATCATTCTCCACTATTTCCACCACCTGCAGTGTGATGCCACCACCAAACAATATTTCACTGCTTTCCCCTTTTAGTATTCCGAAGTGTCTGTTTCACCTGCAAATCTCTGGTCCATTACAGCCCCAACATCCCCTCCCTTTCCAACAGCACCTTTCTATGCAAACACAAGAAATGCAACACCTGCCCTTTTACATCCTGCCTTCTCACCATTCAAAGCCCCAAAAGCTCCTCCTAAGTGAAACATCAATTTACTTGTACTCCTTCCAATGTATTATACTTTACTTGGTGCTCATGATACGGTTGCCTCTACATTGACCACACTCAGACTGAGTGACCATCTTGTGGAAAAGCTTCATTCGCTCTGCAGGCATGACCCTGAGCTTCGTGTTGCTTGTCATTTTAATTCTCCGCTTTGCTCCCACTCTGGTCTGTCTGTCCCTGGCCTGTTACAGTTTCCAATGAACTCAACACAGCCTCGACAAAAAGCACCTCATATTTCGTCTCAGCTCCCTACAGCAACACTGAGTTGAACAAAATTAGATCATAACCTCTGCCTACATTTTGTGCCCTTTCTTTCCTTCTTCCTTCACTTTGCATTAGGCGGCTGTTATCCATCCATTCACACCCCATTTCAACACATTCCTTGTTTCTTTACAGTACTCATTACCAGAAAACCTTCTGTCTTCAACCCTACCGCAGAACTACCTACGGGGTTTCCGGGGGGCGGAGGGTGGGGGGGGTTCCTTGCTCTGAAATAATTGCCCGATATGTCTCGCTACATTGCAACAGTGCGTATATTCCAAATGCATTTCCTGGGTCTTACAAGTATTTTCGGACGACTCGATTTCGTGAAAGGCGCTAAATAAATGCAGGTCTTTTTCTTTCTAGTGGTTAATTCAAATGGAATCTGACGGCCCAAATCCCTCTAAAGCTCTTCCCAGTGCCTGTTATCAAAATAACTCCTTAACATTTACGGTAATTGATATTTTAGGGTGAGCGGCTACCATGATTAACAGATTTCAGTTTATGGATCGGGATTTACACCATGTTTCTCTGGATGGTTTATAACCGTCAGCAAGTACCTCTGGAGCAAAGTGCGATAGAATCGCAAACCTCGCCCGTCTCCGCCTCCTCCCTCTCTCCAATCTTTCTCTCCACCCACTGCCAACTCTCCATGGACTTTCACCCTCCCTGGCTGGGTTCAATCATTCTCCATTTTCTTAACCTGTGCATCGCTCTCACCACTCTCTGCCTTGTTTTCCCATGTAAAACACTACGGCACATGGTTTAGTAATAACAATAACTACCCGAGCATTTAGGTGAATTTCGTCGACAAATCCGTGATCTGAAGGTGTTCGACAGCGCAGTAAAGTCGAAACTGAAATCGGATTGAATCAGCAGTTGTTGAGTGTGAACATGGCTTCTAAACAGCAGGGAGAAAATTTCACAGAGGATTTATATTGTTCAATTTGTCTTGATTTCTTCACCGATCCGGTAATACTGGATTGTGGACACAACTTCTGCCGATCCTGTATCACCCAGTGTTGGGAAAAGAAAGACATAAACCCCTGCCCAGAATGTAGAGAGGTGTTTCCGGAAATAAACCTCAGGGTAAATCGGGCCTTAGCGAATCTGGCCGAGAAAGCTCGAAAATTAAAGCTGAATCCGAAAGAGAAAGAAAGTAAACTTCACTGTGAGAAACATCAAGAAGAACTGAAGCTGTTTTGTGAAACTGACAAGAAATTGATCTGTTTGATTTGTAGAGATTCGCGGGAACACAGAGAGCACCGCTTCCTGCCGATCGATGAAGCTGTTGAAATCTACAAGGTAAAAGGGGAAATATTTTACACAAGGATAGTTTTATCACATTTTCATGGTCTAATACTCTCATTCTGTGATTTTCTCTCCCAATCCCAGGATCAGCTGAAATCTTCCTTAGATTCTCTCACAGAGAAGAAATCGGCGGTTCTAGAAACGGAACAGAAACAGAAACGGAAGATTTCCGAAGTTAGGGTAAGGCCTCACTGTGCTGATTTTCTGGGATCTCGGTTAGTTTTGTTCCCTTTATCGCGGGACATTAACTATGTTTCGTATTTCATTTGGTAGGAACAGTCGAGCAGTCTGCAGACACACATCACATCCGAGTTCACTAAAATGCATCAGATTCTCACTGAGAAAGAGGAGCGTTTACTCAGAGATCTCATGGAAGAAGAGGAGCGGATTCTAGAAGCAATGGCGAAAAACCTTCGAGAGATTCAGGAGAATTTAAATTCTATTGAGGAGAAGCTCTCAAAAGTTCAGAAACAGATGGAGCAAAAAGACGAGTTGATATTTTTGAAGGTGAGGGAACATATTGCGGGTCAGTTCAATGAGGCTTCACACAGTCACAAAATAACTGGTAACTGAAATAAATATAGAATGTACTGAAAAAATAAAATCTGAGTTAAACAAATTTCTGTCTGTTTTGTGCAGTTCTGAGGTCTCCCCGAAATAATCGGCTTCCACATTGTCTGCAGATTCCCGGGAATACTTGTACCGTCCCGAGAATGAATTTTCTTGATCTTCACACTTGCTTTGTGATTATTTCCGTGTTGCCAAGTTTAATTTTCTCCTGGAACGCCCATTTCGATCCAGTTGCAGCTCATGTTGTGTGTGTGTGGGTGTGTTTGGTACGGTGTGTGAGAGTCACTGTGTCTGTGAGAAGGACTGATGTTGAGTTCCAGTTTATTTGACTCTCCACAATCTTCCTTCCAAAATGCATCACTTTACACTTCCGTGTTAAATCTCATCTGCTCTGACCAGCCGCCCTGTTTATGTCCTCCTGAACTGTGTGCAGGTCAACTCATTACAGAAAGGATTTAATTGCATTAGGACACAGAGGAGATTTACGAGGATGTGACCAGGAATGGAAAAATGCAGCTACGAGGAAAGATTGGATAGACTGGGGATGTTCTCCCTGGAACAGAGGAGGCTGAGGGGAGATTTGAGATATACAGAATTGTGAGGGGCCTGATAGAGTGGGTGGGGAGGGGCCTATTTACTTACCAGAGAGGTCAGTGACGAGGGGGCACAGGTTTAAAGTGTTGGATAGAAAGATGAGAGAGGAGATGAGGAAAATATTTTACACCCAGAGGGTTGTGGGATCTGGAACTCACTGCCTGAAAGGGTAGTAGAGGCAGAAACCCTGAACTCATTTAAAAGCTGTCTGGATATTGACATCAAGTGCTGTAACCTGCAGGGGTTGTGGACCAAATGATGTAAAGTGCGATTAGGCTGGGTGGTTTGTTTACATCTGGCGCAGACACGATGGGCCAAGTGGCCTCTTTCTGTGCCGTAAACTTTCTATGATTCTAAATCTGTTACTTTGCTCCTCACTGTTGGTGATTCATTTTTTTCAGGAGGAAGCTTGTCGGAAGAGAAGGTAGGACATGCTCTCTACTGAAACTCTGCACAGTTTGGTAAAATAACTCAGAAAGGTTTTGTTATGATTTTTTTTCTAGTTACCATCGCAACATTAAAGGGTCATTCATCGGGCGACAGTAGCTCTGTTTATAGTTTAAGCACTAGTGTTTTATTATAATGACAAACTTTATTCCAGCCGTTAGATGAGATTTCATGTAACTGGTCTACATTATTGTATTAAATTACAAGATTCCATGCAGTCCCGAAGTGCTCACTTCCAGGCTGCATACTGCTGTTACTGTGGCTGTGACCTTCCGACTGACCCTGAGAGAGCCACACCATCCATGTTTCCATGGTGTCAACCATCCATGTCCCTGCAAGGCTCCTGATCAAAACGAGACAGTCACATGTTAATGGGGGAATGGGTTTTGTTTTTATTCCAATATAGAATCTTGATCTGCATCCTTAACACCAGCAAAACATACCCAGCAGATGTGGCGGCACTGTGGCATAAAGCTTGATGGGAGTTGCGCTGGGAGGCCATAACATTGACTCCAGAGCCCATGAACCTGGACAAGGAAACCTGCAGATTATCTTTTACCCACCCATCCGCCACACCTCAGCCCCTAACCCCTGCCTCAGCTGATGAATCAGCACTCCTCCACGTTGAACTTCACTTGGAGGAAGCACTGAGTGGCAAGGGTGTAGAATGTACACTGGATGGGATTCAGTGTCCATCACCAAGATTGGCTCGGTCGTGGAACTACCTCCCTAGAGCACTGTGAGCGTACCTAAACCACATAGACTGCAGCAGTTCAAAGAGGCAGCTCACCACCACCTTGTGAAGGGCAATTAGGGGGGCAATAAATGCTGGCCTCACCAGCGATGCCCACATCTCATGCATTGATAAAAAAAAATTACGACTACTGGCCGAGCTGGCTATGCCCCAATGGACATAGCTGCTAGACTGGGTCTGCGGCAGGTGGTGAGGGAACCAACAAGAGGGAAAAACATACTTGACCTCATCCTCGCTGATCTGCCTCCGAACATGCATCTGTCCATGGCTGTATCAGTAGGAGTGACCACCACACAGTCTTTGTGGTGATGAACTCCTGCCTTCAGATTGGGGATACCCACACACAAGACTGGGCATCCATGGAGCGCTGTGGGCTATCAGCAGCAGCAAAATTGTACTCAACCACACTCTGTAACTTCGTGGCTCGGCATGTCCCCAACTCTACCCTTACCACCAAGCCAGGGAATTAACCCTGGTTCAATGAAAGCCCAGATTTTCCAGCCCTGTCGCTGGTGGGACCCGCCGTGGGCAAGGCAGCAGCCCAGCCACAAGGCCATTGACTGGCGGTGGGACTGGAAGATCGCGGCGGCGGGCGGGTGCGGAAAACTCCGCCTTTTCAGGAGGGCATGCCAGGAGCAGCACCATTTATACCTAAAAAGGAGGTGTCAACTTAGTGAAGCCAGGACTCAGGATGACTTACATGTCAGACAGCATAAGCCACATGCGATAGACACAGCTAAGCGATCCAACAACCAATGGATCAGATCTAAGTTGTGCAGTCCTGGCACTTCCAGCCGTGCATGGTGGTGGACAATAAAATAACTAATTGGGGGAGGAGTCTCCACAAATATCCCGCCCTCAATGATGGGGGAGCCCAGCACATCATTGCAAAAGATTAAGGATGAAGCTTTTGCTATAATCTTTAGCCAGATGTGCCCAGTGGATGATCCATCTCGGCCATCTCCAGAAGTTCCCAGCCTACCAGTCTTCAGCCAATTCGATTCATTCCATGTGACATCAAGAAACCTAATTCTGGGGAATGAAGCCGGACAGGTGGCTGAGATGGTGGTGGGGGAGCATTTTAGTGATAGCGACCACAACATGGTACAGTTTAAGTTTGTAATGGACAAAGAAATAGACAAGTTGCAAAAAAAAAATGGTTTTGGATTTGGGGAGAGTGGATTTTCGTAAAATAAGACAAGATCTGGCCAAGGTAAACTGGGAACAGCTACTTGTGGGGAAATCTACAGAGGAGCAATGGGGTGCGTTCAAAAAGGAAATGGGGAGGGTACAGGCTCAACATGTTCCCTCTAGGGTGATAGGAAAGTGTAACGAGCCCAGAGAACCATGGATGACCTGAGATATTCAGGATACGATAAGAAGGAAAAGAGAGGCTTTTAGGAGGTACAAGGAAAGCAAATCAGTGGAGGCATTAATGGAGTACAGACAGTGCAGGGTGGAGCTTTAGAAAGCAATTAGGAAAGCAAAGAGGGCACATAAGGGACCAAGGGGGCCATCAATGGGTGGAGCCAGAGGACATCGCTAGAATGTTGAATGAATATTTTACATCTGCCTTCACCCAAGAGAATGAAAATGAAGGTATCGAGCTCGGGGAGAGAGACTGCGAGGTTCTTCTGCAAATTGATATAGGGAGTGACAAGATATTGGAGGTGTTGGCATGCTTAAAAGTGGACAGATCTCCAGGTCTAGATGATTTGTGTCCCAGACGGCTGAGGGAGGCAAGGGAGGAGATCGCAGGGGCTCTGACCCAAATTTTTAATTCGTCTCTGGACACAGGGGAGGTGACTGAGGACTGGAGAACAGCTAATGTGGTTCCGCTATTTTCGAAGGGTTGTAGAGAAAAGCCAGGGAACCACTAGCCAGTGAGTCTCACGTCAGTGGTAGGGAAACTATTGGAGAAATTTCTGAAGGAGAGTATCTATCTCCACTTGGAGTGGCAAGGTTTGATCATGGATAGTCAGCGTAGCTTTGTCAGAGGGAGGTCATACCTTACAAATTTGATTGAATTTTTTGAGGAGGTGACTAGGTGTGTAGGTGAGGGTAGTGTAGTTGATGTAGTTTATATGGATTTCAGCAAAACCTTTGACAAGGTCCCACATGGAAGACTTATAAGGAAGGCAAATGCACATGGGATACAGGGTAATGTGATAAGTTGGATTCAAAATTGGCTTAGTTGTAGGAGAGAGAGGGTGATGACAGAGGGATGCTTTATTGACTGGAAGCCAGTGTCCAGTGGCATACCACAGGGATCTGTGCTGGGTCCCCTATTATTTGTCATTTATATAAATATCATAGATGACTATGTGGGGGGTACGATTAGGATGTTCGCGGATGACTCAAAAATTGGCCAGGTGGTTAATAGTGAGATTGAGTGTCTTGAGCTACAAGAAGATATAGACGGGCTGGTCAAATGGGCAGATGGAATTTAACCCTGAAAAGTGTGAGGTGATACACTTTTGAAGGAGTAATTTGATAAGGAAGTATTCAATGAACGGCATGACACTATGAAGTTCTGAGTTACAAAGGGACCTTGGTGTTTGTGTCTATAGATCTCTGAAGGTGGAGGAGCATGTTAGTGGGGTGGTGAAAAAGGCATATGGGACATTTGCCTTTATCAATCGAAGCATAGATTACAAATGTAGGGAAGTCATGTTGGAATCGTATAGAACCTTGGTGAGTCCACAGCTGGAGTACTGTGTGCAGTTCTGGTCACCACATTAAAGGAAGGATGTGATTGCAATGGAGGAGATGCAGAGAAGATTCACCAGGATGTTGCCTGAGATGAAATATTTAAGTTATAAAGAGAGGTTGGATAGGTTTGAGTTGTTTTCATTGGAGCAGAAAAGACTGAGGGGCGACCTGATCGTGGTGTACAAGATTATGAGGGGCATGGACAGGGTGCAGCTGTTGCCCCTAGTTGAAGGGCCAGTCACAAGGGGACTTAAGTTCAAAGTGAGGGGCAAGAGCTTTAGGGGTCTGTGAGGAAAAGGTTTTTTACCCAGAGGGTGGTGACGATCTGGAATGCACAGCCTGGGAGGATAGTGGAGGCGGGTTGCCTCACGTCCTTTAAAAAGTACCTGGATGAGCACTTGGCACTTCATAACATTCAAGGCTATGGGCCAAGTGCTGGTAAAGGGGATTAGGTAGGTAGGTCAGGTGTTTCTCATGTGTCGGTGCAGATTCGATGGGCTGAAGTGCCTCTTCTGCACTGTGTGATTCTGTGATTCTTTGAATCCTCTAATATCACCATCCTGGGGGTTACAATTGACCAGAAACTGAACTGGATTTGCTGTATAAATACTGTGGCTACAAGGGCAGTTCAGAGACTAGGAATCCTGTAATGACTAACTCGCCTCCTGACTCCCCAAAACCTGTCCACCATCCAGAAGAAAAAAGTCAGGAGTGTGATGGAATACTTTCCACTTGTCTGAATGAGTGCTGCTCCAATAACATTCAAAAAGTTTGACACCATCCAGGACAAAGAAGCCCACTTGATTGGCATCTCATCCACAAACATTAATTCTCTCCAACACTGACGCAAAGGCAGCAGTGTGTACCATCTACACGATGTACTGCAGGGCCTCACCAAGGCTCTTTAGACAGCACCTTCCAAACCCACAACTGCTGATGGACAAGGGCAGCAGATGCATGGGAACACCACTACCTGGAAGTTCCCCTCCAAGCCTCACACTATCCGGACTTGGAAATATATCACCGTTTCTTCACTGTCACTGGGTCAAAGTCCTGGAACTCCCTCCCTAACAGCACCATGGGTGTACCTACAACACGTGGACTGCAGCGGTTCAAGAAGGCAGCTCACCACCACCTTCTGAAGGTGCAATAAGGGATGGGCAACAAATGCTGGCATAGCAGTGAAGGCCACATCCCATGAATGAATTAGAAAAATCAACACAACAGCTGAAACTTGTTTTAAGATATACAGCAAAACTGACACCGAACCACAAGGAGATATTAATACCAATGACGGAGGTATGTTTTAAAGCGTATTAAAGGAAGAAAGAGAGATAGAAAGGCAGAAAGCTTTCAGAATTTCAGAGTTCAGGGCCTTGGCAGCTGAAGGTCGACTTGCCAATTGTGGAGCGATTAAAATCAGGGATATTCAAGAGGCCAGAAGTAGAGGAGCGCAGGTGTCTCGGAGAGTTGTGTAGATGTTTTCAGCCTTTGCCTTTATTCTACAAGCTTTGTTTGTAATACAGCAAGTAGACAGGCTAAATGTTTATCTTCTCCTGTGATTTGTCATATCCCGGTAACTGATCTGTTATGGGCTATGGGCCTTTTTCAGGACATGGGTATTTCCATACTCTGCCCTTGCATTTCATGTCTAAAATCATGCCTAAAGTGTTCTAATATGATGAATTTATCATATAAACTGTTTCATATTAACAGGATTAGTGATGAAGGTAATGTTCTCTCAGTGTCTGATGCTGCCCTGACTATCGGAAAGTTCAAAGGCCCTCTACAGTACACAGCGTGGAGGGAAATGATAAACTTCATCAATCCCGGTAAAACTCCTATATTAATTTTCTTGATCACAGGCCCAACATTACACACTCACATTGCCGGTTGTTAATCCCTGGAGACTCTCAATTCTTATATTTTGCTTTCTGTGGTTTCCTCTGGGTAAGTGTCTGAAGCCATCAGCACTGTGTGTCAAAGCAGTGAGGGGATCTGTGTAACCAGAGGAATAGAGCACGGATCTCAGGATGTGAAATAGAATTTGTAGAGGAGATTGGACTGGAATTCTGGGTACATTTTTCATCAATGTATAATCAGGAAGTCATGCAGACTTTGAAGAGAATGTGTGAAAAGAGAGCGAATGCGTGAAGTGGAATTAAACTCCTTAGTCACGAGGAAGTGAGTTTGCACTGTAAAAGGGAGGACACCAGGCGTTTTATCCAAGTGTTCAAGATTGAAACAGTACAGAGGGGATAAACTTTCATAGTTTTCACACAATCACAGAGTCTGCATCAATGTAAGGATAACGACAAATTTAGAAAAGGGAGGGGACACAGCGCTTTGGGTTGAACGAGGCTGATTTTTTGAGTGACCCCATTAATCGAGCAGGTAGTGAACCAGTGAACCCACTGCTCTGTCTACGAACTTGATAAGAAGCCCAGCCCATTCTGAGGATTGAGCTGAAGTACAATGTCATTGTCCAGTTTGTCATAGGTCTGTTGTGTGGAAAGGTGCTCGGTGGTTAGACAGTGGTGGGCGGGGATGTGGGAGAAACAAGAAATCCGATGTTCCTCCAGTGAGGGGTTGTGGTAGTTCGATCATCATAAGGTCATAAGAAATAGGCGCAGGAATAATCCATTTGCTCAACCTGCTCTGCCATTTGATAAGATCATGGCTCTTGTAACTGTGGCCTTAAGTGCCCTTTTTTCCTGTCCCCTGTAGCCCTTCACTCCACTAACGATCAAAAACCTGTCTAATTCAGCCCTGACTAAATAAAACAACTTTGTCTCCATTGCTCTCTGTGGAAGAGAATTGCAAAGGCTAACATCCCTCCAAGAGAAGAAATTCCCTCTCATCTCTGTCATAAAAGGGAGACAGACCCCTTATTTATAAACTATTTCCCCTGCTTCTAGATTCCCACACTAATGGAAACACCCTCCCAGTATGTCCCCTGTCAAGCTCCCTCAGAATCATACATGTTTCAATAAGATCACCACTCATTTTTCTAACCTTCAAGAGTACAGGCCTAACCTGCTCAACCTTTCCTCAAAAGACAACTCCTTCATCCCAGGAATCAGCCTAGTGATCCTTCTTTGAACTGTTTCGAAGATAAATATATATCTGCTTTAATTAAGGAAACCGTACTGTACGATTACTCTCGCCAATGCCCTATACAGCTCTCTCAAGAGTTCACCATTATTATGCTCCATCTCCCTTTCAATAGAGGACAACATTCCATTTGCTTATTATTAACTTGCCGTACCTGTTTAGGGAGGTAGACAGAAAAGTGGATTTGAGGCCACAGTTAGAGCAACCATGATCTTATCGAATGGTGGAGCAGGTCAATGGGCAAATGGCCTACTCATGCTCAAACTCCTTGTATTCTTGTGCCAAACTTTTATGATTAATGTATAAGATCCCCTTGTACTTCAGTATTCAGCAATTTCTCCCCATTTAAATAACATTATACTTTTCAGTTCTTCCTGAAAAAGTCATACTCCAGATTATGCTCCAGCTGCCAGTTTTTCCCACTTACTTAACCTCTCCATATCCCTTTGCAGATATCTTAAATCCCCCCTCATGACTTGCATTCCTGCATATTATCATCAGCAAATTTGTCTGCAATATAGTGTGTCCTTTTAATATGTCATGAATATAGATCATAAATAGTTGAGGCCCAAGCACTGATCATTGCGGAACTCCACTAGTTACAATTTGCCAACCTGAAAATGACCTATTTCTCCTGACTCTCTCTTTCCTGCCAGTTAGACAATCGTCTATCAATGCCATTATATCACCCCTAACACCTTGAGCTCTTATCTTCTGCAGTAAACTTTCGTGCGGCACTTTATCGAATGCCTTTTGGAAATCAAAATACACTACTTCTACTGCTTCCCCATTATTCACCATGCTTGTTACATCATCAAAGAACTCTAATAAATTTGTCAAACACGATTTCCCTTTCACAAAACCATGTTGACTCTGCCTGATAATGTAACAATTTCTAAATGTCCTGCTACTACTTTTTAAAATAAAGGTTCCCAGGGTTTTCCCAATGACAGATGTTAGATTAGCTGTCCTGTAGTTCACTGATTTCTGTCCCCCTCCTTTCTTGAGCAGTGATGTTACATTCATGGCTTTGCAGTCCATTGTGAACTTTCCAGAATCTAGGGAATTTTGGAAGATCACAACAAATGCAAGTGCTCTGCAGCCACTTCCATTCAGACCCAATGATGCAAGTCATCAGGACCAAGGTTCTTGTCAGCCTTTAATCCCTTTAGTAGTTTCCCAACTACTTTTTCTCTACTGATCATGATCGTTTCAAATTCCTCCCTCCCTTTTGCCCTTATTTTTCTGCTATTCTTGGGATGCTTTCTTGTCTCTTCTACTGTGAAGAATACTTGTTCAAGGTCTCTGCCATGCCCTGGTTTCCCATTCATAATTCCCCAAACTCACCCTCTAAGTGGCCAGCAGTCACCATCATTACTCTTCTTTTTGATATAGTTGCAGAAGCTTTTACTGCCTGTTTTAGCTTTCTTGTAAGTTTTCGCTCATACTCCAATTTCTCCCTCTTCTTTTACTCATCTTTTGCAGGTTTCTAAACGTTTCCAAATTTTCTGGACTACCACTAATCTTAGCAGCATTGTACATCTTTTCTTTCAATTTGACATCACCCTTAACTTCCTTAGTTAGCGACAGATAGAGCACTCTGTTCACTGAGTCTTTCTTTCTGGATGGAATATATCTTTGTTGGGAGTTATGAAGTATCGCCTTAAATGTCTGCCACTGTTCCTCTACCATCTTATCTTTAATCTATTTTCCCAATCCACTTTAGCCAAAACTGTCTTCATACCCATGCAATTTTCTTCATTTAAGTTTAAGGCACTAGTTTCAGACCTAAATTGCTCACCCTCAAACTGAATGTGAAATTTTATCCTATATGATCTCTCTTACCTAGAGGATCTTCTACCATGAGGTAATTCTTTAATCCTGTCTCATTAGATATTTCCAGCTTTAAAATAGCCTGTTTCCTGGTTGGTTCAGGAACATTTTTTTTCTAAGAAACTGTCCTGAGTGCAACCTATGAGCTCATCCTCAGGCTACCTTTTCCAATTTGATTTTTCCAATCTGTATGAAGATTAACCCCGCCCATAGTTATGGCAGTACTTTTCTTACAATCCCTGGCTTCTGACTTGCCTTTATAAACATAGTGTCTATATGCTCACACAGTTCAGTGTCTGTTCCATGGTAATCCCCAAGGTGTTGATGGTGGGGGATAGAGTGATGGAAATTCAGCTGAATGTCAAGGATGATGCTTAGATTCTCTTTTGTTTGTGATAATCATTTCCTGGCGCTTATGTTACGTACTAGTCATCAGCCCAAGATTGAATGCTGTCCAGGTCTTGTAGCATACGGCCACCGACTGCTTCAGCATCAGAGATGTTGAAAATGGTGCTGAACACTTTGCAATCATCAGTGACCATCCCGTCAAATGATGGAAGGCAGATTATTGAGAAAGCAGCTGAAGATTGGTGCGTTGAGGTCACTAACCTGACAAACTCCTGCAGTGATCACCGGGGCTGAGATTATTGATCTCCAAAAACTGCAAACATCTGCTTTTGTGCTGATATGAATTCCATAAATGATGATTCCCTGACTGCTAATGACACCTTATCACTGGCTTTCAGCTCTTTTGTCCATGATGGACGAAGTCTGTATGGGATCTTGAGCCAAGTGGCCCTGCCGGAATGCAAACTGAGAATAGATAAGCATTTTATTGGTGTGTAAATGCCATTTGATGGCATTGTTGGCAACACTTGTCTGACGATTGAGAGTAAACTTTTGGATTAGTGATTGGCCATTTTGGATTTGTCCTCCTTTTTGTGGACAGGATATACTTGGGCAATTTCCCACATTGTTGGGTAGATGCCTGTGTTGTAACCCTACTTGAACAACTTGGCTATGGGTGTAGCTAATTTTCGAGATGTTGTCTGAGCCCATTGCCTTTGCTCTATCCAGTGAATTAATCCATTATTTGTGATCATGTGCAATCAGATGAATCAGCTGAAGACTGGCATCTGTGACATTGATGACGTTGGAAGGAGACAAAGATGGATCATCCACTCAACATTTCAGGCTGAAAATGGTTGCTGTTGTTTCAGGCTTGTCTTTTGTATGACATGCGGGGCTCACCCCTCACTGTGCCTGGAAATGTAAATGAAGCCTCCTCCTCCAATGAATAGTTTAATTGTCCACCATCATTGATGATTGGATGTGGCAGAACTGCAGTTTTTGAAGTAAAAACAGAAAAATCTGGAAATGCTGGTCAGCAGCATCTTTGTAGAGAGAATCAGAGTTAACAGGTGGAATCTTCCACTCTGGAGGCGACGTTTGGCGATGGGCACAGAAGTGGAAGTGATTCCCGCTGTCGGGCAGGGCGGCTGAACATGGGTGATCTTGCCCTCTTCAGCTTATTACTGATTCATCGAAGTGGAGCATGGATAATCTGGTGTTGAGGGCAGGCAGGAAGTCGTTGTCCCCATCATTACCTCATGGGTTGACAGTCCAGGCATTTTTATTTAAAGATACCTGGAAAACAGGGTGTAGCAGTCAGCAGGCTGCTTCCACCCTTGCTGTGGATGTAAGGGCTGCACCTAGACATAGCGGTAGGTTAAGATAAAATTAAGAAGTATTAAAAGCAGGTGGCAGGGGGGAGCACTCGTTGTATATAGTTTGGACACTTGTAAATATATGTTCACTTTCACTGTTTGAAAGTCTCCTGGATTCCATCTTGCTGCCAGTTGCTTCAATGATCACCGGCATTTAACACTCAAAATGAGGGCCCCCATCAGTGTCCAATCAGGAACTCCCATAGATTCAGTTCTCCCTCATTATCAACACAGTGATTGCTCAATAATCCCACATGAGCATGACTAAGCTCTGGCCATCAGTTGTGAGTATGCTGCCTGGTCACTCCTCATGCAAGCCCCATTACTTGCAGCTCACCATGTTCTGACCTCTGACATTGTGTTGATCAAGGTCATTGTTTCTCCTGCGGCTGTTGCCCTGATGTTAGATGTGGGTGGATGCCACGAGTACTCGAGGGGCGTTAAATCTGCTATTTGAGTGGCAATGAACACAGTAGATGCAGTTTGAAGGCTAAGAGACTGAAGCTCCATCCTGTCTTCTTAACAGTCGAAAACCAGAGGCTGCCCTGCATAAGTAGAGGAAGCTTTAGTGGCAACATTTAGTCATGAATGGCCTTGCTTAGTTGAGATGTCATTTTGAGCTGACATGAAGGTGAAGGCAGCAAGTAAGGTGGCAATGGAACATTAGTCTTGACTGCAAGAGGGATTTGAGTGTAGGATTATTTGACGTGTTGCCTAAAGCCTTTGTCAGAACTCACATGGAGATATGTGTGGCCTGCTCATCTCCTTATCAAGGGTGGCAGTAGGCCTCACATAAAAGGTTTCCAACCATTGGACCATAGAAATGTTACATTGCAGTAGGAGGCCATTCAGCCATTGTATCTACACCGGCCATAAAAGGAGAAATTGCCACTCATTTTAGTCCCACATTCCAGCACCTGGTCCACAGCCTTGCAAGTTACAGCACTACAGGCGCAGATCCAGGTACCTTTTAAATTCGTTCAGCATTTCAGCCCCAATCGCCAATTCAGGCAGTGAATTCCAGATGCCCACCGCCCTCTGCATGAAAAATATTTTCCTCATGTCCCCTCAGAACCTTCTACTAATCACATTAAATATATGCCCCCTGGTAATTGACTCCTGAGCTGGGGAAACAAGTCTTTCCTGTCTGCCCTATCTGGGCGCCTCATGATTTTGTACACCTCAATTAGGTCATCCCTCAGCTTCCTCTATTCTAAAGAAAGCTATGCTAGCTTATCCAATTTTTCCTCATAGCTGCAATTTTCAAGCCCTGGCAGCATTCTTGTAAATCTCCCCTGTACTCTCTCCAGAGCAAATATGTCCTTCCTGTAACATGGTGACCAGAACTGTACACAAAAATCCAGCCGTTGCCTAACCAACATTTTATACAGTTCGATCAAAACATCCCTGCCTTTGACTTCAATACCTTGTGCAATAAAGGAAAGCATTCCATATTCTTTCTTGGCCACTGTATCCACCTGTCCTGACACCTTCCAGGACATATAGACATGCATGCCAAAATCTCTCACTTCCTCGACCCCTCTCAATATCCTCTGATTTATTAAGTATTCCCTTGATTTGCTTTCTCTCCCCAAATGCATTACCTCACACTTGTTCGGATTGAATTCAATTTGCCACCTCAACAAAACCATGGACATCATTCTGGAGAAAACATCTACTCCCTTCACTTTTACCTACACAGTAAATTTTTGTGTCATCTGCAAATTTCCCAATCATACCTCCCACATTTAATCCAAATCATTAATATATGCAACAAACAGCAAGGGCTGAGCCCTGTCAAACACCACTGGAAATCATTTCCTTTTTGCGAAACCATCTATTGACAATTACCCTTTGTTTCCTCTAGCTGAGCCAATTTTGGATCCAACTCGCCACCTTCCGTGTAACCCATGGGATCTCAAATTCCTCACCTGTCAGCAATGTGCGACCTTGTCAAATGCCCCACCAAAATCCATGTAGACAACATTCACTCCACTAATCTCATCAATCCTCCTTGTTGTCAGTCCTTCTGTTACTTCCTCTCTCACTTTGCTATTTATACTTAATATTTCACGCTCCTCCTCTTGAACTAGAATATCTGTCTAATCCCTCTCTTTAGTGAAGACCGAGACAAAGTACTCATTGAGAACGCTGCCCGAAACTTCAGCATCAATGCACAGGTTACCATGTACATCTCTGATAGGCCATAACTTTTCCTTAGTTACTCTCTTGCTCTTCATGTACTGGTAAACATCTTTGGGTTTTCTGTGATTTTACCAGCCAATATTTTTTTCAAATCCTCTCTTTGCTTTCCTAATTTACCTTTTCACTTCACCCATGTACTTTATATACTTCTCGAGGCTTTCCACAGTATTAAGCTTTTTTTGACTATCATGTGCCTTTTTTGTAGCTTTTTCTTGGCCTGTAGGCTTCTGGATACCCAGAGGGCTCTAGATTTGGCAGTGTCACTTTCTTTTTGGGGACATGTCTACACTGCCCCCATAGAATCTCGCTTTTGAATAACTCCCACTGATTTGACAATATTTTCAGTTCTAATAACTGTATCCAGTCTGCTTTCACCAGTTCACCTCTCAGCGTTGTAAAATTTGTCTTCCCCCAATTTAGAACTTTTACTCCTTTTCTCTCTTTGTCCTTTGCCAAAATGGTGTTAAATCTAACTGTCTTATGGTCAGTATCTCCAAAATGGTCACCCACTGCTACTTCATCCACTTGCCCAGCTTCATTTCCTAATTTTAAATCTAGAATTATGCCCCTCTTGTTTGGCTTGTTACATGCTGGTTAAGAAAGTTCTCTTGAATGCAGTTCAAGAATTTTGTGCCCTGTGTGCCCTTCACACTGTTCACATTCCTCTTTATATTAGGGTAGTTGAAGTCCCCAAATATTACTGTCCTATTGTTTTTGCACACAGAAATTTGCCTACATATTTGCTCCCTTCAGCAATTTGGGGGTCTGTAGTACACTCCTGTGTTTGCCTGCCCCTTTTTTATTTCTGAGCTCCACCCATATGGCCTCAGTTGATGCTTCATTTAGTACCTCATCCCTCCTCTCAGCTGTAATTGATTCTCGAACAGATAATGTTAGAGCCCCAACTTTTTTATCCTCCTCTCTACCCTGCCTGTAAACTCTATATACAAGGATGTTGATCTGCAATTTTTCCCTGTCCTTAAGCCAAGTTTCTGTCATAGCGATGATATCATGCTGCCATGTGTCTAACCAAAGTGCATTGGAAATCATTGAAAGACCATTATTTGTTTCGAGCATGAGGAGAGAGAGAGTAGATTGGGCCTGTGTGCTGGACTGTGCCGAGGACTGTGAAGTGATCCATGTGAAGCATCAGAAGCTCTAACTGTCCTGTGAAGGGTTCATGCAGGAAAGAAGTTTACTTTGGATGTGGGAGCCACAATGACAGATCACAGTCTTTCACTAAAGCTCAGGCCATTTAGGACTGAGACTTGTAGGGGTCTCTGCGATTGGAGGGTTGGGGGGCTTGCACCTCAGCAAAGCCTAGTGCAGGTGAGGCACTCAGTGAGTGGGCTACAAATTAACCTCTAAACTTATTGGCGTGATACAGATGTCAAGGGATGTGTGATTATGATGTGTGAGCGGCGACCGGGGGAGGTGTGGGGGGGGGCGTGGGCAGCAACATGATTATTCCTCTTCAACATGCATGCAGCAGTGGATATTTCCGAGCCAAACAGTGTTCCCATGCTGCTCCTCCCTGTCTCGTTCTCCCTGAAAGAGCTCTCTGCCAGGTCGGGTCCGCTTTGAGAGCAGGTGGCAGGGTTAGCAAGAGGTAGTCGGCCTCAGGAAAGTCAAGATGCTGGTGAACAGGGTCCACTGAAATGGCGACCATTGGCCCACCCACAGGTATATCGCAGGCAGTGCTCTAAGCGACAAATGAGAAAAAGGCAGTGCCAGAGGTGCCTTTGTGTTATCCCGGGATACGGATTCTCACATCGGCCAGGTTCTCCAAGACGAGCTGCATCCACAAGGACTTGGAAGATATCCAATGCTGATGGCACTGAAGGTCACCTCCACCTTGAATTTCTTTAATAGTGGATCCTTCTGGGTCTGCACTTGGGACCAATGTGTCAGCTCCCAATCAGTGACACACAAGTGTAATCAGAATGTCACAGATAGCCAATGAGGAGAGTGCACCAATTTAGACAATTCCACCTGGATCCTAGAAGCCAGGGTGAAAAAGCATTGGGAACTGCAGCAACCTCATGTCTCTCGCTAGTGCAGAGCACACATGTGACCTTGAGAGCTCCATGGCAACAGCCTGTGACATTCATCATATCAGCAGGTGATATGTGATCACAGAAGGCAAGTCCAGCATGGTTGTGCCGATTCCCAGGAAGATCTCTTGATGCATACATTCTGGGCCACACCCAGGTGCCAGAGGTTTGTGGAGGACCATGTCACGGTGACATGAGTGCATCCCTGGTGAGTTTATATTTGAAATTCATTCCCAAATGTTGTCTACAGGACTTTGTCAGTGCATCGATGAAGTCACAATTCTGCTTACAGGTGCCTGAGGCTGCAGGAGAATGGGGCGCTGTGCAGATCCTAATAAGAGCATTTGGTGCCAGTGTTCTGCATTTTACCATAGTTGAGCACATGCAAGGCTCAAACCAACAGCAGGGAAGATGGTAACTAGTGCAATTTAATTCTGATCTCATAAATAAATTTGAGAAAGCTAAGGTCAGTAAACAAGAACTTGCTGGGGCCTATCAGCCAGCAAAGGATAGAAAACCAAAAAGTTCAACAAATGTCCTGGCAGCTTACTCTGCCTGGAATCTGGTAGCTCTCAGATTGGTATGGGTTTGTCTGCCACATCATATTCCTACTATAGCCTCTGCATGTGGTTCGGTCACATCCTGGCCCTCCCATCCCCTTCATTGTCCTTCTCATCGGAGCAGACACCTTGCTCCCCCATGTCTCCCTCAGGCAACACACCCCCCTTTGAAACGCAAGGCTCTGCAGGGTGCAGCAGACAACGATGATCTGAGACATACTCAGTATTGGAGAGCCCTCATCTGAACCTCATCTTTAGCTGCTCAATCACCTGCTCAATCAGGTACCTTGGAGGAGGTATAGGCATCACTGTATCTCCTCAGCAATGCTCTGAGGATGGTGAACTGACATTGTCAGCCATGTTTTCTGGGGGTATCCCTTGTCCTTGAGGAGCCTGCACAGCAATCACTGAGGCAGTTCCTTTAACACCTTCCACTCCCCTCGAGACTCAACAGAGAGACCATTGCCTTGATAACATAGAACGACTAAACACATGAGTCTTTGTCAGGCATGGCCATTCAACTGGGGGAATGGAGGTTTGGAGTCACGAGCTGGCTGCATTCCACCACTTATGCCCCTTGAAGGCATCCATCTCTCTCCCTCCAATCATCCCTGCCTCTGACTGCAGCTGATGGTGAATGGCACAGAATGAATAGAAGCTCCATACCTTGCTGGGGTCTCGATGGGTTGAGACCATGACTTGGGCATAAACCTGCTGCTGGATGAGCTTCACCATAGAGAGGAGAACACGACTGAGCATGGATGACACCCAGTTACCTTATAATTACTAGGATGTCCTTTTGAGAACATAAGAAATAGGAACAGGAGTAGACCATTCAGCCCCTCGAGCCTGCTCCTCCATTCACTAAGATCATGGCTGTTCTTGTGTTTTGATTTCCATGTTCCCATCTAACCCCGATAAAACTTTAATTCCCGTTCCTAACAAGAATCTATCTTCCTCAGTCTTAAAAATATTCAATGACTCCGCCTCCACCACCTTCTGAGGCAGAGAATTCCAAACTCGCACTATCCTCTGAGAGAAAAACATTCTCATCTGTGTACTGAAAGGACACCCCCTAATTTTAAAGTAGTGACCCCTAGGTCTGGACTCACCCACAAGAGGAAACATCCTTTCGACATCTACCTTGTCAAGGCTGTTCAGGATCTTGTATACTTCAATCAAATCAGCCCTCACTCTTCTCAATTCCAGTGGAAACAAGCCCAGTCTGTCCAACCTTTCCTCACAAGACAACCCACCCATTCCAAGTATCAAGCTAGTAAACCTCCTTTGAACCGTTTCCAGTGCATTTACATCCTTCCTTAAATAAGGAAACCAAAACTACTCACAGGATTCGAAGTGCAATCTCACCAATGCCCGATATAACTGAAGAATAACATGCTTACTTTTATGTTCACTCCCTCTCTGCACTAGAACACCTAGATCCCTCAGCGCCACAGAATTATGCAGCCATTCTCCATTTAAGTAATACTGTTCTTCTTGCCAAAGTGAGCAACTCTCCCATTAGTTGGCCATTTGTGCTGACCTTGAGCTCCACGTGCCTGAAAAGACCCTCCTCCCACTGCGAGGCATCTTACTTACTGATTAACTGCGTGGTCAACGTCAGATTTGAAAAATGGTGTGCGTTGCCTTCCAAACTTGATCCGCCAAATTCCACCCTTCCCCTACCACCCATCAACTTCCCCCCATCACCTTGACCCACCCAATATCAACATTCCTCTCCCCTATGTTACCCTTGAACCTCTCCTCGTTACTCTGGGCCCTAATCTGATCGAGCTCCATGTGCCTTCCCAAACCTCAGATTTGATAAGTACAGGCCCAATCTACTCAACCTCTCAAAACCTTTATGAACCCACTAAGTAATAATAAATACACTTACGACACCAGTTGTTCAGTAAGATCCGTGTGTCATAGCCCATTCGCACGGCCATAGGCCAGTCCGCTGAATGAATTCCTCTGCACGATTTCCTGTGACTGACCACGTCACGCTTCCCTGGCTGCAGGAAGAAAGCCATTCTCAAATATCCAGAGAGGCCGTTGTCTATGAAAGTTGTTGTAGACGGAGTGTCTGTTGGTGATCCACCACCTCAATGACATGTCCTGAAATATCTGTGTGTGTGTCCCTGTTTAGTTAAAACTGTCTTTAGTTTTAAACAGTTCAATAAGAGCTCCAGGAAGAGTAAATTTTGTTTGATTGGTAACGCAATATGAGAAAATCAGACAGCAAATCAGTAACCCAGTTTACATCGTGCTCAATATCAATCTCCATTGGAGATATTGAGTGGAGTGGGTTCCGAGCTGCTACTTCAGTGTTGCCCGTGTCGCACAACCACCCAGGACAAATTTCACCCCCTCCCCCTGTGTCTCCATGTCACCTTGGAACCTCTGTCACTGACTCTTGATCACCTTGTGGGTTCGGAAATCAGAATAAAGAACTTTTTCCTTGTGTGCAAGTGCACAGGTATAGAAAGGAGCAGTTTCAGGGGCAGTGTTTGCACCAACGAGCAGTTCAAATAGGCCTCAGGAGGCGTACTTTCTGCAAATTCTGGGCACCACACTTTTGGATGGATGTCAAGTCATTGGAGAGGGGTGATTTACCAGCACAATAGCACTGATGGGGGACTTTAGTTTGCTGGATAAGTTGTATAAGCTGGTAATGCTCTCCCTAGAACAGAGAAGTTTAAAGGGAGATTTAGTTCAGGGGGTTTAAATTATGGGGGTTTTATATAGTAGATCAGGAGAATATTTTTACTCTGGTGAGTGTGTCTGTAACTAAAGGTCAGAGATTCAAAATAATTAGCAAAAGAATTAGAGGAGAAATGAGGAAAAATTAAACCTCACAGACTATTATCATGATCTGGAGTTCACGGTCTGAAAATGTGGTGGCAGCAGATTCCATAGTAACTTTCAAAAGAGAATGGAGCATGTTCTCAAATGGACTCATATGCGAGGTTCTGGGCAGGAAGCTGGGCTGTGAGATTAATTTGGACAGTTCTTTCACAAAGCCTGCACAAGTACGATGGGCTGAATGTTCCCTTTCTGTGCTGTAAGATTCTACGATTTAGTCTGTCTCATATTTGGGTCGGGGTGTTTTTAAGGGACTCGGGAAGTCCCCAAAACAGGCGTTAGGCCCCCTCCATCTGCTAATGTTGGTGCTGTTTCAGTTCTCTGTCCAGATATTGGGATGTCCTGAGACTCAAGCCCTGACCCTTGGGTTTTCTGGACATGGATGTGGTGGGAAGTGAACAACTGAGCACAGTTATTTTCCTGCTTTCAGTGTGGAGGTGTGAGGGGCAGCAGTGTGTCTCTCAGCTCCTTATTACTCCTGTCCACTGCTGGATGACATGATGGTACCCCCTCCCAGTGCTGCCTGGCCCCTTCACACTCTCCCATCCCCTAACCAATGTCTCCTAACCTCCAGCCACCACACTTTCTTTTCCCGCATCTCTGCTCTCTTCCCTCTTCCACCCTCTATATTCGCCGCCCACTCCCTCTCCCTTCCCCAGTCCTCTCTTCATCTCTTTTTCTCTCCAACACTCTCTGCCTCCCCCTCCTGCAGATGTTCCTCACAACCCTCCTTCCACAACTGCTTTCTCTCTCACCTCACTTTCCTGTGTCCTTGCTCCACTCTCCCAACCATCTCCCTTCCTGTGCCCTCTGTTTTCACTCTTTACCCGCTCCCACACATCCTCCACTCCAGGTCCATCTTCTAACTCACTCACTTCCCTCCGCTCTGTCTCTCCTTTCCATTTCGCTCTAACTCCCCCCTCTCGATCCCATACTTTCTCTGTCCTCCCTGTCCTGCACACAATTCCTCACAATCCCCCATCCTTTCCCTCCAGCTTTCTGTCTCCACTCCACATCCCAACCTCTCCCCTCCCCCTTCCACCGTCTCAGCCATCCCCCTCCAGCTCAGTCACTGCCCCTCCAGCTAACTCTGGCTTCACTCTGTCCACTTTGTCAGCCCCCACCCTCCCAATCTCTCACTCCTCCATTACCCTTTCTCCCTCCCCTACCCATCCCTCTCCTCTCTCTCTTTTCACACATTCTCTCTCTCTCTCTCCCACTCTTGTGTTTGGGTTGCTAAGCTGTAACTAGTGGAGTGTCACATGGATGAGTGCTGGGGCCTCAGCTATTTATAATCTACATCAATGACTTGGATAAAGGAACCGAATTTATGGCAGTCAAAATTGTTGATGACACAAAGATAGTTAGGAAATTAACTTGTCAAGAGCACATGAAGAGTCTACAAAAGGATTTAGATAGGTTAAGTGATAGTTAATTTAGTGGATGTATTACAATATTGGGAAAACGTGAACTTGTGCATTTGGCAGAAAGAATATCAATGCAATATATTATTTTAATAGAGAGGATGATTAAAACTATACTGTTGGAGTTCTGACTGTATTTTCAGCGTGGAGCGATTGTAAGTTCACAGCTGTGGGAGTGACCTTTGTGTTGACTGGAGATTGTAACATTTAAGGTTCAGAATGTCCAAGGGTTGATATATTCAGATCCTGCCTCAGGGCAGGGGGCTGACCCCTGCTGGGAGATCACAGGTCACAGGTCAGTTCAAGGGTTTGTGTTCAGTTGTCTTTAGTTTAAAGAGCTGGGAGCAGCAGTTGGTGCAGCAGCTCAGCTGAGGAGCTGGGACCCTGCCTGTGTTTAGATGCTGGAGCAGAACTGCTGTCAGCAGGATGTAGTTTGCCTTACAAACCACCAGGAGACTCAGGTACAGGCCACGATTGTTTATTTATGATTCAAGCGTACACAGGGAGAGACAGCCTTGGGCAGTCCAAGACCGAACTGTACAGGTTACAGCGAAACCTCCTTTTTATACACAGTTACTCACAGACTCATAATCTAATCTTGTCAATTCACAATCACATGCTTAAAGAGGCCTTTGGCTTTGGTCACTTATTTCCCGTGTGTACAGACACTAGACATTGTTCCCATCCTCGCAAGACCACCATATCTTACAGATTGTGCAGGAGTCTGCGTCTCCTGATTTCAACACCCACTCACTCCTTGATCTTGTTCCTTGTTCCCCTGCCTTGCCCCGTCTCATTTATTATTCTGTCTAAAACAAGTCTGCTATTCTTCTGTTCTCCTTTTCTGCTTATATTTTACTTTTCCGAAAAGACAATTCTAACCAAAATCGTTTAACTCTTTCATGCTGCTGCAGTAGAATTGCTCTTGGCAGGAGTAGACCATCCAGCCCATCGAGCCCACTCCGTCATTCAATGAGATCATGGTTGATCTTCTATTTCAAAACCATTTTCCTGCACTATCCCCGGGTCCATTGATGTTTTTAATATGTAGAAATCTATCCATTTCATTCTTGCACATATTCAATGACTGAGCCTCCACAGCCGTCTGGGACAGAGACTTCCAAAGATTCATCACCCTCTGAGTGAAGAAATTCCTCCTCATCTCGGTCCTAAATGACCTGCCCCTTATTTTGAAACTGTGTCCCCTGGTTCTCGACCCCCAGCCACATCAACCAGGGAAACATCCTTCCTGCATTTACCCGGTCAAGCCCTGTAAGAATTTTGTATATTTGAATGAGATCACCTCTCCTTCTTCTAAACTCCAGAGAGTAATGGGCCCATCTATTTAATCTTTCCTCATAGGGCAATCCCTTCATTCCAGGAAATAATTTGTGAACCTTCATTACACTCAGTCTATGGCAAGTATATCTTTCCTTAGGTAAGGAGAACAAAACTGCACATAATATTCCAGGTGCAGTCTCACCAAGGCTCTATATAATTGCAGTAAAACACCTTTACTCCTGTACTCAAATCCTCTTGCAATAAAGGCCAACATGGCATTTGCATTCTATATTCCTTGCTGTACCCGCATGTTAGCTTTCAGTGACTCATGAACAAGGACACTCAAGTCCCTTTGACATTCAACATTTCCCAGCCCCTCACCATTTAAGAAATACTGTGTATTTCTGTTTTTGCCACAAAAGTGGATACCCCCATATTTCTCCACAGTGAATTCCATCTGCCACATTTTTGTCCACTCACTGAGCCTCTCCAAATATCCTTGAATCATTTCTGCATCCTGCTCACAACCGACACTTCCATCTAGTTTTGTGACATTTGGAAACTTGGAAATATTACATTTAATCCCAACATCCAAATCATTGAAATGGATTATGAATATCTGGGGCCCAAGGACTGATCCTAGTGATACCCCACTAGTCACAACCTGCCCACCTGAAAATGACCCATTTATTCCTACTCTCTGTTTTCTGTCCATTAACCAGTTCTCAATCCATGCCTGTACATTCCACCAAATTGCATTTGCTCTCATTTTGTTTGCCAAACTCTTGTGTGGGATGTTATGAAAAGCTTTTTGAAAATCTAAATACACCACATCCCCCAGTTACCCCTTACATATTCTGCTAGTTACATTCTCCAAAATCTCCAACAGGTTTGTTAAACATGATTTCCCTTTCATTAAGTCCATTTTGATTCCGCCCAAGCTTACCATTATTTTCTAAGTGTCCTGTTATCACATCCTTTATTAATGATTCTAGCATTGACCCTACTACTGATGTTAGGCTAACAGGTCTGTAGTTTACCCTTTTCGCTGTCCCAAATTTATTTAATAGTGGGGTTATACTTGCCACCCTCCAATCTGCAGCAACAATTCCAAGGTATATAGGATTTTGAAAGATGAGCACCAATGCACCGACTTTCTCTACAGCCACCTCATTCAACATTCTGGGATGTAGATCATCAGGTACAGGAGATTTATCTACTTTAAGCCCCATTAATTTCTCTAATACTTTTCTTTTACTAATAATATTGTGTTGCAGTTCCTTGTTGATATTTGTCCCTTGATCCTCCATTATTTCTGGGAGGTTTTTAGTGTTGATCATTGACATTTGGGTGGATTATAAGAAAGTTCATGTGATTTGCCTTGGCCACATCTGTCATTAAATATGCGGTTTGTTGTGTGTTCAACCATAGTTTTCCTGTTAATTCATGTTTATTTCATGTTAATTCTTCATGTTAGAATATAAAATAGATAGTATTATCTGTTTGCTTTGTTGACTCTTGAATATTAAAATTATTCTGTTTGTTTCAAAACATGGATCTTAAGGCTTTAATTAAAAATAAAAGCAAAAAACTGCGGACGGCAGAAATCCAAAACAAAAACAAAAATACCTGGAAAAACTCAGCAGGTCTGGCAGCATCTGCGGAGAGGAAAACAGTTAATGTTTCGAGTCCAAATGACCCTTCAACAGAGCTAAGTAAAAATAGAAGAGAGGTGAAATATAAGCTTGTTTAAGGGGGAGGGGGGGGCGGAGGGTGGGGGGTGGGGAGTGGTGGGACAAGTAGAGCTGGATAGAGGGCCAGTGATAGGTGGAGATAACCAAAAGATGTCACAGACAAAAGGACAAAGAGGTGTTGAAGGTGGTAATATTGTGTAAGGAATGTGCTAATTAAGGGTAGAAAGCAGGACGAGCAAGGTACAGATAGGCCTGGTGGGGGTGGGGGTGGGGTTCAGGTGAAGGAATCGAAAAAGGCTAAAAGGTAGAGATAAAACAATGAATGGAAATACATTTAAAAATAATGGAAATAGGTGGGAAAAGTAAAATCTATATAAATTATTGGAAAAAAGGGGGGGATTGGAAAGGGGGTGGGGATGGAGGAGAGAGCTCATGATCTAAAATTATATCAATATTCAGTCCGGAAGGCTGTAAAGTGCCTAGTCAGAAGATGAGGTGTTGTTCCCCCAGTTTGCGTTGAGCTTCACTGGAAAAATGCAGCAGGCCAAGGATCGACATTTCGGCATGAGAACAGGGTGGAGTGTTGAAATGGCAAGCGACAGGGAGGTCTGGGTCATGTTTGCGGACAGACCGAAGGTGTTCTGCAAAGCAATCACCCAGTCTGCGTTTGGTCTCTCCAATGTAGAGGAAACCGCATTGGGAGCAACGAATGCAGTAGACTAAATTGAGGGAAGCGCAAGTGAAATACTGCTTCACTTGAAATGAGTGTTTGGGCCCTTGGACGGTGAGGAGAGGTGATGTAAAGGGGCAGCTGTTGCATCTTCTGCGATTGCATGGGAAGGTGCCGTGGGAGGGGGTTGAGGTGTAGGGGGTGATGGAGGAGAGGACCAGGGTGTCCCGGAGGGAATGATCCCTGCGGAATGCCACCAGGGGGGTTGAAGGGAAGATGTGTTTGGTGGAAATGGCGGAGGATGATCCTTTGAATGTGGAGGCTGGTGGGGTGATAAGTGAGGACAAGGGTGAGTCTATCATGTTTCTGGGAGGGAGAGGAATGCTTTATTATCTTAATTTATTATCTTTATTCATCTTAAGGCTTTATTCTCTTAGTAAGTAATTGGGATTTCAAATTTGGTCAACTAACAAAAAAAAGTTAATGGTCACTAACCACATCATAACCAAATTTGAGGGTCTTGTCTGGGACTGTAACAAATTTTGGGCTCTGGCCTAGCAATATACCAAGAGAGACAGCAGAACTCTACAGCAGAGAGGGATCTGGGCATTCTGGTACATCAATCACAAAAAATAATATGCAGGTACAGCAAGTGATTAGGAAGGTAAATGGAACGTTGATGTCTGTTGTTAGAGGAATCAATTATTAAATGATGCAATTGTTCCTACACCTGTACAGGGTCTTACTGAGAATGTATATGGAGTACTGTGTACCATTTTGATCTCCTTACTTAAGAAATCAGATAATACATTAGAATCAGTTCAGATAAGGCTCGCTTTACTAATTCCTGGTACGGAGGGGTTATTTTATGACAAAAGGTTGTGCAGGTTGGGCCTATACACATTGGAGTTTAGACGAATGAGACGTGATCTTACTGAAACATGTAAGATGCTGAGGGGATTTGACAATGAGGATGCTGAGCAGATCTTTCTTTTGGAGAGGAGTCTGGAACTTGGGGACAGTTTTAAAATTAGGGGTCTCCCATTTAAGACAGAGATGAGGAGTATTTGTTTCCTGTCAGAAGGTCGTTAAGTTTGGAATTCTCTTCCCCAGCGAGCAGTGGAGGCTGGGTCATTGAATATATTCAATCAGATCAGCCATTATCTTGTCAAATGCTGTAGCAGGCTTGAGGGGCTGAATGGCCTACTCTTGTTCCTAATTCTAGTGTTCTTCTAATTTAATTTTGTTTCGTATCTTACAGGTTTAGATTGTGTACAGCGTGTGTGGTGACATTTTCACACTGCTTCTCGGAAGTATCACGCCCCACCCACTCTCTGTCCAGCTCTCTTTCTCTCCTGCCCCTCTGTTTCCTCCCCATCTCTCCCCAACATTATCTTTCACCCTCCTGCTCTCCTTCTCACAATCTCACTTCCCCCTCTCTCATTCTTTGCCCCCCACCCCACTGTCTCTTTCCACTCCCTGTCCCTCATGCTCTCCCACTTCTCCCCCATCCTTCCCCCAACACATACTTTCTCACTCCCCTTGACCACACTCTCTCACTCACCTCCCACTCTCCGTTTCTCTCTCCCTCTTTAACTTCTGCTCTCTTTCTTATCTCTGCCCTTCCCACAATCTTTCTCTCTCCCCTTCCACACACTCTATCCCTCTCCTGCCATGCACTCACCCGCCCCTCCCCCTCCTGCTAGATCTAACATCAGTCCCTCCTGTTCCCTACCTCCATTCCCTACCCATTGTCCCTTTCCGGCCCTTTCGCTCTCTCTTCCACTGACCCAGACCTCTCTCCCCTTCCTCCTATCACCATTCAGCTATATCACTCCCACGCCCTCCCCTCCTCCCACGCTCTCCCTTTCCTCTTCTGCAATTTTCCCTCTCCCCCTTCTGCTTTCTTTCCTGCCTTGCACATTCTCTCACCTCTCCCACTCTCACACCTTCCCATTCTCCTTCTCACCCTGCTGCTGTCGCTAAACCTGCTCCTCTCTTTTCACACTCCCACTTTTGCATTCACCCTCCAGCTCCCCCTCTCTCTCTCACACCATCACACTCTCCCTGCCCCCCTACACTCTCTACCCCTCCATCTTTCTCTCTCACACCATCACACTCTCCCTGCCCCCCTACACTCTCTACCCCTCCATCTTACTCTCTCACACCATCACACTCTCTACCCCTCCATCTTGCTCTCTCACACCATCACACTCTCCCTGCCCCTCTACACTCTCTACCCCTCCATCTTGCTCTCTCACACCATCACACTCTCCCTGCCCCTCTGCACTCTCTACCCCTCTATCTCACTCCCTCAGATCCCCACACACTTCCTGCCCCCCTCCTCTCTTTACTCCAACCTCTCTTTCTCATCCACTCTCCCAATCTCTCTGTCATCCTGGTTTCTCTCTCTCTCCTGCTTCCTTTTTCTCAATCCCTCCTGCTCTCACTCTCTCCCACCTCTTCCTCTCCCGCACTCTGCTCCCACTCTCCCTCTCCACTCTCCTGCTCCCTCCCTCCTCTGCTGCCATTTTCTCTCCTCAACTTCACCTCCCACCTCCATCTCTTTCCAGTTCCCTCTCTCCCTGTCTCCGCCTCCCCCTCTGCTCTCTCCTCCTTCTCCTCCCCTCTCCCCCTCTCTCCCTCTGGGCTCCTTCCTCACACTCTCTCCCCCTCCCCAGCCCCTCTCTCCAAATCACTGACTGTGTTATTTTAACTTTCCCCCAGCTTCAGCCTCCCTGACTCTGGATCTGAACACAGCGAATTCTTGGCTCATCCTGTCTGAGGACCGGACCAGTGTGAGACTCGGCAACAAACCGCAGCCGCTCCCTGACACCCCGGAGAGGTTTGATTCCTGGGCCTGTGTCCTGGGGTCAGAGGGATTCACATCAGGGAGACATTACTGGGAGGTGGAGGTGGGGGAGAAGACTTGGTGGGGGCTCGGAGTGGCCCGAGAGTCTGTGGACAGGAAAGAGTTAATCGACCTGATCCCCGAGTCCGGATTCTGGGCTGTGGGACTGATTCCTGGAAGTGGTTATTTTGCCGCCACCTCCCCCTCACCGACCCCCCTCACCCCGAGTGTGAATCCCCGGAAGATCGGGGTTTTCCTGGACTATGAGGGTGGACAGGTGTCATTTTACAATGCGGACAACATGTCCCATCTCCACACTTTCACCCACACTTTCACTGGGAGAATCTTCCCCTTCTTCAGTCCGTTATTTGGAATCTTTCCCATCTTCAGTCTGCGATGGATTATTGCTAGGATATACTCGGCACCGTTGACAATCTGCGGGATTAAAGGTCACTGACGGATCCATCCCCTAATTTCACACCGTCTCCCTGCCTCCTGCCAGCTGTAAACTGATGGGTGTCGGTCTCAGTGACAGGTGGAGGGAGAAGCCAGGTTAACATTGCGGGTATAAACCCTGTATGTGTGTGTGTCAGGTGGGGGTCCGTGTGTGTGTGTGGGGGAGGGATGGGGGTCCCTGTGTGTGTGTGTGTGTGTGTGTGTGTGTGGGGTGGGGGTCCGGTGTGAGTGTGTGTGTGTGTCAGGTGGGGGTCCGGTGTGAGTGTGTGTGTGGAGGGTGGGGGTCACTGTGTGTGTGTGTATGGTGGGTGGGGTCCCTGTGTATGTGGGGGGGGTGGGTAGGGATCCCTCTGTGTGTGTGTGGGAGCGTCGAGGCCGCTGTGTGTGTGTGCGTGGTGGGGGGGGTGGGGGGAGGGGAGGGGGCGATGTGTTTGTGTGTGTGTGTTTGTGGGGGGGGGGGGGGGTTTGGGGTCCGTGCGTGTGTGTGGGGAGGGGGTCCCTGTGTGTGTGTGGGGAGGGGGCCCCTTTGTGTGTGTGTGTGTGTGTGTGCGTGGAGGGTGAGGGGGATCGGGGACCCTGTGTGTGTGTTTGGGGTGGGGGTCCCTTTGTGTGTAGAGGGTGATGGTCCCTGTGTGTGTGTGTGTGTGTGTGTGTGTATGTGTGTGTCGGGTGGGGATCCCGGTGTGTGTGTGGGGGGGTGTAGGCTGGGGGGCGGTGTGTGCATGTTTTGGGGGGGGTGGGGGAGGGGGTCCCTGTGTGTGTGTGGAGAGTGATGGTCCCTGTGTGTGTGTCTGTGTCTGTGTGTGTGTGTGTCGGGTGGGGGTCCCGGTGTGTGTGTGTGTGGGGGGGGGGGGGTGGGGGTAGGGTGGGGGGCGGTGTGTTCATGTTTTGGGGAGGTGGGGGTCCCTGTGTGTGTGTGTGGGGGATGGGGCCCCTGTGTGTGTGGGGGGGGGGGGAGTGGGTTGTCACTGTGTGTGTGTGGGAGGTTCGGCATTGCTGTGTGTGTGTGGGGGGGTGTCGATGTGTGTGTGTGGGGGTGGGGGTGAGGGTCGATGTGTTTGTCTGTGTGGGGTGGGGATCCTTATGTGTGTGTGTGTGTGTGAGTGGGGTGGGTGTCTCTGTGTGTCTGTCTGTATGTGTGTGTGTGTGTGTGTGTGTGTGTGTAAGAGTGGGGTGGGGGACTCTGTGTTTGTGTGTGTGTGTGAGTGGGGTGGGGCTCTGTGTGTGTTGTCTGTGTGTGAGTGGGTTGGGGGTTTATGTGTGTGTGTGTGTGTCGGGTGGGGATCCCTGTGTGTGTGTGTTAGGTGGGGGTCCCGGTGTCTGTGTGTGCATGGAGGGTGTGGGTCCCTGTGTGTGTGTGTGGTGGGTGGGGGTCCCTGTGTGTGTGTGTGTGTGTGTGTGTTTGAGTGGGGTGGGGGTCCCTGTGTGTTTGTGTGTTTGGTGTGGGGGTCCTCTGTGTGTGTGTGTGTGTGTGTGTGTCAGGTGGGTGTCCCCGTGTGTGTGTGTGGGGGGGGTGGGGGGCGGAGTGTAGGGTCCTTGTGTGTATATGTGTGTGTGTGTGTGTGAGTGTTTGTGTGGGGTGGGTTTCCCTGTGTGCGTGAGTTTAAGCTGGGGGTCCCTGTGTGTGTGTGTGTGTGGGGGGTGGGGGTCCCTGTGCGTGGGGTGAGGAGTGGGGGTCCCTGTTTGTGTGTGGGTGGTGGGGGCCCCTGTGTGTGTGTTTGGGGTGGGGGTCGCTGTGTGTGTGTGTGTTGGGGGGAGTGTCCCTGTGTGTGTGGGGCGTGGGGGTCCCTGTATGTGTGTGGGGAGGTGGGGTTCCTTTGTGTGTGTGTGGGGGCGTCGAGGCCGCTGTGTGTGTGCGTGGGGGGTGGGGTGGGGGTCGATGTGTGTGTGTGGGGGGGTGGGGGTCCCTGTGTGTGTGTGTGTGTTGGGGGAGTTGGGGGTCCCTGTGTGTGTGTGTGTGTGAGGGGGGTTTTGGGGTCCGTGTGTGTGTGTGTGTGTGTGTGTGTGTGTGTGTGTGCGGGGAGGGGGTCCCTGTGTGTGTGTGTGGGCAGGGGTTCCCTTTGTGTGTGTGTGTGTGTGTGTGTGTTGTGGAGGTCCCTATGTGTGTGTGTGTGCGTGGAGGGTGGGGGTCCCTGTGTGTGTGTGTCTGTGTGGTGGAGGTCCCTGTGTGTGTGTGTGTGTGTGTGCGTGGAGGGTGGGGGTCCCTGTGTGTGTGTGTGTTGGGGGATCGGGGACCCTTGTGTGTGTTTGGGGTGGGTGTCCCTGTGTGTGTGTGGAGGGTGAGGGTCCCTGTGTGTGTGTGTGTCTGTGTGTGTGTGTGTGTGTGTGTGTGGGGTGGGGGTCCCTGTGTGTGTGTGTGTGTGTGTGTGTTTGTGGGGTGGGGGTCCCTGTGTGTGCATGTGTGTTTGTGTGTGTGTGTGTGTGAGTGGGGTGGGGGTCTCTGTGTGTGTGTGTGTGAGTGGGGTGGGGGTCTCTGTGTGTGTGTGTGTTGGGTGGGGGTCCCTGTGTGTGTGTGTGTGTGGCGTGGGGGTCCCTGTGTGTGTGTGTGTGTGGGGTGGGGGTCTCTGTATGTGTGTGTTTGGGGTGGGGGTCCCTTTGTGTGTGTGTGTGGTGGGCGTGGGGGTCCCTGTATGTGTGGGGAGGGTGGGGGTCCCTGAAAGATCAGTGAGGACCTCTGTAGGGCTGGGGGAAAGAAGGAGGGGGAGAGAAGAAACAAATAGAAGCTCAATTGTAGAGAGGAACTTACTGGGCAGAATGAGCTGTGAACTGCAGGAACCCGGTGACCTTCCTGCCTGTAATGTTGCTCCACAGGCGGAAGGTGAAGGGACATCAGCGTGTTTGAGATGAATCAGTTCAGTGATTCTCAGACTGGGGCCCGGCGAGTCTTTCCAGAGGGTCCAGGAAATAATTTCTTAAATAAAAAGAAATGAAGTGGGGGAAATAACAAGCTCCCCGCTTTGTATAAATTCCCAGGAGTTAGTGTTATTCCTGCATGAGCAGCTGTCAAGATTTCTACTCCCAAAACTCCCGAATTCTCCCCTTCGTCACGGTGATGGACATTTCGGCTGTCATGGTTTTCAGCGGTGAGTCTGACATTTCCTTTCGGTAGGAGTGGAGGGGAGGTGGGAGACCAGCTGCTGCTGTGATCCTCAGCTGTCTTCCATTTGGGCACAGGCAGTGAGCAAGTGCCGTTATCATGCTGCCTGGCCTGCTGAGTATTTCCATCATGTTCTGTTTATATTAATCTCTAGTTGGTTTGTTTCTTATAATCGTGATAAAACTGTCAGTTTGACTTAATTCAAACTCTCACCATGTTTCAATAACCGAACCTACTTGAGTGATTATATAACACTGAGAAACTGGACTGGGTTTGTACAGTTCTGTAAAAGAAGTTGCCTTGAGACCGTTTAAACATGTAAATGATGTGAGATTGCTGTGAGTAGTGATTTGACAGTCCGTCTGTATTGAAGAGGATGTGTGAACTGATCGGGTTTCTCTGCCATTAACAGATAATGTTTAACCGCATGAAAATCAGTTCATTTGCTGAATTGCAATGTTAGTGGAGGTAAAGTTAGAGCAGATTTCCAGCATCCGCAGTGTTTTGCTTTTATCTTAAAGTTATCATTTATTTCTGGATTGTCTGTTTACCTGTTTTATTAAAAACATTATTAAAGTTCTCTGTGCACGTAACCTGTTCATATTATGGCTATTATATAGAATTATAATTTACACTGGGTGTCCATGATTACATTTGTAAGTTGTGTTTTCAAACAAAAGTACCTGAGAACCACTCGATTGGAAGCAGGTTTTTTTTGTCAAAAAGGACACAGTTCATCATTAAATCCAAGAAGCAAAACTAAACATGTTGTTTGCTTTATTTACAAATTGCTCCAGAGTCTGGATCCTTCCAGCGCCCATTCCAGATTCATCAGGATTCATTAAGAGCCAATTCATTAAGATTCAATCATGACTGATCTGCACCTCAACTCCATTTACTCACCTTAGCTCCAATTCACTGCATCCACATCAATCCCATCTGGAATCCATAAGAAATACCAGCAGCTTCTCCTGTTCCTGTCAGGAAAAACCAGACCTGGAATTCTGTCCATTATTACATTGATTTTTCAACCACAGCACCTGTCACTCAAAGGCTGGGAGGCGGGGTTCCAACGAGTGGAGAAGGAGATTGGCTGAAGAGACCGTCACTCAGATTGGGGAGGTGTGTTTTGGGGATGGGCCTCCTGGCCTCTATCTCTTCCTTTAAGATCCTCCTCATATAGTAGCCATTGACAAAGCTTTCAGATATCGGGGAAAAATCTTTTTCTGCAGCTCAGTATCAAATTTTGACAGTAATTTCATGGTAGGCAGCCATCGGGGCTGTTTTTTAGGAACCATTGGCAGCTTTAGGTGGAGATAACTAGAGATTGTTCCTGTGTGTTATGGCTCCACGGTCCGATGGGATGAGCTTAAATCTGTCAACTGCTGCTTGATTTGTCTGCAGGATAGCTCTTCCAAGTTTGGTACAAGTCTCCAGATGTTAGTGAGGAGGAGTTTGGAAGTAACATATTAGCATGGATAGAAGGTTAGCGGGCTGACAAAAATCAGAGAGCATGCATAAATGGGTCTTTATCTGATTGGCAGGATGTGACGAATGGAACAAAAACAGAACATGTATCTCTGGAGAGAGAAAAACAAAGTTAACGTTTCGAGTCCGTCTGACCCTTCTTCAGTGACGAATGGACACCTGCAGAGGATTGTGCTGGCGCCTTCACTTTTTACAATTTACATCAATGACTTAGATGGGCAGAGTGAAGGCATGGTAAATAACTTTGCAGATGACACAAAGCTAGGTATGAAATTATGTTGTGAAGAGTACATAACCTTAGGGTTAGGGTTGGCAGAAGGATATAGATAGGTTGAGCAAATGGGCAAAAATCTGGCAGATGGAATATGATGTGGAAAAATGTGACGTTGTTCACTTTGGCAGGAAGAATTAAAAAAAAACTGAGTGTTACTTTAATGGAGATTGACTGCAGAATTCCAAGGTACAGGGGGATCTAGGTGTTCTAGTGCATGTGACACAAAAAGGTTAGTATGTATATACAGCAAGCAATCAAGAAGGCTAATGGAATGTTGTTCTTTATTATGGAAGGAATTGAACATAAAAGTAAGGATGTTTTGCTTCACTGAAACAGGGCATTGGTGAGATCTCACCTCGGATATTGTATGCATTTGTGATGTCCTTATTTAAGGAAGAATGCGTTTGAGGCAGTTCAGAGGAGGATTACTAGCTTGATATCTGAAATGAGTGTATTGTCTTATGAGGATAGGTTGGACAGGCTGAGCTTGTTTCCACTGGAGTTGATTTGATTGAACTGCAGAAGATTCTGAATGGCCTCGACACGGATGTTTCCTCTTGTGGATGAGTCCAGAATAAGGGGTGCTATTTTCAATTTAGGGGTCGCCCTTATAGGATAGCGACGAGGAGAATTTTTTTCTCTCAGAGAGTTCTGAGCTTTAGAACACACTGCCTCAGGGGGCACTGGAAGCGGGGTCATTGAATATTTTTAAGGCAGAGACAGATAGATAGACTCCAACCAATGGGGAGTTTTCCCTCCGATTCCCATTGACCCCAGTTTTGCTAGGGCTCCTTGATGCCACACTCGGGCAAATGCCTCATTGATGTCAAGGGCAGTTACTCTCAACTCACATCTGGAGCTCTTTTTTCCATGTTTGGACTGAGGCTGTAATGACGTCAGAGGCTGAGTGGCCTTGGAGAAACTCAAGTTCAGCATCAGAGAACAGGTTATTGCTAAGCAAGAACAGCCTGGTAGGACTGTCAACGACCACTTCCATCACTTTGCTGATGATCGAGGTCAGACTGATGTGGTGGTAATTGGCTAAGTTAGATTTGTTTTGCTTTTTGTGGACAGGACATACCTGGGCAATTTTCCACATTGACGGGTAAATGTCGATGTTGCTGGTGTACTCAAAAAGCTTGGCTCGGGGCCCGGCTAGTTCTAGAGCACAAGTCTTCAGTACAATTGAATGTTGTCAGGGCCCATTAACTTTGCAGTTCCAGTATCTTCAGCCGCTTCTTGATATCACCTGGAGTGAATTGAATGGGCTGAAGACTGGCACCTGTGATTCTGGGCTGAGTTGGATCATCCACTCAGCACTTCTGGAGGAATAATAATTCATCAGCTGACGTTAGTGGAGCGGGTGGGCACGGCAAGGGTGGGAGGGGGTGGGATTTGGTGGAAGAGTGTTTCAATTTGCAATAGGTGGCTTCCTTGCCCATGTTTGACTTGAAGCCACGAGAACTCATGGTGTCCCGAGTCAAAGTTGAGGATCTGTGGGCAACTCCCTCCTGTCTGTACATCACAGTACCTCCGCCCCTGTTGGGTCCATCCTGCCGGTGGGATCGGATATACCGAGGATTGGTGATGGTGGTGCCTGGGACGTTATCTGTAAGATATGATTCCATGAGTATGATTATTCAGGCTGTTGGTTGAATACTCTGTGGGACAGCTCTGTTAATTTCTTCTTTTTTTTAAGATTTGTTCATGTGGGCATCACTGGCCGGGCCAGCATTTATTACCCATCCCTGATTCAGAGGGCATTTAAGAGTCAACCACATCTGGAGTCACATGTTGGGCAGACCAGGTAAGGGTGGTAGATTTCCTACCCTAAATGGTGAACCAGATGGGCTTTTACAACAATCGTCAATGGGTTCATGGTCGAGACCCATTTTTAATTCCAGAAATATTAATTGAATTTAATTTCCAGCATTTACCATGGTGGAGATTTGAGCCCTTGTTCCAAGGCCAATATCCTTGGCCTCAGGATTGCTAGTCCAGTGACATCACTACGCCACCACCTCCCCAGCCTGGAAAAAGGATACAAAAATTAAAATTAAAAATGCTGGAAATACGCAGCAGGCCTGGCAGCATCTGTGGAGTGAAACAATGTTCACATTTCACATCGAAATGACTTTATCAGAACACTTTTCCTCCACAGATGCCGCCTCACTTGCCGAGCATTTCCAGCTTTTTGTTTTGCTTCATTCCATAACACATGTCTCTGTGCTCAATGGATCCTTCCCACTGACGGTGGCTCAGAACAAAAGACTGATATTGGAAACCTTTGGAGTGTCATCTTTGCTCCAATATGAGGAGGTTTTTGCTGACACAGGGAGAGTGAGAATGTGGAACTCGCTGCCACATGGATTGGTTGAGGTGAGAGCATTGTTACATTGCCAGGGAGACTTGACTTCCCAAGTCACTTTATTAGGATGAAATGTTACAGACCTGAAACGTTAGCTCTGTTTATCTTTCTTCACGGACGCTGCCCGACCTGCTAATTATTTCCAGGATATTCTATATTTATTTCTGATTTCCAGCATCCACAGTGTTCTGTTTTGGTTTTATACTGTGCAATATATAGTCGGAGCTCGTTTGGTATGTGGTTGCTGTGGTTGGTAGCAGTCTCACCGCTGAGTCGCAAGGTTCTAGGTTCAAGTCCCCCTCAAAAATCAAAGCTGACACTCCGTGCGGTACTGACTGAGTGCTGCAGTGTCAGAGGTGCCCTCTTTCGGATGAAATGGTAAACTGAGGCCACACGTGCCTGCTCTGGGGGATGGGAAAGGTCACATGACACCGTTTCGAAGAAGAGCAGCGAGTTAGTCCCCCGTGTCCTGGCCAATATTTATTCCACAATCAACATCACCAGTGAAAACACATATTGTCTGGTCATTATCAAATTATTACTTGCGCGAATTTGCTTTGCACACAATTAGCTACCGCGTTTCCTACATGACAACAGCGACCATGCTTCAAAGATACTTCATTGGCTGGAAAGCGACTTGAAGCGCCGGGTAAATGCGAGTCTTTTAAAATGTCAGTTTGAGCAGATAAAGCTCATTTCCGGAACTAGTAAAAAATCTCGAGATATTCAAACGCTGTATCTGTGAGTCTGGAGCCTGTGGATTCGCATCTCAGGCAGTGCTGCACCCCCCACCCCGGTCCCTGAAAAAGAGCGTGCACATCACAGAGTGTCGGAACAGGACGGTGGGGCAGACCAGTGGAAAGCGGGAGGGGGTGAAACCACATCCCTGTTGGGATTGGTCCTGAGGAGCTCCTTCCTACAGGAACATCATTCCTGCCAATCCAGCCGGGAGAAAACACAAGGTGTGACCCATTGGAAAGAACCTGTCTCTGAACTGAGAGATAAACAGACATGTCAGCAAGTCTGGAAAAATAGAGAGTTAAAGAGGAAAGGGGGAGAGGAGAGGCTAACGTTGGTTTCAAATAAATGACTTGTTTTATTGCAGAGATACTGTCTGTGATTCTATTGTGCAAAATGTTCCATATATTTCACAATGTGCAATATTGGGATAATTTTCCATTGTTCCTGCCTGAGTGTGAAGGGTCGCCTGTGTGCAGCACAGGAAGGAAAACCTCGACACCCCTGACATAGCCCAGCGGAACTTCCTTATATTCATTTAAATGGGAGGAAGATCTGGGAAGTTTCTGTCATTGGAGAGAATCCTGCCCGCTGGACAGAAAATCTACTCGATTTTGGAAAATACTCTCTGCCATTATCTTTAAAATTAGAGCAAGGAATCAAATCTCAAATCACTTTTTAACTAAAACGTTATGAAAAATGTGGAATTCTCTTCACCACCAGACTGTGGCTATTGGGGCAATCAGAACTTTCCAGACCATCAACAGATATGGAGCAAAGGCAGATAAACGGAATCGATCAGTCCTGATCAATTTCAAAGGCGAAAGGGTTTCAAGGGGCTGAATGGTCCACTGCTGTTGCTATCGTTCTACAATCAGCTCAATCTTGGTGAGATGTTAAAATAAGGCTGCGTCTGCCTCGTGGGTGTTTCAGGACCCACGGTAAAGGGGAGTAGGGGTGGTTGTCCCAGTGATAGAGGCAAAATACTGCGGATGCTGGAAATCTGAAACAAAAACTAAAAATGCTGGAAAAATCCAGCATCTGTGGAGAGAAAGACAAGAGCTCTGAAAAGTCATACAGACTCGAAGTGTTAACTCCTGTCTTTCTCCCCACAGATCTTGTCAGACCTCCCGAGTTCTCCCAGTGTCCTGGACAACATTCCTCCCTCAACCAGCATCACCAAAAAGGGAGATTAACCGCTCATCCCTCTAATTTCCTCATTTGGGATCTTACTGCACATAAGATGGCTGCTGTATTTTCCTGTGTAAAGGCGGCTCCTGCCCTTGTGGGTAATTCATTGCGGATTCAGGAAGTTTCTGAGATGGGTTGAGACTCTTTCTGAACGCAAGTCTTTCATTGTTACAAAGTGCACCGCTGCCACCTGCTGACAGAATCTCGGTGCTGCAGGAAGAATTCCCCATTCATAACGGCCCAAGAATGGTGACTTGTCTTTGAAGTTTCACAGGCACAATGGACCAAATGGTCTCCTTCTGAGCTGGATCATAATATCATTGCTATGTATTCTTATATGTGGATCAGATCAAATTCACATTTTCAAAACTGACTTCATTCAATCCCATGATTTGATTATATGTTTAACGGCCATCATTGAGAAAAATAGTTCGGATTTGCCACGTTAATATAGACAATGATGTCACAAATGTATAAGCGTTAGGATTATTTCATTAATGTATGAACTGTGATACATGCTGTAGTATTTAGCTGGTTCTGAATTGCACTGCAAAAACAAACATGATTGACAACTGGGTCTTATTGTCCCAACAGAACGATTTAAGTACAGTAATGACGGAGAACAAATGATTGGAGAACTCAGCAACTGATAAGATCACTCCCAATCTTTGTATCAAACATATGTTTTTGGAAAATCAACTGTAATCTGCTGCACAACTGGCGAATATTGCAATGAGAAGTCTCTCTGAAATATATAGGATCTCAGTGACACTGCACCTGAAATACTGTGTAAAACTTTGGTATCCTGAATGAAAGAAGGAGATGCTTCCCTTAGAGCGAGCGCAAGGAAGGTTCTGGGGTGATTTCTGAGGAGATTGTCTGATCAGAAGGGAATGAATAGATTTGGCCTATATTCCCCAGAGTTTAACTGAATGAGAGGTGAACAGTCTGAAACGCATAATTGTTAAGGCCGTTGGCAGAGGGTAGATGGTTCCCTGACAATGCCTCTGAATGAAACAAGACATTTATGTCCAATCATCATTGAGCTCTCCTCTTCCCTCCTGCCGCCTTTACATTTTGCCAACTTTCTATTTCTAAGTCTGATGAAGGATGCATCTCAAACCTTCATTTTTTTTCATTTCATTTCTGGATTTGCAAGAGTGGGGGGAATCACTTCAAGATCAATCCCAGTAGGATGTCCTCTCACCCTCTCCAATTTTCCATCGGTGTCCCCCACAGTCCTAGCCCCACACCCCGAGATGTCCTTTTCTCATCAGAGACTGGGAGGGCAGCACTGTCTGAGACACGAATGCACAGATCTCAAAATTGCCAAGAAGGAGTTTGAATATATATGGTTTTTTCCTATTTCTAAAATGAGCCTCATTTTCTCAAACAGACACAAACAAGCTCCAAATAGATTCTGCGGGATACAAAGTCATCTTGGAATTCAAACCTCCCTATCAATATATCAGCTCTCTCTACCTCAACCATTCCATGTGGCAGCAAGTTCCACACTCTCACCACTCTCTGTGGAAACTTGTGGATATTGCAGGAGAGATGCCACTCCAAAGAGATCCTATGCCAGTTGAAGTATGTGTGGGCTGAAAGTGGCGGCTTCAATTCCCACACAAGGTACTTCAGTACACAACCTAGGCTTGCTGGTCTCAAGTTGACCAATGTATTTCCTAATGGTACAGCAATGACCCCCAGACCTCCCTTTACCTTGCTGAGAGGCATTGACGAACTTGGACTTTCACTGCATTGGATTGGTTAACGATAATGCTTGATCAAGTACTGCAGTGTTGCCTTTTGCTGACCAAGAAACACTCCCATTCTGGAAGGGTTTACAGGTTGCTAGTCAACCTGCTTGGCCACATTATGAATGCACCTTCTCTGGTGGCCATCAAATCCTGAAGTGGGACATGAACCCGGAATTTCTGGCCTAGTGACTATCCTTCTCAATTAGCTCCTCAGCTTTCTGACGCTTTGGAAGTCACGCTATGAAAACGCAAGTTTTCCTTTCTGGAAGATAAAACCGAACCTCTTGGCATTATTAGCTATGAGGAGGTGTTGGAGAAACTCAGATTGTTCTCACTGGAGCGACGGAGATTGAGGGGCTACTTGATAGAAGTTTACAAAATTATGAGCGGTGTGGACAGAGTAGATAGTCAGAAGCTTTTTCCCAGGGTGGAAGAGTCAATTACTAGGGGAGATAGATTTAAGGTGAGAGGAGAAAACTTTAGAGGAGATGTGCGGGGCAGGTTTTTTACGCAGAGGGTAGTGAGTGTCTGGAATTCGCTGCAAGAGGAGGTGTTGGAAGCAGGTATGATAGTGGTGTATAAGAAGCAGCTTGACAAATACATGAATAGGATGGGAATAGAGGGATACGGAACCTGGAAGTGCAAAATATTTTAGCTTGGCAGGCGATATGATGGGCGCAGGCTTGGAGGGCCAAAGGGCCTGTGCCTGTGCTGTCCTTTTCTTTGTTGTTTGTTCTCTTCCCTGTACTTGTCGTGCAAAATGGCCTCATGGCATTTATAGTACTTTTCGCTTTAGGGGTGGGTGATTGCAATCATTAATACAATGAAGTTTATGGATCTGGGTCTCATACCTGCTTCCCCAGGGTGTCTGTATTGCCTGCAAAGTTCAGACTCTTTCTTTAACTTGTATTGTGTATTGTGGCCCACTCCTTTTTTCTCTCTATCCTGTCAGGAATGTTGTGCTGCCATTCCTGCCCTTCTTTAAGCTACATATCAGTAATAGCTGTGGTCACTGAATCATTAACACATGGAAGAGGAGTTCATGCCAGCTCATACATTTCCAATTGCCTATCTGTGCCTTCAGCTCACCTGCCTTATTCACTCGCCTTGCCCTTCTGAATATACATTCAGATTACCGACCCCACTTCTCCCGCCCAGCTCGTTTAAACATTCCCGAACAGCACTAGCAAATCTCCCTGTTACGATATTAGTCTTGACTTTTTTGGGGTGCAACCGGTCTGGCCTCATAGCATCCGTCACTATAACCAGTTCCCCAAAAATCTGCCTGCAACACTTCATCCTTCATTCTACCAATACCTTAGCTGGTAACTGTGGCCAGCGTTTCCTAATTTAAACAGACGGGGAGCGTTAACATAGTGATTGCTGCAGTGGCTTCTCAGGGAGGTGCAAACCACTTTTAATATCGAGGGCTGGGGCTCCACCTTACGATATTTACAGCTCAGATTTAACAGAGAGTGCAATCATAGTGAGACCATAACACCATAAGACATAGCAGCGGAAATTAGGGCACTCGACCAATCGTGTCTGCTCCGCCATTCAATCATGGCTGATAAGTTTCCCAACCCCATTCTCCCGCCTTCTCCCCGTAACCTTTGATCCCCTTACCAATCAAGAACCTGTCTATCTCGGTCTTAAATACACTCAATGACCTGACCTCCACAGCCTTCTGTGGCAATGAATTCCATAGATTCACCACTCTCTGTCAAAAGAAGTTTCTCCTCATCTCTGTTCTAAAATGCCTTTCATTTAGTCTGAGGCTGTGCCCTCGGATCCTAGTCTCTCCTACTAATGGAAACATCTTCCCCACGTCCACTCTATCCCGGCCTTTCAGTATTCTGTAAGTTTTAATCAGATCCCCCATCATCCTTCTAAACTCCATCGAGTATAGACCCAGAGTCCTCAAACGTTCCTCATATGTCAAGCCTTTCATTCCTGGGATCGTTCTCATGAACGTCCTCTGGACCCTCTCCAGGTCCAGAACATCCCTCCTGAGATACGGGGCCCAGAATTGCTCACAATATTCTAAATGTGGTCTGACCAGAACATTATAAAGCCTCAGCAGCACATCCCTGCTTTTGTATTCTAGTCCTCTCGAAATAAATGCCAACATTGCATTTGCCTTCCTAACTACTGACTCGACCTCCAAGTTAACCTTAAGAGAATCCTGGACTAGGACTCCCAAGTCCCTTTGCACTCCAGATTTCTGTGTTCTCTACCCATTTAGAAAATAGTCTATGCCTCTATTCTTCCTACCAAAGTGCATGACCTCACACTTCCCCACGTTGCGTTCCATTTGCCACTTCTTTGCCCATTCTCCTAACCTGTCCAAATCCTTCTGCAGCCTCCCCGCCTCCTCAATAATACCTGCCCCTCAAAGTATCTTTGCAACATCTGCAAACTTAGCCAGGATGCCCTCAATTCCTTCATCTGGATCATTAATGTATAAAGTGAAAAGTTGTGGTCCCAGACCCCTGCGGAACTCCACTAGTCACTGGCCACTATCCTGAGAAGGACCCCCTTATCCCCACTCTCTGCCTCCTGCCAGACAGCCAATCTTCTATCCATGCTAGTACCTTGCCTCTAACACCATGGGCTCTTATCTTACTGAGCAGCCTCCTCTGCGGCACCTTGTCAAAAGCCTTCTGGAAGTCCAAGTAGATAACATCCATTGGCATTCCGTTGTCTAACCTACTCGTTACCTCCTCAAAGAATTCTAACAGATTTGTCAGGCATGACCTCCCCTTGATGAAACCATGCTGACTTTGCCCTATTTGACCACGCACTTCAAAGTATTCTGAAATCTCATCCTTAATAATGGGCTCTAAAATCTTACCAATGACCGAGCTCAGGCTAAACGGCCTGTAATTTCCCGTCTTTTGCCTCACTCCCTTCTTAAACAAGGGGGTTACATTAGCGATTTTCCAGTCCTCTGGGACCCTCCCTGACTCCAGTGATTCCTGAAAGATCACCACTAACGCCTCCACTATCTCTTCAGCTATCTCCTTCAGAACTCTGGGGTGTAATCCATCTGGTCCAGGTTATTTATCCATCTTCAGACCTTTCAGTTATCCTAGCACCTTCTCCTTGGTAATGGCCGCCATACTCACCTCTGCCCCCCGACTCTCCTGAACTTTGGGGATGTTACTCGTGTCTTCCACCGTGAAGACTGACGCAAAGTTCCTATTCAGTTCATCTGCCATTTCTTTGTTCCCCACTACTACTTCTCCAGCGTCATTTTCCAGTGGCCCAATGTCCACTTTTGCCTCCCTCTTACCCTTTATATATCTAAAAAATTCTTACAATCTTCTTTGATATTACTGGCTAGTTTACCCTCATATTTAATCTTCTCCCTCCTTATTTCTTTTTTAGTTGTCCTCTGTTGGTCTTTGTAGGCTTCCCAAACCCCTGGTTTCTCACTGCTCTTCGCAGCATTGTATGGTTTCTGTTTAGGTTTTATGCTGTGCCTGACTTCCCTTGTCATCCATGGTTGCCTCGTCCTCCCTTTAGTATGCTTCCTCTTCCTAGGGATGAATTTTTGCTGTGACTCCAAAATTACTCCCAGAAACTCCTGCCATTGATGTTCCACTGTCTTTCCTGCTAGGCTCATCTCCCAGTCAATTCTGGCCAGCAAATCCCTCATGCCTCTGTAGTTGCCTTTATTCAACTGTAATATCGTTGCATCTGATTCCAGCTTTTTCCTCTTAAATTGCAGGGTAAATTCTATCATATTATGGTCACTTCTTCCTAAGGGTTCCTTCACCTTAAGCTCCCTTATCAAATGTGCCTCACTACACATCACTAAACCTAGAATTGCCTGTTCCCTAGTGGGCTCCACCACAAGCAGCTCCAAGAAGCCATTTGGCAGACATTCCACAAATTCCTTGTCTTGGGATCCACTATCAACCTGATTTTCGCAGTCTACCTGCATATTGAAATCCCCCACGATCACTGAAATCTTGCCATTCTTACACGCCTTTTCTATCTCCTGGTGTATCTTGTGCCCCACATCATGACTACTGTTCGGAGGCCTGTACATAACTCCCATTATGCTTTTTTTACCTTTGTGGTTCCTCAACTCTACCCACACGGATTCTGTATCATCTGACTCTACGTCGTTTCTTGCTATCGATTTAATTTCATTTCTTACTAACAAAGCAACCCCACCCCCTCTGCCAACCTGCCTATCCTTTCGATAGGATGTATACCCTTGAATATTTAGCTTCCAGTCCTGATCTCCCTGCAGCCACGACTCCGCGATACCCACCACATCATATCTGCCAATTTCAATCTGTGCCACAAGCTCGTTTACCTTTTTTTGTATACTGTGTGCATTCAGATACAACACCTTCAGTCCTGTATTTCCCGTCCCCCTTCTCATTGTCGTCCCTTTATCTGATGTGCTTGAAGTTAGATTCCTAGCCCTTTCCAAACACTTTGCCCTATTTTGTGTTCTGGAGACTTTAATAGCGTCTCCTGGGCTCTCCTTCCTTTTCAGTTTTTTCATAATTTTCCATGAAGTTGAATCCACCCCCCACGCCCCCGCCACCCCCCTCCCCCCCACCCCCCCTTACCTGATAACCTGCTGCTTTGTTTCCCATTAGTCATACTTCGTGGAGTTTTACCCTTTCCTTCCCCCCCACTTTCTAGTTTAAAGTCATGTTGACCACCCTATTTACCCTTTTCGCTAGAACATTGGTCCCAGATCGGTTCAGGTGGAGACCGTCCCAATGGTACAGATCCCTCCTGATCCAATACTGATGACAGTGCCCCATGAAATGGAACCCCTCTTTTCTGCACCACTCCTTCAGCCACGTGTTTACTTCCCTTATTCTCGCGTCACTATGCCAATTTGCACGTGGCTCGGGTAGTGATCCTGAGCTTATAACCCTTGGGGATCCGTTCCTTAATTTAGTTCCTAATTCCTCATAATCCCCAAACAGGTCCTCTTTCCTAGTCTTACCTATGTTATTTGTCCAGACGTGGACCACAACAACTGGATCCTCCCCCTCCCTCTCCAATATCCTTTAAAGCCTGTCAGAGATGCCCCTCACCCTGGCACCAGGCAGGCAACATACCATGCGGTACTCTCAATCCTGCTTACAAAGGATGCTATCAATTCCCCTAGTTATAGAATTCCCTACAACTACCACTTGTCTTTTTGATCCCCCCTCTTGAATGGCCTCCTGTGCCCCGGTGCCGTGGTCAGCTGGCTCATCCTCCCGACAGCCCTGTTCCTCATCTACACAAGTAGCAAGTACCTTTTTTTTGGAAAAAAAAATACTTTATTCATAAAATATCTGGAAGAACATTCCAAAATATTTCAAAATCACCATCACAAAAGTACAATCAAAATCAACTTTTACACATTAATCACAGGTGCATCAATACAGTCAATGAATATTACAATCATTTCAATATGGTCAATACAGGCAATCAGACAATGGTATTGGGCCTATCAACATACATCATGTTGCACTCTGAGGTGCTTCAATACAATTTGTATTCACAGCATACATTCATTTTGAGCGGTCTAGCCCGAGGGGTTCTCAACAGTTCCCAGCCCCTCGGAGCACTGTGGGCAGAAAGGACTTAGACAGCGACCTTTCCCCATTGTGCCATTGCACCGGCTGTCCCAAGCTTTAGTGCGTCCCTCAGCACGTAGTCCTGGACCTTGGAATGGGCCAATCTGCAACATTCGGTCGGGGACAACTCTTTGCTCTGGAAGACCAACAAGTTTCGGGCAGACCAAAGAGCACCATTCACCGAGTTGATGATCCTCCAGCTGCAATTGATGTTTGTCTCAGTGTGTGTCTTTGGGAACAGCCCGTAGAGCACAGAGTCCTGTGTCACAGAACTGCTTGTGATGAACCTCGACAGAAACCACTGCATCTCTCTCCAGACGGTTTCCTCTACATTGGAAAGACCAAACGCAGACTGGGTGACCGCTTAGCGGAACACCTTCAGTCTGTCCTTAAGCGTGACCCAGACCTCCCTGTCGCTTGTCATTTCAACACTCCACCCTGCTCTCATACCGTCATGTCCGTCCTTGTCCTGCTGCATTGTTCCAGTGAAGCTCAACGCAAACTGGAGGAACAGCACCTCATCTTCCGACTAGGCACTTTACAGCCTTCCGGACTGAATATTGAGTTCAACAATTTTAGATCATGAACACTCTCCTCTATCCCCACCCTCTTTCTGATCCCCCCCTTTTTTTTCCAATGATTTATATAATTTTTTCTTTTCCCACCTATTTCCATTATTTTTAAATATATTTCCATCCATTGTTTTATCTCTACCTTTTAGCCTATTTCGATCCCTCTCTCCACCCCCCCTCCACCCCCCCATCCCAACTAGGGCTATCTGTGCCTTGCGCGTCCTGCTTTCTACCCTTAATGTCAGCAATTAGCACATTCCTTAGATAATATCAGCACCTTCAACACCTCTTTGCCCTTTTGTCTATGACATCTTTTGGCTATCTTCACCTATCACTGGCCCTCTATCCAGTTGTACCTGTCCCACAGGTTTTAAATATAATCCACTGCCTTGCAAGAGTTTTTTTTTAAATCCTCAGCAATACTGCAGTGCATAAAGTTAATATGCAGGTCACCTCAGAAACCGTTCTGCTGACTTCCTCCAGGGATTTGACTCTGGAATTTTAGCAGAGACAAGCCACCTGCGGTTCTGTCGCCCTGCTAGAAATTTGCACTGTGCGATTAACAGATTGAGGTAATTTTTGCCTACACGTTAAACCTGTTCCGCAGGGAGTGTGGATGTGATGGAAAGTTTAAATGAGGCAGTCTCTCTGGCCCTGCTGACAATCTCCTACATAATTGCTTTTCATTTTTATTTAATTTCATTTGTGTCTGGCAATGTCAGGTTAATGGGAACAGTCGGAGACTTTGTCCGGATATGTTTAGAGCTAACCCCTGAGCAGAGGGAATCTGATTTGTGCCTCTGCTGTGTTGAAATCACAGTTCTGGTGCAATCTGTTGGTGTAGACTTGCTTCTGTGCTGGGTATCTGGTGGACAAAGGAGCTCAAACCAGTTTCTCGTTTCCTTTCCACGCCCCACCAGACTGAGTGCAATGCCTGGCGTGAAAGCCCGATTTAATTCACCTGGCCCATTCTGTGCTCTGTTTTAAAATAAGGATCGCCCAGCAAGGTGAGTTGTTGATTGGAGCCTTCTAATATTGACCCACCCTCCCAACCACCACCTCGCTGGTGGGTCTTCGGCCCCTCTTGCAATGCCTCACCCCACCCCCACTTTGTGTTCCCTCTGCCTCCCCTCTCCTTGTGCCGCCCTCTCTATGATTGCACTGTCTGTTAACTCTGAGATGTAAATATCGTAAGGTGGAGCCCCAGCCCTCGATATTAAAAGTGGTTTGCACCTCTCTGAGAAGCCACTGCAACAATCACTATGTTATCGATCCCCGCCTATTTAAATTAGGAAAAGTTGGTCACAGTTGCCAGCTAAGGTATTGGTCAAATGAAGGATGAAGTCTTGCAGGCAGATTTTTGGGGAACTGGATTTGGGTGACGAATGCCAAGAGGCCAGACCGGTTGCACCCCAACAAAGTCAAGACTAATATCGCGACAGGGAGATTTGCTAGTGCTGCTCGGGAATGTTTAAACGAGCTGGGCGGGAGGAGTGGGGTCGGTAATCTGAATGAATATTCAGAAGGGCAAGGCGAGTGAATAAGGCAGGTGAGCTGAAGGCACAGATAGGCAATTGGAAATATATGAGCCGGCATGAACTCCTCTTCCATGTGTTAATGATTCTGTGACCACAGCTATTACTGATATGTAGCTTAAAGAAAGACAGGAGTGGCAGCTCAACATTCCTGACAGGATAGAGAGAAAAAAGGAGTGGGCCACAATACAAGTTAAAGAAAGAGTCTGAACTTTGCTGTCAATACAGACACCCTGGGGAAGCAGGTATGAGACCCAGATCCATAAACTTCATTGTATTAATGATTGCAATCACCCACCCCTAAAGCAAAAAGTACCATAAATGCCATGAAGCCATTTTGCACAAGTACAGGGAAGAGAACAAACAACAAAGAAAAGTACAGCCCAGGAACAGGCCCTTTGGCCCTCCAAGCCTGCGCCCATCATATTTCCTGTCAAGCTAAAATATTTTGCACTTCCGGGGTCCGTATCCCTCTATTCCCATCCTATTCATGTATTTGTCAAGATGCCTCTTAAACACCACTATCGTACCTGCTTCCACCACCTCCTCTGGCAGCTAATTCCAGACACTCACTCCCTCTACGTAATAAAACTTGCCCCGCACATCTCCTCTAAAGTTTTCTCCTCTCACCTTAAATCTATCTCCCCTAGTAATTGACTCTTCCACCCTGGGAAAAAGCTTCTGACTATCTACTCTGTCCACGCCACTCATAATTTTGTAAACTTCTATCAAGTCGCCCCTCAATCTCCGTTGCTCTTGTGAGAACAATCCGAGTTTCTCCAACCTCTCCTCAGAGCTAATAATCCCAAGAGGTTCGGTTTTATCTTCTCGAAAGAAAAAACTTGCGTTTGCATAGCGTGACTTCCAAAGCGTCTGAAAGCTGACGAGCTAATTGAGAAGGATAGTCACTAGGCCAGAAACTCCGGGTTCATGTCGCACTTCAGGACTTGATGGCCACCAGAGAAGATGCATTCATATTGTGGCCAAGCAGGTTGATTAGCAACCTGTAAACCCTTCCAGAATGGGAGTGTTTCTTGGTCAGGAAAAGGCAACACTGCAGTACTTCAACAAGCATTATCGTTAACCAATCCAATCCAGTGGATGTCCATGTTCGTCAATGCCTCTCAGAGCAAGGTACAGGGAGGGCTCGGGGTCATTGCTGTACCATTAGAAAATACATTGGTCAACTTGAGACCAGCAAGCCTAGGTTGTGTACTGACACACTTCAACTGGCACAGGATCTCTTTGGAGTGACATCTCTCCTGCAATATCCACAAGTTTCCACAGAGAGTGGTGAGAGTGTGGAACTTGCTGCTACATGCAGTGTTGAGGTCGAGAGAGCTGATATATTGATAGGGAGGTTTGAATTCCAAGATGACTTTGTATCCCGCAGAATCTATTTGGAGCTTGTTTGTGTCTGTTTGAGAAAATGAGGCTTATTTCAGAAATAGAAAAAACCATATATATTCAAACTCCGTCTTGGCAATTTTGAGGTCTGTGCATTCGTGTCTCAGACAGTGCTGCCCTCCCAGTCCCTGATGAGAAAAGGACATCTCGGGGTGTGGGGCTAGGACTGTGGGGGACACCGATGGAAAATGGGAGAGGGTAAGACGACATCCTACTGGGATTGATCTTGAAGTGATTCCCCCCACTCGTGCAAATCCAGAAATGAAATGAAAAAAAATGAAGGTTTGAGATGCATCCTTCATCAGATCCTAGAAATAGAAAGTTGGCAAAATGTAAAGGCGGCAGGAGGAAAGAACTCGGCTGTGATGTGGGTCTGCAGACTGATCGACTGTTCCTTCCAAATGAAATGTGAAACAGAATTAATATCCCGCGATAACGGGAACAAAACTAACCGAAATCCCAGAAAATCAGCACAGGGAGACCTTACCCAAACTTCGGAAATCTTCCGTTTCTGTTTCTGTTCCGTTTCTAGAACTGCCGATTTCTTCTCTGTGAGAGAATCTAAGGACGATTTGAGCTGATCCTGGGATTGGGAGAGAAAATGAAACACAATGAAAGTGTTAGACCAGGAAAATGTGATAAAACTATCAGCTCGGAAAATATTTTCCCTTTTACCTTGTAGATTTCAACAGTTCTTTAAATGTCAGAAAGCGGTGTTCTCTGTGTTCCCACGAATCTCTACAAGTGTAACAGATCAATTTCTTGTCATAGAGTCATAGAGGTCTACCGCACAGAAAAAAGGCCCTTCGGCCCATCGAGCCTGCGCCGTTCAAACAAGTACCCAACTATTCTAATCCCATTTTCCTGCTCTAGGCGCATAGCCTTGTATGCCATGGCATCGCAAGTGAACATACAAACACTTCTTAAATGTTATGAGGGTTTCTGCTTCTACCACCCTTTCAGGCAGTGAGTTCCAGATTCCTGCCACCATCTGGGTGAAAAGGTTCTTCCTCACATCTCCTCTAAACCTCCTGCCCCTTACCTTAAATCTATGCCTCCTGGTTATTGATCCCTTCACCAAGGGGAAAAGTTCCTTCCTGTCTTACCTATCTATGCCCCTCATAATTTTATACACCTCAATCATGTCCCCCCTCAATCTCCTCTGCCCCAGAGAAAATAACCCCAGTCTACTCAATCTCTTCTCTAACTAAAACCCCCAGCCCAGGCAACATCCTGGTAAATCTCCCCTGCACTCTCTCTAGTGCAATCAGATCCTTTGTATAGTGAGGATTCCCGAACTGCACGCAATACTCTAGCTGTGGCCCAACCAGCATTTTATATACTTCCAGCATAACCTCCCTGCTCTTATATTCTATGCCTCGGCTAATAAAGGCAGGTATCCCATATGCCTTCTTAACCAACTTATCTACGTGTCCAACTACCTTAAGGGACCGGTGGACATGCACACCAAGGTCCCTCTGATCCTCAGCACTTCCCAGGGTCCTACCATTCATCGTGTATTCCCGTGCCTTGTTTGTCCTGCCCATGTACATCACCTCACACTTATCTGGATTAAATTCCATTTGCCATTGATCAGCCAATCTGACCAGCCTGTCTATATCCTCCTGTAATTTAAGGCTATCCTGCTCACTAATTACCACCCCACCAATGTTCACGTCATCTGTGAACTTACTGATCAACCCTCCTACATTCAAGTCTAAATCGTTTATATATACCACAAACAGCAAGGGGCCCAACACCGATTCCCCTGGAACCCCACTGGACACAGAAATCCAGTCACAAAAACAATCCTCGACCATCACCCTCTGCTTCATGTCACTCAGCCAATTCTGGATCCAATTTGTCAAATTGCCTTGGATCACATGGGCTCTTACCTTCGTTAGCAGTCTCCCATGCGGGGCCTTATCAAAAGCCTTGCTGAAGTCCAAGTAGACTACGTCAAATGCATTGCCCTCATCTACACACCTGGTCACTTCTTCGAAAAATTCAATCAAATTGGTCAGACATGACCTCCTCTTATCAAAACCATGCTGACTGCTCTTGATTAATCCCTACCTCTCCAACTGTAGATTAATTCTGTCCCTCAGAATTTCTTCCAATAGTTTCCTACCACTGAGGTTAGACTGACTGGCCTGCAGTTGCCTGGTTTATCCCTTCCTGCCTTCTTGAATAACATTGGCTTTCCTCCAGTCCTCCGGCACCTCTCCTGTGGCCAGAGAGGTATTGAAAAATATGCCAGCGCGCCTGCTATCTCCTCCCTTACCTCACTCAACAGCCTGGGATACATTTCATCCGGGCCTGGGGCTTTATCTACATTTATGCCTGCCAGACCACTTCGGCTTCCTCCCTTTCTATGCTAATTTCTTTAATTATATCAATGTCCTTCTGCCTGATTTCCATACATTGCCAGTTTCACAAAACAGATTCAGTTCTTCCCGATGTTTCTCACAGTGAAGTTTACTTTCTTCTCTTTCGGGTCCAGCATTAATTTTCGAGCTTTCTCGGCCAGATTCGCTAAGGCCCGCTTTACCCTGAGATTTCTTTCCGGAAACTCCTCTCTACATTCCGGGCAGGAATTTATCTCCTTTTCCCAACACTGGGTGATACAGGAGCGGCAGAAGTTGTGTGCATAACGCAGCGAAACAGGATCAGTGAAGAAATCAAGACAAACGGGCAAATTGTCTCCTCGGTCAAACTCTGGACCTGCTGTTTGGAAGCCATGTTCACATTCTGCACTCCTTGATTCAAACCGATTTCACTTCGGATGTGGTGCGGAACACCTTCAGTTTCATGGTTTCCCAATGAAGTTCACGACAATACGCAAAGAAATATTATTATAAACTAATCCATGTCCTCTCGACTTTCGCACGTGTTGATAAAACATCACGCAGTGTGAAGGATATAAAGGGTTAGAGCATAAAGGGGAATAACTGAACCCAGTCGAGGCGGGTTGGTCTCCAGGGAAAGAGAGGGAGGGATGAGGCGGAGATGGGCGAGATCGAGAGTTTGGTGCATTTTTTTCCAGTCTGAATTCACAGATGATTAAAAACCCTGTGCTGAAACAAGATGAAAAATCTAGATCCATAAACTGAATTGTATTAACGATTGTAGCGCAGATCCCAAAGCACAAAGCAATATAACTGTCAAAGAGTCATTTGGGATGACAGCGACAGAGGAGATATTTCGAGAGGTTGGACCTGTGAGGTTTGGTTTTATCTGCTAGAAAGTAAAGCTTTGTGTTTTTATAGCGCATTCCACCAGACCGGGCCGTCCTTTAAAACCAATGAATTATTTTGGAAGCGGAGGGATTGTTGTAAAGTTGGGAAATGCATCCGTCAACAGCGAGCGCACGACAAGCCTGGGCTATGCGCTGACATAGTGGGAGTGAGACTCGATCCCGCCTCTTTCTGACTCAGAGGCGAGATCAGGATCAATGGGCCACAGTTGAGAGGGAGCCCTAAGTGACAGACGGTTGTCGCCCTATTTGTTTGCAGAGGAAATCTGGAGAGATGATGCAGTGGATTTTTTCGGAAGTGGAGAAAATATTCAGACATTGAAACTCTGGATCAGGGATTCTGGATTCACATCTCAGGCAGTGTTGCCCTCCCAGTCCCTGATGAAGAGGACACAGGGTTTCGGGGGAGGACTGTCGGACAGACCAATGGAAAATGGGAGAGGGGGGAAACGAAATCCTATGGGGATCGAACTTGAAGCTCTTCCCCCTACAGGTATCACAATTCAATAGCGAGAAAACACAGCCTGTGGCCCGTTGTCAATAACCAATCACCCGACTGAGAGGGAAACAGACACTTTAGTGAGGCGGGGAAAATCGAGAGTATCGGGGGAAGGGGAGGGGAGAGACCAATGTGGATTTGAAATAAATGTGTTTGATTTTTGAAATTTGTTTTGTTGCAGGGATATTATCTCTGACACCAGGTTGCAAAATGATCCATCTATTTCTCAATATGTAACATTGTGGCCTATTGTATTGTTACGACATGTGCGTTAATTAACGCCTGTGTGGAGCAGAGAAAGGAAAACCTGGCGTGTGTGGCCCGTGCACCGCCAGCGGGATTTCCTTACATTCATTTCAATAGAAGGAAAATCTGGGAAGTTTCTGTCATTGGCGACAATCCTCCCCAATCATCTCGACGGACTTCGACACGATTTTGGAAAATACTCTCACCCTATTAGCATGGGCGAGGGGTGGCGGGGGAGTTCTGTAAAATTGGAGTTTGTTCATTCAGGAGTGAAATCAGGAAGCACGTTTTTCGTTACCAAATGTAAGAGAATTGTGGAATATTCCCTCCTCATAAAGGCTGTGGATACGGGAAAAGTTGGAATTTTCCAGGATATCAAGGCATATGGAGCTAAGGCGGGTAAGTGGAGTTGAGATGGAGCTCAGCAATTGTTCAATTGAAATAACGGAAAAATGTGGAGACTGAATGAGCGACTCCTGTTCCTATCTTCCTACCTGTAGCTCAGTCCTTCCGGTGAGATATTAAACCAAGGCCGTGTCTGCCTCTAGCGCTTCTGATCTCACGGTAGAGGAGCAGGGGAGTTCTCCCGGTGTCCTGGACAACATTCCTCCCTCAACCAGCACATCAGAGAGATTAACCGAACATTCACCTCATTTCCTCTCTGTGGGACCTTGCTGTGTATAAAAGGCTGCTGCATTTCCCTTGCAACGACGTATACCACACTCCCCAAGAGTTCAACGCGAGTGCAGTTAGTTTCTGGGATGGGTTGTGGCCCTGTTTGAACACAAGTCTTTCATTGTTACAAAGTGCACCGCTGCCACCTGCTGACAGAATCTCGGTGCTGCAGGAAAGGATTCCCCATTAAAAACGGCCCGAGAACTGGTGACGTCCTTGGAGTTTCACAGGCATCATGGACCGACTCCTTCTGTGTTGGATCATATTATGATCATTATGCATTTTTTAGACTTCTTTCCTATCAAATCTACATTCTCAAAAATGACTTCAATCGATTTCATCGTTTCGTTATGTATTCCCTGGCCCGCATTGGGAAAGATTCGGTTAAAAAAAGTCACATTAATATCCACAATTATGTGGGAAATATATACGCATTAGGAATGCCCATTAATGTGTACATTTTGATATATACTGCTGTATTTAGTTGGCTTTTAAATGCGTTACCTGAACTGATCTGATTGACATCCAGGCATTGCAGTGTCAAGAGAACATTTTAAGAACAGTAATAGTGGGGAACAAATGATTGGGGCTCAACACGATCCTTGTCGGTCTGGGTATCTTGGGTAAAATGCGTGACATTGGGTAAAATGCGTGACTTTGTCTACGGACCTGGTTAGATGCAACGCACGATCACAGGCTCACGTAACCCAATAACATTGATTGTGAGCCCGGTGCTTTCCACCGAATACGTTTCCTTATATTATTGTCCTCCTCGTTCACTTAGTTCACTGTTAACTCCTGGTTTTGTTTCTATTAAACATGAACTGTAGATTAAAAGAGTCCTGCTGTAAATATATAGGTCCTTGCTCAGACCACACCTGGGATTCTGTGTACAGTTTAATCTTCACACCTAAGGAAGGATATTCTTGCTTGAGACGGATGTCATTGTGCTAAGAGGAGAGAGTAAGTAGATTAGCTCCATGTTCAGTCGAGTTTAGAAGAACTAGAAGCGATCTCATGGAAACATAACATTCTGAAGGTGCTTGGCAGATGAGGCGCTGGGAGGATGTTTCCCCTGACTAGGTAGTGCAGAAGTAGGATCCTTGGTGAATCTGGCCAAGAAAGCTGGAAAATTAGACCCGAGCAGGGACGATAAGGAAATTGGATTCAACTGTGAGGATCTTCAGGAAGAACTGAAGATGTTTATGAAACTGACAAGAAATTGACCTGTATGACGTGTCGCGCTGGAAAAGTCACGAGTCACATCCCTTCCTGCAGATCAAGGAAGCGGTTGATATCACCTTGGCACGATGGACAGGAGAGTTCCTTGATCTAGTCTTTCACTCATATTATAAGAAACACTTCCATTCTGTGATTTTCTGTACCCAAGCCGAAGACCGGTTGAAACGTTCCTTAATTTTCCTCGGACTCGCTCGCAAGGCTCTAAAATCAGAAACGAAACAGAAATGGAAAATTTCCGAAGTTAAGGTAAGGTCTCTCTGTACTGATTTTCTGGGATCTTGGTTAGCTTTGTTCCCTTTATCGCGCGACATCGATTATGTTTCACATTTCATTTGCAGAAGGCCGAGGGAGTGGAGATCAGAGAGGGAGTGGAACAAAAAATTAAAATGACTGGAAATCCAAAGTCATTTTTGTGGAAGTGTTCTGCCCCTCAAAATGTAGAGAAGAACTGCATCCTGCCCAGAGAATGCAGCACAGAACGTGCAAAGATGGGCAAGTATACACTGTTTCATCCGGCAGGAGAGCTTGGGGCCATGGAAAGTGAGAAGGGATGAGGTAAAGAACAGCATGTGATGGTGCAGCGGGGAGAGGAGAAAGTGTGATTGAGGAGTGGGCCAGGGTATCACAGAGGGAATTGTCTCTTCAGAATGCTGAAAGGCGAGGGGAGGGGATGACGCTTTTGCTGGTTGCATCAAGCTGGAGGTGGTGAAATGGTGGAGGATGATGCACTGAACCTGGAAGCTGATTGGGTAGAAGGTGAGGGCAAGGGGAATTCTGTTCTGGAAAATGGGGAAGGGTCCGATTAGAAGAGTGGGAAATGCAACAGGCATGAACAGGACCGAGTGCTCTGTTAACCAAAATGGGCCCTTGGTTGAGGACAAGGGCGGATTCCCTTTTTATTGCTCGATATGTTGTCAAACAGCACAATATTCACATTCACATCACAGTGAAATCTATTGAATCATATTTATGGACGGACCTTCTGGTTTCAATGTTTACTAATGTTTGTGTGCATTTCAAATGGGTGTGGGTGAGGTGTATGGACTAGCGTGTGCGAAGTGTCCAGATCCCGCGATGCATCGATCTTAACATTTTCACCCTTTTGTTCAAATTTTCTGGATATATTAATCTCTAGTTCGTTTTGTTTTTTTTGAAAAAAATATACTTTATTCATAAAATATCTGGAAGAACATTCCAAAACAGTACAAAATCACCATCACAAAAGTACAATCAGGTTCAACTTTTACACATGGATCACGAGGTGTATCAATACAATCAATGAATGTTACAATCATCAATATGGTCAATGCAGACAATCAGACAATGGTATTGGAGTTATCAACATATATCATGTTGCCCTCTGAGGTGCTTCAATACAATTATAATACAATTAGTATTCAATGCATACATTCATTTTGAGCTGTACAGCCCGAGGGCTCCCAACAGTTCCCAGCCCCTCGGTGCTCTGTGGCAGAAAGGTCTTAGACAGCGACCTTTCCCCATTGCGCCTTTGTGGCGGCTGCCCCAAGCTTTAGTGCGTCCCTCAGCACGTAGTCCTGGACCTTGGAATGTGTCAGTCTGCAACACTCGGTCGGGGACAACTCTTTGCTCTGGACAACGAGTTTCGGGCAGACCAAAGAGCGTCTTTCACCGAGTTGATGATCCTCCAGCTGCAGTTGATGTTTGTCTCGGTGTGTGTCCCTGGGAACAGCACGTAGAGCACAGAGTCCTGTGTCACAGCACTGCTTAGGATGAACCTCGACAGAAACCACTGCATCTCTCTCCAAACCTTCTTTGCAAATGTACAATCCACAAGGAGGTGAACAACGGTCTCGTCCCCACCACAGCCACCTCGAGGACAACGTGCGGAGGGGGTGAGACTCCTGGCGTGTTGGAAGGATCTGACGGGGAGGGCCTTTCTCACCACCAGCCAAGCTACATCTTGGTGCTTGTTGGAGAGTTCTGGCAATGAGGCATTCTGCCAAATGACTTTGACAGTCTGCTCGGGGAACCATCCCACAGGATCCACCCTGTCCTTTTCCCACAGGGCCTCTAACATGCCGACCACTGCCTGATGGACTTGTGGTCAAAGGTGTTTCTCTGCATAAATTTTTTCACGAGGGACAGGTCCATCTATTTGGAGCGTTCTGCGGCAGCGTGGCCAGACCCATCCTTCGCAACACCGGGGACAGGTAGAACCTCAGCACGTAATTACACTTGGTGTTTGCATACCGAGGGTCTATGCACAGCTTGATGCAGCCGCACACAAACGTGGTCATCATTATGAGGGCAATGTTGGGCATGTTTTCTCCCCACTTATCTAGAGACTTGTACATCGCGTCCCTGCGGACACGATCCATTTTCGACCTCCAGACGATGCGGAAGATGGCTCGGGTGAATGCCATCCTTCAGGGGTCTGGAATGGGCCAGACCTGCTCCATGTACAGCAACAGCGAGAGTGCCTCACACCTGATGACCAGCTCTAGTTGGTTTTGTTTTCTGTAATTGTGATAATGCTGTCAATCTGACTTGCTTAAAACTCCCACCATGTTGCAATAACCTAAATTCCTTCCACGATGAAATAACACTGACAAACTAGACTAGGTTTGCACAGTCTGTAAATATTGTCCAGAATATCACACTCAAGTGGGTGCTACAATACAATCGGAGGGATGGAAGCTCGTGTGTTTATGGGATTTTATTTTACATTAAAATGGGAATGTGGTTTGAGACTGTTTAAGCATGTAAATGATGTGTCACTGCTATGATTTGAGAGTTTGCATTGAACGTGATGTGTGAACTGATCTGGTATATATGTCATTAACAGATAATGTTTAACCACATGACAAGCAGTTGCTGCATTAGAATGTTAAAGGGAGTTATCATTACACCAGTTATCATTTATCTCTTGTTTTTCTGGCCTGTTTCAACACTGTCCACATAAGTGAAATAGTCCTTAAATCACTAGTTGGTCATTAGCTGTTTTATTAAAAACACCATTAAAACATTTTATTCATGTCTGTTTTATTTGCAAAAGGCCCCAGTGCCTGAATCCTTCTAGCCCCCATTTCAAATTCATCTGGATTATTTTAAGAGCCTCCGGCTGGCATAAATGAAGTGATAGTTGCCTGGAAATTGCACTGAAGTTTACTCTGGCACGTCTGCCATTGCCAACTTGGGTAGTGTCCTGAGATAGGCATTGGGAATACCAGCCTGCTTAGGGTGGGAAGGAATGCAAGGTCATTAAATCAGAAGGCACAGAAAGTGGTCAATTGGACTTTTGTGTCTGCAGAGGTGCTTTGATAGAGGTTTGATATTGTCTTACACCCGCCACCACCACCCCCCTCCCGCACACCCCATAGCCCTGCAATGTTCTCTTTTGCAGTGAAGTATTCATCCAATTCCATTTTGAAAGTTGTATTGAATTTATTTCCACCACACTGGCAGGCAGCACATTCCAGATCATAGCTGCCAGTGTGATAAAGAACCCTCTTAATCCCACTCTGCTGCTTTTTCCAACAACCTTATATCTGTATGCTCTGGTTGCTTATCCCTCTGTGACTGGAAACCGTTCCTGCTTAGAAGCAGGATCACTGTTTTCATGGTATGTATCATTGACATGAACTTAGGTACATGGGACCTAATTTCAAAATTTGCAGATGACATAAAGCTTGGAAGTATTGTGAACGGTGAGGAGAATAGTGATGGACATCGAGACACATTGGTGGAATGGACAGATATATAGCAAGTCAAATTTAATGCAGGGAAATGGGAGGCGATACATTTTGGCAGGAAAATTGGAGAGGCAATATAAACAAAAGGGTACAATACAACAGTGCAAGAACAAAAGGACTTGGGGTTACATGTGCACTAACCGTTGAAGGTGGAAGGGCTTGTTATGGAAACATACGGGATCTTAGTCATAAATAAAGGTACAAATGTAAGGAAGTTCTGGGGAATCTATATGAAACACCGTTTTGATTTCCAATAGTGTGCAGCATTCCTTACTCTGGTGCTACCTGTCTCTCATAATTATTTATATTCCTTGTTTATTTTATTTCGAATGTTGCTTTCTGTTCTCCATTCCCTTGTCAAGTTAGTTTAAACCCTCTGTTATAGTAAAACCAAATCACACCACAATCATATTTGTTCTGTCCCTGTTCAGGTGCAACCCATCCAGCTTCAATAGGCCCCGCCTTCTCCAGAACGAGCCCTAGTGTCCAAAGAATCTAAAACCCTCCTTCCTGAACCATCTCTCTAGCCGTGCATTGATCTAACCTATCTTCCTATTTTTCATACTGACTAGCACGTGACACTGGGACTAATGTGGAGATTATAACGTTTGAGGTCCTGTTTGCTAATTTACTTTCTAGCCCCCTAAATTCTATTTGGAGGACCTACCTCATATGTATTTTCAGTTTTTATTATGCAGGAGAAAAATATCTGCCAGTGTTTTGGGACCAGATTGGAGAAACAAGCACAAAGGTGTCAGGAATTGAAGTATTAAAGTGGGACCAATGCAAAACACTGGGAAAGTTGGAAATACTCATTAGTTCAGGTAGATGTCCTTTCACCAGGACTTAATGTGGGCACTGTTAATGTCCACGTGAAAGGGCTTAGGAACGTTTTTACGACGGTTGAGGTGTTATGTAAATATGGGTTGTTGTTGGTGTTGGGATTTAGTTGTTCATCTGAACTTAAAAAACCAAACAGTCATGCTGGGGAGAGGATGTTCATCAGCTGCACGAGGAAGGGAATGCACACAGTAATCTCACTTATTTATACACCAGTACGTCACAATGCAGAGAGACTGTTCAGGTACTTCTCATGTGCGGTCGGATTCATTCAGTTTTCCCAGCTGTTAACGTCCGAGTTAAGTTCAAATGATTTCGTGCACGTTCAGTGCATTCTTACTGAAGAGGGACTATTTAAATGTCTGCCCTGGGAAGAAATTCACTCGTTCGCCCCATCAACTGACATACTCGTGAGTTTAATTGTGACTGCAGGGATTGGATTTTACTCTTATTGCCCCTGCGTTGGGGACTTTTAATTCTTCATAAAATCCCACTCCCCTTCTTTCCCCGGGGTAATGGAGGGTCCATGCACATGGATTGCTGTATAATTTGTTTCTTAATTTTATCCGGTTCCAACCTCTACACCATCACAGCAACTTAGCGAGATAACCGCTTGTCTGTCTCAACAGCATCCGGTGAGCTGCGGAGATCAGGAGCGATCGAACCGTCGGATGGATGAGGAGGGTCCGCAACAATTTCGGTGGCCGTAAATCCAGTCTAACGACCTGCAGTCCCAGCATTTGCAACTGCGGCTCTTCCAGAAAGAGGCGCGGGTTAACTGTCGCCATCCTGGTAAAGGAGGAGAAGTGTTCAATCCGCCCCCATCTCGGTGCAGGAACACTGAATGGGCTTCAGGTCCCAGTTCCCAACTGCTCTAGGAGCCAGGGAGAGAAGCTAATTGGCCCATTGGGATCACGTTTGAATGGCGGAGCATGATAGAGGGGCGGAGTGGCCTACTTCTGCTCCGGATTCGCATGTTCGTCCACTGAGTTTGACCTTCAGGGCGCAGCAGGCGCATGCGCGACTGTCCTGGGCCAAGAGGAGAGGATGTTGTGAATTTCTACCCTGGACTGACAGTGATGGATTTTGGAAGCTCATTTTACAGAGGGTTAGAAGGGGAGGGATTTACACACAGCAGAAAGTGATGAATTCATTGATTTCATTCTCACTCTGCACACAGGGCCTGGAGAACTGAACCCAGCCAGAGTAGAGGGGAGAAGACAACTGGGACTGGTGGGAAGAAATGGTGGAAATGGTGCGATGGGTTTGGATTCAGCACAGGGTGGAGGGATAATGTGTGGGACGGTGATTTACAGCTTTAGGTGAACAAGAGAGGAAAATATGTTCCATAGGAACGAGAATTATCTGTTCTGAATTTCCAACCTGCACTGAGAGCTTTTGCAAACTCCTTTTACAGGGTATTCGAAGGGGCTGGGAAAAGCAGATAGAAAGCTCAAACCAAATATCATACCTAGATCTGACAAGTCGGTTGATTCAGCAAGGCCTAAATATTATTGATATTTGAATGTTGAAGGAGAAGTGTTTGTTGTTTGTGAGGGAAAATATTTCACACTTTAGTCTGATTGACCCACATACACACAGGAATGAACATGTTTCACTGCACTGACTGTGGAAAGCACTTTCACTAGTTAACTACCTTGAAAAAACCAGCACACCTTTCACAGTGGGGAGAAACCATACGCATGTTCTGAGTGGCCGAGGCTTTAACTGATCATCCAACCTGGAGAGACACAAGGACACCCACACCATGGAGAAACTGTGGAAATGTGGGGACTGTGGGAAGGTATTCAATTACCCAATGGAGCTGGAAACTCAACAACAGAATCACACTAAGGAGAGGCCTTCTCACTCTGCTCCAATTGCGGGAAGGGTTTTTAAAAAAGGCATGATGTGATGAGGCACCAACGCACTCGTACTGGGGAGAGGCCATTCATCTGCTGTGCCTGTGAGAAGGGATTCATCCACCCTCATTGACCACCAACCTGTTCACCCTGATAAGAAACCTTTTAAATGTTCTGACTGTGAAAAGAACTTTAAATGCAAAATGGAACTGCTGACAACTTACACACTCACACTAGAGAGAGGCCATTCACCTGCTCTCTGTGTAGGATGAGATTCACTTTTTCATCTAACCTGAAAAGGCACCGTCGAGTTCACAAGTGACAGCAAGTTTCAGATTTGGCCGTTATTACTGCTGTTACTTACATCCAGGACTGGACCATGTCCATTCTGGTGAATGGAGTTTGTCTTGGCTGATGTTAATAACCATTGTAAATTGGACAATGGTTTGATATTCTGTGGAAATGCAAAAAACAAAAACAAAACAGCTTTCCTTCAAGTACAGTGTCTAGTCCTTGATATCTCAGTGATAGGACAAGGTGATTGAGAACTTATGAAGTATGTGGAATCCATCTTCAAATTCAGTTCCTGTATCAGAAACTGTATTATAACAGGAGCTGGAAGTAATATGTCGCCGGGAATGAGATAGAGTAGGAACTAGAGCGATGGCTACAAAAAAAAATCAGGACTGGGGATTAAAAACTGCAGGGTATAGTATATTTAGAAAAGATAGTGAATGGAAAAGAGGATGTGAAGTGGTTGTACTTACTCAATATAACAACATTATGTTGTTATATCATCCAGCAGTAAGATAGAAATAGAATAATGTGGATAGGGATAAAAGGTGATAAAGGATCAATCAAACTCATAGGTGTAGCCTACAGGCTAAATAATATGGAAGGGAGCTGGAGGAAGTACCATGCAGACAAATTGGAGAATTCAGTAAAAAAATGAAAAATAACCATGGGGGCTTTCAACTACCCTGATATTAATTGGACAGAAGAGACAAGTAAAGGCCATAATGGTGTGGAGTTCCCACAATGTGCACAGGTGTCCTTTCTAATCCAATGTAAAACTCCCAACAAGGGACCATTCTATATTGGATCAAGGAATGGGGAATGAAACAGTGGGCAAGAGAAGTAAAATTCAGGGAACATCAAAGGAATAGTGACCATAACATAATGTACTTTAAGGTAATAATGGAGAGGGACAAAGCATAAGAACGTTTTGAGTAAAAAATTGAAGTAAGGCCAATCTTGTGGGGAACAGAAAATAAGTTTTGAAAAATAAAATGGACACCGACATTGGCTAAGAATGGTGTAGAACAACATTGGGAATCTGAAACTGGACGGACCACCTGACATCGACCTAGGCACCGGAAACGACAACAGCAATCGCAGCCCTGTTTACCCTGCGAAGTCTCCCTAACTAACATCTGGGGGCTAGTGCCAAATTTGGGAGAAGTGTCTCACAGGCTAGTCAAGCAACAGCCTGACATAGTCTTCCTCACGGAATCATAACTTACAGATAAAGTACCAGACTCCACCATCATCAGCCCTGGGTATGTACTGTCCCACTAGCAGGGGAGAGCCAGCAGAGGTGGTGGCACTGTGGCATAGAATCGGGAGGGTGTTGCCCTGGGAGTTCTCAACATTGACTCAGGACCCCTTGAAGTCTCATGCAATCAGGTCAAACATGGGCAAGGAAACCTCCTGCTGATTACCATGTACCACTCTCCCATAGTTGATGAATCAGTGCTCCTCCATGTTGAACATCACTTGGAGGAAGCACTGAGGGTGGCAAGGCGGCAGAATATACTCTGGGTGGGGGACTTTAATGTTCATCACCAAGAAAGGCTGAGTAGTACCACTACTGGCCGAGCTGGCTGAGTCCTAAATGACATAGCTTCTAGACTGGGTCTGCGGCAGGTGGTGAGGGAAGCAACAAGAGGGAAAAACATACTTCACCTCATCCTCACCAACCTGCCTGCCGTGGGTGCATCTAACCATGACAATGTCGGTAGGAGTGATCTCTGCACAGTCATTGTGGAGGCGAAGTCCCGCCTTCACATTGACGATACCCTCCGTTGTGTTGTGTGGCACTACCACCGTGCTAAATGGGATAGATTAGGCTGTAACTAGCAACACAAGACTGGGCATCCATGAAGAGCTGTGGGCCATCAGCAGCAGCAGAATTGGAAAACACAATCTGAAACCTCTCATGGCCTGGCAAACCCCCCATTCTACCATTACCTTCAAGCCAGGGGATCCACCCTGCTTCAATGAAGGGTGTAGAAGGGCATGCTGGGAGCAGCACCATACACACCTAAAAAAAATGAGGTGTCAACCTGGTGAAACTTTAACACAGGACTACTTGCATGTCAAACAGCATAAGCAGCAAGTGATAGACAGCTAAGCGACCCCACAACCAATGGATCAGGTCTAAGCTCTGCAGTCCTGCCATATCCAGTCATGAATGGTGCTGGACAATTAAACAACTTACCGGAGGAGGAGTCTCCACAAAAATCCCCATCCTCAATGATGGAGGATTCAGCACTTCAGTGTAAAAGATAAGGCTGAAGCATTTTCTCCAATCTTCAAGAAATGCCGAGTGGATGATCCATCTCGGCCTCCTCTGGAGATCGCCAACATCACAGATGTTAGTCTTGAGCCAATTCAATTCACTCCACGTGATATCAAGAAACGGCTGAAGGCACTGGATACTACAAAAACTGTGGGCACTGACAATATTCCAGCAATAGTACTGAAGACTTGTGATCCAGAGCTTGCCACGCTCCTAGCCATGCTGATCCATGCCAAGTACAACACTGGCATTTATCTGGCTATGTGGAAAATTGCCCAGGTATGTTCTGTACACAGAAAGCAGGATAAATTCAATCCGGCCAATTATCGGCTCGTCAGTCTACTATTGATCATTAGTAAAATAATGGAGGGGGCCATCAACAGTGCTATCAAGCGGCAATTGCTTGGCAATAACCTGCTCACTGATGCTCAGTCTGGGTTCTGGCAGGGCCACTCAGCTCCTGCCCTCATTACAGCCTTGGTTCAAAGATGGAAAAAAGAGCTGAAATCCCGAGGTCAGTTCAAGAGTGACTGCCCTTGATATCAAGGCTGCATTTGACCGAGTGTGGCATCAAGGAGCCCGAGCAAAACTGGAGTCAATGCAAATCCGGGGATAAAGTCTCAGCTGGTGGCAGACATACCTAGCACAAAGGAAGATGGTTGTTTTTTTCATTCATTCGTGGGATGTGGGCGTCGCTGGCTAGACCAGTATTTATTACCCATCCCTAATTGCCCTTGTTCAGAGGGCATTTAAGAGCCAACCACACTGCTGTGGGTCTGGAGTCACATGTTGGCCAGAGCAGGCAAGGACAGCAGATTTCCTCCCTTTAAGGACATTAGTTTGGTTGCTTTACGACAGTCATTTCATCCCTAGGACATCAGTGCAGGCGTTCCTCCGGGTAGTCTCCTAGGCCCAAGCGGCTTAAGGATGTGATTGCACTGGAGGGGGTGAAGAGGGAATTCACCAGGATGTTGCCTGGGATGAAACATTTAAGTTAGGAAGAGGGGTTGGATAGACTTGGGCAGTTTTCGCTGAAGCAGAGAAGACTGAAGGGCGACCTGATCGAGGTGTACAAGATTATGAGGGGCATGGACAGGGTGGATAGGGAGCAGCTGTTCCCCTCAGTTGAAGGAACAGTCACGAGGGGCCACAAGTCCAAGGTGAGGGGCAGGGACTTTAGGGGGGATGTGAGGAAAAACTTTTTTACCCAGAGGGTGGTGACGGTCTGGAATTCGCTGCCTGGGGGGGTGTTGGAGGCGGGTTGCCTCACATCCTTTAAAAAGCACCTGGATAAGCACTTGGCACGTCATAACATTCAAGGCTATGGGCCAAGTGCTGGTAAATGGGATTAGGTAGGTAGGTGAGGTGTTTCTCACATGTTGGTGCAGACTCGATGGGCCGAAGGGCCTCTTGTGCACTGTGTGATTCTGTGATTCTATGATCCAGTGATCTTCAGCTTCTTCATCAATGACCTTCCTTCCATCATAAGGTCAGAAGTGGGAATGTTCCCTGATCATTGCACAATATTCAGCACAATTGGCCACTCCACAGATACTGAAGCAGTCCATGTCCAATTGCAGCAAGACCTGGACATCTAGGCTTAGGATGACAAGTGGCAAGTAACACTCGCACCACACAAGTGAGAGACAATGACCATCTCCAACATGAGAGAATCCAACCTTCAAGAGAATCGTCCTTTTAAGTTGAATGACATTACCATCACTGAAATCCCCACTATCAACATCCTGGGAGTTACCATTGACCAGAAACTGAACTGGACTAGCCATATAAACACGCTGGCTACAAGAGCAGGCCAGGGTCTAGGAATCCTGCGAAGAGTAATTCACTTCCTGACTACCCAAAGCCTGTCCACCATCTACAAGGCTTAAATTAGGAGTGTGATGGAACACTCCCCACTTGCCTGGATGAGTTCAGCTCCCACAACACTGAAGAAGCTGGACACCATCCAGGACAAAGCAGGGCGTCACATCCACAAACATTCACTCCACCACCTACGCATAGTGACAGCAGCGTGTACCATCTACAAGATGCACTGCCAGAATTCACCAAGGCTCCTTCGTCAGCACCTTCCAAACCCACGACTACTACGATCTAGAAGGATGGGGGCAGCAGATAGATGGGAAAACCACCACCTGGAAGTTCCCCTCCAAGTCATGCAACATCTAGACTAGAAAATATATCCCCGCGCCGCTCCTTCACTGTCACTGGATCAAAATTCTGGAACTCCCTTCCTAACAGGACAGTGGGTGCATCTTGTTTTTATTCATTCATTCACGGGATGTGGGGTTCGCTGCCTCGGCCAGCATTTATTGCCCATCCCTAATTGCCCTTGAGAAGATGGTGGTGAGCTATTTCTTGATCCGCTGCAGTCCACACAGTGTAGGTACACCCACAGTGCTTTTAGGGAGGGAGTTCCAGGATTTTGACCCAGAGACAGTGAAGGAAGAGCAACGTATTACCAAGTCAGAATGGCGAGCAACTTGGAGGAGAATGTCCAGGTAGTGGCGTTCTGGTCTATTGGCTACCCTTGTCCTTCTAGATGGTAATGGTCTAAGTTGCTGTCTAAGGGTCTCTGGTGAATTCCTGCAGTGCATTTTGTAGATAGTACACACTGCTGCGGCTGCCCGTCTGTGGTGGAGAGAGTTAATGTTTGTGGATGTGGTGCCAACCAAGCGGGCTGCTTTGTCCTGGAGTGTGTCAAGCTTCTTGAGTGTTGTGGGAGCTGCACTCATCCAGGCAAGTGGGGATTGTTCCATTACACTCCGGACTTGAGCCTTGTGGATGGAGGACAAGCTTTGGGGAGTCAGGGGGTGAGTTACTTGTCGCAGGATTCCAAGCCTCTGATCTGCTCTTGTCGCCACAGTATTTATATGGCTAGTCCAGTTCAGTTTCTGGTCAATGATAACCCCCAGGATGTTAATAGTGGGGATTCAGTGATGGTAATCTGGTTGAACATCAGGGGGTGTTAGTTGGATTCTCTCTTATTTGAAATGATCTTTGCCTGGCACTTTTATGCACAAATGTTACTTGTTATTCGTCAGCCCAAGTCTGGATATTGTGCAGGTCTTGCTGCATTTGGGCATGGACTGATTAAATATCTGAGGAGTCACGAATGGTGCTCAACATTGTGCAATCAACAGCGAACATCCCCACTTCTGACCTTATGATGGAAGGAAGGTCATTGATGAAGCAGCTGAAGATGGTTGGGCCGAGGACACTACCCTGAGGAACTCCTGCAGGGATGTCCTGGAGCTGAGATGACTGACTTCCATCAGCCACAACTATCTTCCTTTGTGCTAGGTATGACTCCAACCAGCAGAAAACCGTGAATCCCATTGACTTCAGTTTTACGAGGGCTTCTTGATGCCGCACTCGGTCAAATGCTGCTGTGATGTCAAGGGCATTCACTCTCACCTCACCTACACCACATGGACTGCAGCAGTTCAAGAAGGCAGTTCACCACCACCCTCTCAAGATCATCTAGGGTGGGCAATAAATGCTGGCCCATTCAGCGAAGCCCACATCCCGTGAATGATTTTTTAAAAAACTTCCCACATCCCCCTTTGTCATTTTTAAAGACGGGCCATGTTAAGGGAGTATCCCTGGTGTCTTAGGATCGATTAATAATTGAGTTACAAAGCAAACATATTCCTATCCTGCAGGCCTCTCAACCACTATTTGGCTGGCATTTTGCAGTATGAAGGAGTCGCACATACCTGTAAGGTGGAAGAGGCCGTGTCTCGCTGCCCTATTAAAGCTGCACAACTGTTAGACTCCACTGGCGTTTATGTGGATGGCTCCCGGTTTTATGAACAAGGACAGTATCAGATTGAAGGTGCATCATGGATTCCACAGGATGGCTGGAATACCTTTATTATATTCCCAGCACAACATGAAGCCCAGAGAAACGACCTTATTGCTGTGATCACAGCCCTTCAAACTATTATTGACATGATCACCATCTATTCCGACAGTTTCTTTGGAGGGGCGAGGGGGGGAGGGCGGGGGTGAGAGGGGAGCAGGGCATGGGAGGCTGATGGGGAAGGGCGGGGGGCGGGCTGATGGGGGAGGGTGGGGGGTCTGGTGGGGGAGGGCCTGGGTGGCTTAGATGAGGAGGGCGGGGCGGCTGGCGGCTGGTGGAGGAGGGGGCACTCGTAAAATCAGCTTAAGTCGGCAAGGACTTGACAAGCATCTAGTGGCTGAAGCAACGTTTGAAATAACAAAAAAGTATCAAGTTTAGCCTATGATTCTGAGATTTAATTTAAACCCCCTATTTTTTAAGTGTTGCTTCCATTGTCTTGTTCAATAACAGGGCTTGGCTGCAGAGGTGCTGATTCTTCTCAAACACGGTAATCTAGCGCCACCTTCCGCCTGTGAAACAGCATTACAGGCAAAAAGGTCACCGAGTCTCTGAAGTTCACAGCTCTTTCCAACCAATAAGTTTCTCTCCACAATTGCGTTTCCATTTGTTTCTTCTGCCCTCCTACTTTATTCCCCCAGCCCCAATCTTGCTGATCTTTCAGTCCCAGTTCCCATGCAGGGTTCATACCTTGAATGTTAACCTGGATTCTCTCCCCAACCTGCATTCTCTCCCCACAAAGGAACACCTTGGTCACTTTCTATTCTAAAGATCACATCCGATGGAATGTTCTGTTCATTACCATCCCCTCGGCTTTGCTATCTTTCTTATACGCCCTTTTGAACTCGTTTCTATCTGGTTCTCTATTTAATTTCTTATTTCCCTCTGGTATTATTTCATTTGCCCGGCCTCGTTATCTCTCTCTGTTACATCCCTCTGTTTTACGTGTTGTATCCTGCAGTATCTTCCACTCCCCTCTCCTTAAAGCTCACGCCTGGAGCTTATTTTAGCCATTGCCTTTTTAAGGACCCATTGAATTACAAATGTCCTTTCTTAATTCTCTTGAGGTAAGCACAGCCTAGTCCACTTCTAGGTCGCACTGGTTGAATACAGAACCAAAGTCTAGGAAAGAGATACTGCACAGGGAATTTGAGGAGCTATGCACCTAATGAAAAACCAACACGCCAAAGATAATAATTTCTGAATTATTACCTGAGCCACATGAAAATTAACATAGGGTAAATCAGATTAGATAGATGAAAGCGTGGCTCAAAGACTTGTGTGGGGGAAGAGGGTTCTGGTTCGTGGGGTACTGGCACCTATACTGGGTAATAGTGGGGGCTGTACCGCAGGTACGGACTTCACCTGAATTGTGCTGGGGCCAGTGTTCTAGCGAGTCACATAACTGGGGAAGTAGAAAGGGCTTTAACCTAAATCGTGGGGGAAGACACCATGTTGGGAAGATTGAGTAAATGACACTGCAATAGAGCAAGGTAGCAGTAAAGGTGCTGGAGTATGTTGGATGGGATATGGTAATATGCTGGGATGGATTGAAAATTCTACTGGACAGAATTCAGAGAGTACGAATTAATGGGTCATTTTCAGGTTGACAGGCTGTGACTAGTGAGGTGTCGGAAGAATCAGCGCTTGGGCCCCAGCTATTCACAAACCGTATCAATAATTTGGATGTGGGGATTAAATGTGATGTTCCCAAGTTTAGAGATGGCACACAACTAAGCGTGATTTGTGAGAAGGATGCAAAGATGCTTCAAGGGGATTTGGAAAGATTAAGTGAGAGGGCAAAAATTTTGAAAATGGAATACAAGATGGAGGAACGTGAGGTCATTTATTTTGGTAGGGAAATAAAAATACAGAGTACTTCTTAAATGGTAAGATACTGGGAAGTGTTGTAGTTCAAAGCGGGCTTTGGTGTCCTTGTTCATGATTCACTGAAAGCTGACATGCAGGTAGAGCAAGGAAGGCAAATGGTATGTTGGCCTTTATTACAATAACATTTAAGTACAGGAGTAAATATGTCTTACTACAATTATATAGAGCCTTGGTGAGACAGCACCTGGAGTATTGTATGCAGTTTTAGTCTCCTTACCTAAGAAAGGATATGCTTGCCAGAGAGGGAGTGCAGCGTAGGTTCACCAGGCTGATTCCTGGGATGGCAGGATTGTCGTATGAAGAGAGATTGGATCGACTAGGTCTGTATGCACTGGAGTTTAGAAGAATGAGAGGAGATCTCATTAAAACATAAAGAATCCTATCAGGGATGGACAGACTGGATGCAGGGATGATGTTTCATCTGGTTGTGGGGTCTAGAATAAAGGGTCACAATCTCAGGATACAGGGCAGGTCATTTAGAACTGAGAGAAGGAGAAACTTCTTCAATCTGAGGGTGGTGAACCTCTGACAACCCCTGAAATTCTCTACCACAGAAGCTGTGGAGACCAAGTCACTGAATACATTTAAGAAGGAAAGAGATTTCTGGACTCCAAAGGCATCGAGGAGTACGGGGAGAGCCCGAGAGTGTGGTGTTGAGGTACAGGATCAGCGGTGATCATATTGAATGGTGGAACAGGCTCGAAGGGCTGAATGGCCTACTCCTGCTCCTATCATCTATGTTTCTATGTTTACTCTTGCTTCTGTTTCTTATGATCTAAGGTTATGTGACCTATCCAGAGGCCATATAGACTTACAATCCATTTTTATTCAATTAATCTTTAAAACAGTTTTCTAAAAATCGACAATATCTTAACTACACACAAATACACTTGTGTCTGATCCCCAATAATTGTTGATTTTCTTGAGAGTTTATTTCATTTTACAGGAGTTCCTGAAGCAGTTGCCTCAACTTTGTTCCACTCATCTCAGCTTGTCCAACCACACTCAAAGATTTGCATAAGTAGTAGGCGATTTATGAACGATTTTTCCTACCTTTCTTGCTTCTGACCTGTGAGCTGCATTTAATGCTCCCACGCCAACAAATTTGAGACAGGGATCATGTTAAATCCAGCGGGCGGTTTGCCCGCCGCCCAGCTGCCTGCTCCTTCTCCACCGCCTTGAACTCGCCGTTGCCCACCGGTTGGCCAACCAGGGCCATCAGTTAGGCAATTAATTAGCCGCCTGGGTCAATCGGAATCCGACCCACCCCAAGTTGTCCTCTCCCCCCAAACCAAATAGCTTTTCAAACCCGCGCCTTCTCCGCCCCATGTTGCCGACCCCCAAACACTTCCGATGGATCCATCGAAGCTCGGCTGCTCATTGCCTGAGTGCAATATGGCAGAAACCAGCCACCCGCTGCGGCTGCCGGTACATCGGCAACTGCAGCCCAATAATTGTTGGCAACCCTCTGGCTGTCAAATGATCGCCGGGCCGCGGTTCTTGGCCTGGGCGGGCTTCTCCACCACGAGTTTTTCGCGGGTTGGGGGTGGGGTTGGAGGAAGCACGTCCAGTGTAATTCAGCCTGGAATAGTGACAGACTTCAAGAATACATAGACAGACTGGTGGAATGGACGGGGAAAATGCAGATGAAATTTAAAGCTGAGGAATATGAAGTGATGCATTTTTAAGGAGGCAGTTCGATGAAAGCCAATACAAAATAAAGGAGATCATTTTAAAGCCGACGCAGGAGCAGAGGGGCCTGGGGCAGATGTGCACCAAGTACTTATGGTGGCAGGGTAGGTAGAGAAAGCCGTTAATAACACGTGGGACCCTGGGCATTATAACTAGGGGAATAGAGCACAACAGCAAGAAAGTTGTAGCAAACTTTTACAAAATGTTGTTCGGTCCCATATCTCTGTTCATAGAGTCAGATTAACATGTACATTTTTGCACACATCTCAAATGCTCTGTAATATATACAAATTGCAAAACCATTGTGATAGCGCGAGAAAGTTTTCCTCATGGATTTGGCACGCCTGGCAAACGCAATCTGCCATGTCATAACATAAGAAAATAAGAACATCTGAACTAGGGGAAGGAGTAGGTAATTCGGCCCCTCGAGCCTGCCCCGCCATTCAATACTATCATGGCTGATTTAATTTCGGCCTCAACTCCAATTTTACGCCCTCTTCCCATAAACTTTTAACCCATTACTAATTAAAAATATGCTGATCTCCTCCATAAGCTTAGTCAGCGTCCTGGCATCCACTGCACTCTGAGGTAGTGAATTCCACAGATTCACGAACCTTTGAGAAAAGTAATTCCTCCTCACCTCGGATTTAAATCTACCACCCCTTAGCCTAAAACTGTGGTCTCTCGTTCTAGAATGCCCCACAAGGGGAAACATCCACTCCACGTCTACTTTGTCTATCCCCTTTAGCGTCTTATATGCCTCAATTACATCTCTCATCCTTCTTAACTCTAGCGATTATAGGCCTAAACTGCTCAAGCTCTCCTCATAATACAAGCCCCACATCTCTGGAATCAATCTAGCAAACCTTGTCTGAACCACCTCCAGTGCAACTACATCCTTCCTCAAGTAAGGGGGCCAAAACTGTACACAGTACTCCAGGTGTGGGCTCACCAATGCCTTGTACAACAACACGTTCCTCTTTGTATACTTCATCCATTTCACAATAAATGCCAAAATTCCATTTGCCTTCCTTATTGCCTGCTGTACCTGCATACTAGCTTTCAATGATTCATGCACGAGGACAACCAGATCCCTCTGCACTGAAGCATTATGAAGTTTCTCTCCATTTGAATAATAAGTCACCTTTTTATTCTTCCGACCAAAATGGATAACCTCACACTTATCCACGTTAAACTTCATCTGACAAATTTTTGCCCATCACCGTACTTGTTCATAATCATTTGTAAATTTCTTATTTCCTCACTGCAACTTACTTTCCCGCCTATTTTAGTTTCATCTGCAAATTTAGCTAGAGTACCTCCTATCCCTGTATCCAAGTAATTAAAATAGATTGTAAGTAGTTGGAGCCCAAGGGCCGAACCATGTGGCACCCCATAAGTTACAGCTTGCCATCCAGAAAAAGACCCATTTATCCCAACTCTATGATTTATGTTGGTTAGGCAATCCTTGATCCAAGCTAATATATTACTCCTAACTCCATGTGATCTTATCCCGTGTATTAATCTTTTGTGCCGCAACTTATCAAAGGCCTTCTGGAAGTCCAGGTACACTACATCTACAGGATTGCCATTATCCACTTTGCTTGTCACATCTTCAAAGAACTCGGAAAATTAGTCAAACACGATTTACTCTTCATAAAACCATGTTGACCCTGATGGATTTGATTTTGACTTTCCAAATGCCCTATTGCTACTTCCTTAATAACGGATTCCAATAATCTCCCAACAACAGATGTTAAACTAACTGGTATATAGTTTCCTACTTTCTGCCCGCATCCTCACCCCACCACCCCCTCCTCTGCGCGCCCTCCCCACCACCGCCCCCTGCTTTTTGAATAAGGGCGTTATATTAGCATTTTTCCAATCCACTGGAACATTTTCAGAATCCAGGGAATTTCGGAATATTATAGCCAATGCATCCACTATCTCCGCTGCCACTTCCTTTAACACCCTGGGATGTAGGCCATCAGGTCCTGGGGACTTGTCACCCTTTAATCCCAATAGTTTGCTCCGTACCTTTTCTCTGGTGATGGTGATTGTTCTAAGTTCCTCCTTCTCTATACCCTCTGCACTACCTGATGCTATTGGGATGGTACTCGTGTCATCCACTGTGAACACTGAGGCAAAATATTGATCAAGCGTCTCTGCCATTTCTGCGTTACCCACTATTAACTCCCCAGTCTCATCCTCCAAGGGACCATCATTCACTTTCGCTACTCTCTTTCCTTTTATATAATTGGAGAAACTTTTGCTATGAGCGTTTACATTTTGCGATAGTTTTCTTTCATAATTTACCTTTGCTTATTTTATTATTTTTTTAGTAACCTTTTGTTGATCTTTAAAAGTTTCCCAATCTTCCAGCCTGCCACTGACTTTTGCAATTTGGTATGCCTTAGTGTTTGACTTTATATTATCTTTAACTTTCTTGCTTAGCCATGGATGCTTTTTCCCTCTTTTACCATCTTTCTTCCTATTTGAAATATACTTTACTTTGGAGGAATTGAATGTCTGCTTAAATATCTGCCACTGTTCATCAACTGTCCTATCTTGTAGTCTTCCTGCCCAGTCCACTTGGGCCAAATCGGCCCTCATGCCTATGTAGTTACATTTGTTTCACTCCAGAGCACTAGTGTGAGACTCATGTTTCTCGCTCTCAAACTGAACGTGAAAGTCTATCATGCTATTATCACTCTTCCCTAGAGGATCCTTTGCTATGAGATCATTAATTAATCCCATCTCCTTGCACAAAACCAAATCCAGAATAGCCTGCTCCCTGGCTGGTAGCACAACATATTGCTGCAAGAAACAATCTTTAGTACACTCTATGAACTCTCCCTCGAGTCTACCCTTGCCAATTTGATTAATCCAGTCTATATGCATATTAAAATCACCCATGATTATTGCCGTGCCTTTCTTACATGGTCCCAGTATTTCCTGGTTTATGCTGTGTCCTACTGCTGAACTTACTGTTTGGGGACCGATAGACTACTCCCAACAGGAACTTATTTCCCTTGCTTTTTCTTATTTCTACCCAGACTGACTCTACGTCTTGCTCTCCAGTGCCTATATCATTCCTTACTATAGCACTGATCTCTTCCTTTACTATCAAAGCTACGCCACCTCCTTTTCTTTCCTGCCTATCCTTCCAAAACACTGAGTATCCTTGGATATTCAACTCCCAAACCTGTTCTCCCTGTAAACACGTCTCAGTAATCTCCATCAAATCATTACTCTTTATCTCTATTTGCGCTGTTAACTCATTAGTTTTATTCTGAATGTTACACGCATTCAGGTACAAAGCCTTTAAGTTTGCCCTATTGTTAATTTTCCCCATTCTTACATGATTCTTTGCTTCAATATGGCGTTCACACTCTGTCCCTTCCTTTCACTTTTTTGTAACAATCAGCCTCGTCACTAACCTGCACTCTTACCCTTCCCTTCAACTTTGATTTTTTTTTATATTTCCATGCGACTGAACCCTGCCCCCCACTATTTAGTTTAAAGCCCTATCTACAACCCTAGTTTTGCCATTCGCCAGGACACTGGTCCCAGCATGATTCAAGTGGAGCCCGTCTGAACTGAATAGCTCCCTCTTTCCCCAGTACTGGTGTCAATGTCCCATGAATTCCAACCCATTTCTCCCACACCAATCTTTGAACCACGCATTTACCTCTTTAATCTTATTGACCCGGTCCCAATATCCTCGTGGCTCAGGAAGTAATCCGGAGATTATTACCTTTTTGGTCCTGCTTTTGAAATTAGCCCCTAGCTGGTCGTATTCCCTCAGCAGAACCTCTTTCCTCATCCTACATATATCGTTCATACCTATGTGGACCACGACAACTGGATCTTTCACCTCCGACTCCAGGTTCCTCTGCAGCCCAGATGAGATATCCTTAACAAAAACAGAATTACCTGGAAAAACTCAGCAGGTCTGGCAGCATCTCTTCTCTGCCGATGCTGCCAGACCTGCTGAGTTTTTCCAGGTAATTCTGTTTTTGTTTTGGATTTCCAGCATCCACAGTAGTTTTTTGTGAGATATCCTTAACCCTGGTGCCAGGTAGGCAACACCGCCTTCGGGACTCTCTGTCCTGGCTACAGAAAACAGTAGCTATTCCCTTGGCTATACCATCCCCCATTACAACTACATTTCCTTTTTCTCTCCCCACTTGATTGGCTCCCTGTACCATGGTGCTATAGTGAGTTTGCTCATTCTCCCTGCAGTCCCCGCTCTCATCCACACAGGGAGCAAGAATCTTGAACCTGTTGGATAAAGGCAAGGGCTGAGGCTCCTGCAGTGCTACTTCATGGATCCCTCTACCTGCCTCACTCATAGTCACAGCTTCCTGTTCCTGACCCCGGCCGAATTTAAGGTAGTTAACCTAAGGGGTGTGACTTCCTCCTGAAACACAGCGTCGAGGTAATTGTTCCCCCTCCCTGATGTGTCGCCGTGTCCAAAGCCCAGACTTGAGCTCATCAACTCTGAGTTGGAGTTCCTCGAGCAACCAACATTTGCTATAGCTGTGGTCACTAGGAACCACAATGGTGCCCACCAGCTCCTACATCATGCAGCTGCAAGACATCGCCTGGCCCTGCATCTCTATTTTATTTAATTACTTTTTAAATTTGTTTTTTAATTTCCTGCTGGTCTTTAGTTTATCAATCTTTAAAACATTTCTCTTATTTACCTTTAAACTGAAAGCAAATTAGAATAGAGTTTCAAAATACACTTTTAAAAATCAACTGGGACGCGATCTGTCTACTAAGTTGAAGCTCAAATGTTAGGCCTCCGATCCTGGGCCTCAGTAGTCACCTTTCATCTGAAATCAACTTAGAATAGATAGTTAGGTAAACTAGCAGTTCATTACCAACAAATGAAGTTAAGGTTTTCCTGTGATGTCACTTTTTTTTCACTCGGCGACAGTGACTGCAGAGGACACTCTCCCCAGAGTGCTTCATGGTGCCAATGGCTGCAGAGGACACTCTGCCAAAACTGTTTCACGGCGACGGTGACTGCAGAAGACACTCTTCCCAGACTGCTTCACTTGGCGATGGTGACTGCAGAAGACACTGTTCCCAGACTGCTTCACTTGGCGATGGTGACTGCAGAAGACACTATTCCCAGACTGCTTCACGTGGCGACTGTGACTGCGGGGGACAATCTCCCCAGGCTGCTTCACGGCGATGGTGACTGCAAAGGACACTCTCCCCAGGCTGCTTCACGGCGATGGTGACTGCAGAGGACACTCTCCCCAGGCTGCTTCACGGCGATGGTGACTGCAGAGGACACTCTTCCCATCTTTAACATTAAATAGAAAAAGTGGAAGTTAAGATATTGCCACCATGTAATCCCAGGAATATGTATACAAGTGGCAATATATTGTTTTAATATTGTATGAACCGCGGAGTCTGCCTTGTAGGTGTTGGAAACAGGAGCAAGGTGGGGGTAGTAGCAGAGGCAGGGCATTTTAGTTTTTTTCCACGGAGGGAGATGAAATTTCATCTCTTTACCGACGGGCGTAATTTACCCTCTTGGGCCCGAACGGGGGATATTTCCTCGGGCGCCCCACCGACCTCTTGGGTTTGGAGCCGGCGGGCGGCCGCCGCCGGTGGATGTTGGCTCCGGCCGCCGTCTTCCTGCCGCCCCGGAGCGGCTTGTTCCTGCGGTAGGGCCGCGGCCCCCCTGCCTTGCCGCGGGCGGCTCCGGGTCGGCGGGCGGGTTTGAGCTTGCGGCGGGTCGGCGCCGCCTTCCTGGGCATGGCGGTCGCCCCCTTGCGCCGGGCGGCGGCTCCTCGGGATTTCTTGGCGGCGGCCGAGCTCTTGACCTGCGACCCTTTCCTGGAAGCGGTCAGCGTGACTTTGGTAGGCGCCGACGTTTTCTTCTTGGGGGCTCCGCCGCCGGTCTCGTCCTTGAGGGGCGCCGTTCCGGCCGCCGCCGGGGTGGGGGGGAGGTCGCCGCCGCTGCAGCCACTCCTCCTCCTCCAACGCCGGCGCCCAGGCCGGCGTGTCGGCGCGGGTCCGGGAGCGGTTGAAGCGGAAAGAGCCCGCGGCTCCCACCCCGGGCGTCTGCACCAGCGAGCCGTTCCGCACCAGCTGCTTGACCGTCTGGTTGACCCGCGTGTTGTTGTGCCTCACGTCGTAGCCCTTGGCCGAAAGCGCCTTCTTGAGGGCGGCCAGCGAGATTCCCCGCCGCTCCTTGGTGGCCGCCGCCACCTGCAGGATGCGCTGGGTGACCGTGGGCCCCGGCTTCTTGCGGCGAGGCGAGGAGCGCGCCGGCTGCGGCTGCTGCTTCTTCTTCCTGCCGATCGCCTTCTCCACGCTCAACTCGCCGACGTCTTCCATTTTCTGGTTGTTGTCGGTCATGCTGGGCTGCCGGGTTTGGGCTGGTGGGAGAGACCACAGGTGGTGCGGGGATGGGTGCAGGGAGGCGGTGATGGTGGCGGGAAAGGGGGGGCAGGGGGATCGGTTACAGCTCTTCCTGTTTCAGCCTCCACAACCAAGTAGGCAATGTCTCTAATTAGATTAAAAGAACAGCGGAAATTAAAGAACAAAAAGCAGAGGCAGCTGCGTTGATTTGGAAACGTAGATTAGATGCCTAAATTAGAATGTGATGAGGATTAAGAGATGACGGGTGTCCTGGTTTAAGACAGAATGAAGAGGGCACCTCTCGTGAGACTCATTAGGCTAACAAGGAAAATTACTTCAGATTGTGCGGTCACAATTCTATGATTACAAGACGAATTCACTTGTAACTAGTCGATAGAACAAAGATCTGTTGCATAGAACTACAGGCGTTCCCTCCTCAGCCTTTATGCCACTAAACTCAGCTACAGAATTCCACAGCATTCTGTGTTTCCCAGGTGGAGAGTTTGTTCTTTTACTCCAAATGTGTTTACATTTCTGTCTGAAGGGACTTCGGGCCCCTGACACAAAATTTGGCAGCCTTATGAACAGTGACTTTAAAAGGACATAGGCAGGCTGCTGGAATGGTGCCGTTTGGCCGATGTAATTTAAAGTGGGGAAGTGTGAAGTGATACATATTGGTAGGAAGATCGAAAGGAGGCAATAAAAAAAATGGGTACAGTTCTAAAGAGGGTTTCAGGAGCAGAGCAACCTGGGACAGATGTGCACAATGTGCTTAAGGTACGCCCAAAGCCCCTTCAGGCAGAAATGTAAACACATTTGTTTTCCAAAGACCACGAACAAATGCGTCTTTAACAACGTCACTGCTCGGTTATCGGAATCTGCCTTTTCGGTTTCCTTTGCTATCTTCTTCGACTTTCCAATCAGCTGCCTTACACCTCAGCAACCTTTCACAGCCCTTGTCCCATTTTCAGGCTTCTCCCAGTGTCTTCACTAGTATCTGTGTTTCCGTCTTTGTTCTATGCAACTGTATCCCATGCCCAGTTGCGTAGAGGGAGGGGGATAGGAGAGGAGGCGAGTGGATGGGGAAGAGGAGGAGGAGGAATAAGAAGGAGAATGGGGAGAAGGAGCAGCATGGAGATGGAGCAAGGAGGGAAGAGGAGTATGGTGGGTAAGGAGGAGAGGATTAAGGAGGAGAGGGTGAAGCAGGGGAATAGGGGCGGGGTGGAGGAGGTTGGAAGAAGAGGAGGTGGACGACGCGGAGGGGAATGAGGAGGCAGAGGATGGTGGGGTTGGGCGGAAGATGGGATGGGGGTGAGGAGGATGGGAACGAAGCTTCGGGACAGGGAAGGGGATGGCGGTTAGCAGGGATGGGGAAAGGAGGGGGATGGGGTAGAGAGGGGATGGCGGATGCTTTTTGATTATGTTACAGAAAGGTTTGATGAGGCTGTCAGCAAAACGGAAACCTTTTGACTAAAAGGGGCAGTTGCAACATGGATATGAAGATAGGTTGAATTACAGAAAACAGAACAGTGGTAAACTGTTGGTTTTCAGGCCAGGGGAAGGTATCTAGTTGGATTCCCCAGGTGTCAGTGTCAGCACCACTGCTTTTCTTGATCTTTATTAATTACCCAGATTTGCGTGTACAGGGCAGAATTTCAAAATCTGCAGATGACACAATATTTGGAAGTATTGGGGGCATTGACTTTAAGAGGGCATAGACAGGCTGCTGGAATGGTGCCATGTGGCCGATGAAATTGAAAGTGGGGAAGTGTGAAGTTGGTAGGAAGATCGAGGAGAGGCAGTAAAAAATAATGGATACAGTTCTAAACCGGGGTTCACGAGCAAAGAAATCTGGGACAGATGTGCACAATGTGCTTAGGGTGACAGGATAACAATGTCAGCCATTAATAACGCATATGGGATCCTAAGCTTTTTAAATAGGAAGCATAGAGTACTAAAGCAAGAAGTTATAACAAACCTCTGCAAAACGCTATTCGGCCTCAAGTGGAGCATTGTCTTCAATTCTGGGCACTACACTTTAGAAAGGATGTGAACGCCATCGCGTGGATACGGATAAGATTTACCAGAATAGGTTACAGATGAGAGACTTCAGTTGCAGGAAGAAGCTGGGCCTGATTTCTTCAGAGAAGAGAAACTTGAGAGGAAATTTGATCGAGGTGCTCAAAATCATGGGCGGTTTAGACGGTGCAGGTAGGAAAAAAACTGTTCCCTTGATTATTGCACAATGCTCAGCATCATTTACAACTCCTCAGATACTGAAGAAGTCCGTGTCAACATGTAGCAAGACCTGGACAATACCAAAAGTGGGCTGGTAAGTAGCAAATGCATTCACGATGCAAGTGCCAGGCAATGACTATCTACAATAAAAAAGAAGCTAGCCATCTTCTTTTGACATTCAATGACATAACCATTGCTGAATCCCGCACTATCAACATCCTGGAGATTACCATTGACAAGCAACTGAACTGAACCAGCCATACAAATGCTGTGGCGACAAAAACAGGTCAGAATCAGGGAATTATGAGACGAGTAACTCACTCTTTGATTACCCAAAGCGTGTCCAGTATCTACAAAGAACAAGTCAGGAGTGTGATGGAATATCCTCCAATTGCCTGGATGAGTGCCGCTACAACAACACTCAGAAAGTTCGATACAATTAAAGACGAAGTGGCCTGTTTGATTGACGCTCTATCTATCAATTTAAACATTCACTCCCTCCACCACCTACACACGGTGGCAGCAGTGTGTACTATTCTTAAGGCGCGCTGCAGCTACTCATCGAGGCTCCCTCAATAGAATCTTCCAAACCCGCAAACTCTACCAGCTAGATGCATGGGAACACCGCCACCTGCAAGTCCCCGTCCAAGCTACACACCATTTTGACTGGGTACATTATCTCCATCCCTTCGCTATCGCATGATCAACAATGTGTAAGACCCTTTCCAACAACATTGTTGCTGTACCTGCATCAGATGATTGCAACGGTTGAAGACGGTGTCTCACCACCAAGTTCTCAAGCGAAATTCAGGAAGGGCAGCAAATGCTGGCCTTGCTAGCAACGCCCAAATACCATGAAAGAATAAAAACAACCTTAAGTGCTTGGTTTCTCCCAGCACTTGTTACCTGGTTTACAAATAGCCGTTTGGTAGTGTAGGGCTTGAGTATTTCTGAACAAATACTATCGAAGCCTTTTGCCTTGCACTCATTGCACTCTTCGCAAGTATACCAATATAAGGGGAAAACAACAAAAGCTTCGACATGCTTCTGTTTTTCAGCAAATCTTTACCTTGCTGTAAAAATACTGTCACAACTCCCCAGTGATTCACTCTCAACATTGAATACCAGCCCGTCCACTTCACCAAACCATGGCTCAATTACACCAATACTATGCACTCGCCTTTCCTAATTAGATTTGCAATCATTTCCTTCCAACCATTCTTGTCCTTTCCTCCCCAAGTCCCATTCCTAATTCTTCGGGATTTTGGCAGCTAAGATTAACGAGTTGTTCAAGACTTGTTCTATTGACTGCTATGCTCTTTCATGCTGCAAGTTCGTGTCTTTTGCACTGTCCTCGGTCTGCTGTGTGTTAACATTTGTATTCATGTTTATTTTAGCAGAGTGCATCAGAGGAGGCCAAATGCCACAGACTCGCCAAAAATAACTGACCACCATTATAAAGTAGCATTTTGAAGCACTTGCTTTATTTTCTGCTGTTAAATTTCATAGTTGCATAATTAGCGAAGAAGGCTACCCGCTACACACAGTCTGTCCCTGGGAACATTTAAAGTGTCCACCCTGTACACAGTGCAGTGACATGTGATATACATTCTCCACTCTGATGCGGAGGTCTTCTTCTCGTTTCCTCCTTTAACTGGAAAATCCGCAATACGCCAGTTCAGAATACCAGTCACTAATACAAGATAGTAAATATTATTCATATTGATCAATTAAAAAACAACGAAAGGAGAACATGCAATGTGTCTGAATGATGGCTTAAATCGTAATTATCAAATAAACATAACTATTTTAGGAACAATCGGCACAGGAAAGGTTCATTAGATTGGTTCCTGGGATGAGGGGATCGAACTCTGATGAGAGGCTGAATAAATTTGGCCAAGGCTCTCTGGGATTTGGAAGAATGAAAGGTTATCTCACTGCAACATGCAAGGTTCTAATGCAACTGATTTGGTCTTGACAGGGGAGCACTGAGAAGTTGCTTTCCCTGACAGGCTAACGTAGAACATGCGGGCATGTCTCAGGATAATGGTCCATCATTTAGGACCGAGATGAGGAGAAATTTCTACACGAGAGGTTTGTGAATCTTTGCAATTCGCTGTCCCAGACGGTAGCGGATGTTTCACGATTGAATATGTTTAAGGCCGAAATAGATTTTCGGTCTCTGAAATGGATGTGGAGAGTTGGCGGGAAAGTGGACTTGACAAGAGGATCAGGAATGATAATATTGAACGGTGGAGCAGGTTCAAGGGACCATATCGTCTACTCTTATGATTTCTTATGATTCTATGGTCTACTCTCATCAATTTATTCGTAAGAAACATTGACCTCAATTGTTCAGCCTGTCAGAGTGGCTCCTCCCTGGCTCAATGGAAAATTAATGAAAAAGGATATAGACAACCGATTTGGTCAAGTCACTTTACGTGGAAATATAAGAGGAAATTCCAACATGAAATCTGCACACTTCGACGAGAATGGAATAAGCCATAGATCTGAAGCGTGTGAAACACGAGGAGGGTGTTTGTAAATAAAATATTTGGAAATAATATTAAATAAATCAAAAAGTAATGGTTAAATAATGTCAGGATTGTTTTTCTAAACTTTTAGGAGAAATAAGGGCCAGAACATCTCCATTTCTGAAATGTAAGTGGTTAACCAGCACAGTATATTCTCACCAAAATGATGGATTGTGGTGTCAAGCGCTAAAAGAATGGATGACTGCGTGTCGTTTATCACAGTGAGGCCGCAGACATTTTAAACCATGTTGCTCATTTCCATATAACGCAGGCAAGAAAGCAACGCTTCCAGGCATCTCCAATAAGTTGGCCAGATCCGACACAGAACCGGTGGAGAGTAAGAATCAATGATTGATCGACCACGGGAGGCATCATACTGCCCATCAAACTGACAGTTGGAATTGGCATGTTGGGTCTGCTCTTTCGAGCCCGACGAAAAACATATAAAACCTTTATCTTGTCTTCTGAGCAGAATCCAATGGATCTGTGAAGAACAGTTTATTCTGCCGCACAACTTGCCCGCACTCCGCCCATTTCTACCTAAAAATTGCAATTAGAGTTCTCTGTTGATTCAGGGGCTCCAGTTTGAGATTGAGGTTTACACCTACCCACCTCAGCCTTGCCGAAACAAATGAGAATTCCTGTCATCCATCTCAGAAGCTCACCCAAGGCTTTGATGGCTGAAGTACCAGCATGAAATTTAGTATTTTTTCGTGGCGACTATCACATCGTATACACCAAGTGGGGCACTTAAAGGGGATCCAACAGGTTAGGCACAGTTGTTGTAAGGAACCAGAATCTTGACCAACGTGCAAATAAAAAAGCTTAGTTTATGTTCCTGGGATTAACTCAAGCATCAGATTGCTTTGTTAACAAAAACGAGACCTGCTTCTATTCCCTAGTTCAATAACAGCGATTGGCAGCGTTGATTCACCTGATGCACAGTGATGTCCAACCCTGTGGAGCCACATTTCAGGCAGGAAGGTCACCGGGTTCCTGCAATTCACAGCTCATTCTACCCAGTAAGTTCCTCTCTACAATTGAGCTTCTATTTGTTTCTTCTCTCCCCCTCCTTTCTTGCCCCAGCCCTTCAGAGGTCCTCTCTGATCTTTCAGTTCCCAGTTTCCAGACACGGTTTAAATCCAGAATGTTAACCTGGCTTCTTTCTACACCTGTGACTCAGACCGACACCCATCAGTTTGCAGCTGGCAGGAGGCAGGGAGACAGTGCGACGTTTTAGGATGGGCCTGTTAGTGACCTTTAATCCCGCAGATTGTCAAAGGTACGGAGTTTTTCCCGCCGTATTTCAGTCCTTGCCTGAAGATGGGAAAGATTCTCTCAGTGAAAGTGTCGGTGTAAGTGTGGAGATGGGACATGTTGTCCGCATTGTAAAATGACACCTGTCCACCCTCATAGTCCACGTAAACTCCGATCTTCCAGGTTCCGTGTTTTCTTACTGATCCGTGGGATGTGGGAGTCGCTGGCTAGGCCAGCATTTGTTACCCAACTCTAATTGCTCGTGAGAAGATGGTGGTGAACTGCGTTCTTGAACCGCTGGACACCATGTGGTGTAGGTACATACACAGTGCTGATAGGGATGGAGCTCCAGGATTTTGACCCAGCGACAGTGAAGGAATGGTGATATATTTCCAAGTCAGGTTGGTGAGTGGCTTGGAGGAGAACTTCCAGGTGATGCTTCACATGTGTCTGCTACACTTGTCCTTCTAGATGGCAGTGGTCGTGGGCTTGGAATGTGCTGCCTAAGGAGGCTTGCTTAGTTCCTGCACTGCATCTTGTAGATGTAGATGTACACACTGCTGCAACTGTGCGTCAGTGGTGGAGGGAGTGAATGCTTGTGGATGGTGTGTTAATCAAGCAGCCTGCTTTGCCCTGAATGGTGTCAATCTTCTTAAGTGTTTTTGGAGCTGCACTCATCCAGGTAAATGGGGAGTTTTCCATTACATTCCTGACTTATGCCTTGTAGTTGGTGGACAGGCTTTAGGGAGTCGGAAGGTGAGCTACTTGCCGCAGGATTCATAGTTTTGGACCTGCTTTTGTAGCCACAGTATTTATTTGGCAAATCCAGGTCAGTTTCTGGTCAATGGTAGCCCCCAGGATGTTGATAATGGGAATTCAGCAATGAAAATGCCATTGAATGTTAAGGGGCGATGGTTAGATTCTCTCCTGTTGGAGTTAGTCATTGCCTGACACTTGTGTTGCGCAAATGTTACTTGCCACTTGTCAGCCCAAGCCTGGATATTGTCCTGATCTTTCTGCATGTGGCCATGGACTGCTTCAGTATGTAAAGAGTCACGAATGGCTGAACATTGTGTAATCAGCAAACACCCCAACTCCTGACCCTATGATGGATGGAAGGTCATTGATGAAGCAGCTGAAATGGTTGGGCCTGTGACACTACCCTGAGGAACTCCTTCAGTGACGTCCTGGAGCTGAGATGACTGGCCTCCAACAACCGCAACCATCCACTTTTGTACTGGGTATGACTCCAACCGCTGGGGAGTTTCCCCCTGATTCCCATTAACTCCAATTTTGCCAGGGCTCCTTGATGCCACACTCACTCAAATGCTGCTTTGATGGCAAGGGCAGTCACACTCACCTCACCTCTGCAGTTTAGCTCTTCTGTCCATGTTGGAACAAAGGCTGTAATGAGGTCAGGAGCTAAGTAACCTTGGTAGAACTCAAACTGAGTGTCAGTGAGCAGGTTATTGCTAAGCAAGTGCCGCTTGATAGCACTGTTGGTGACCCCTTCCATTACTTTACTGATAATCGAGAGGACACTGATGTGGTGGTAATTGGCTGGGTTGGGTTTGTCCTGCTTTTCATGTGCATGACATGCCTGGGCAATTTTCCACATTGCTGTGTTGATGTCAGTGATGTAGCTATACTGGAACAGCTTGGCTGGGGGTGTGGCAAGTCACAGGGCACAAGTCTTCAGTGTTATTGCTGGAATATTGTCAGAACCCATAGACCTTGCAGTATCCAGTGCCTTCAGCCGTTTCTTGATATCATGTGGAGTGAATAGGATTAACTGAAGACATGCACCTGCGATGCTGGGGGTCTCTGGAGGAGGCCAAGAAGGTTCATACAATTGAAACTTCTCACTGAAGATTGTAGCAAATGCTTCAGCCTTATCTTTTACAATGATGTGCTGGGCTCACCCATCATTGATGATGGGAATATTAATGGAACCTCCTCCTCCAGTGAGTTGTTTAATTGTCCATCTCCATTCACGACTGGGTGTGCAGGACTGCAGAGTTTGTTGTGGAATCGCTTAGTTCTCTCTATCGCTTGCTGCTTGTGATGTTTGGCACACAAGTAGTCCTGTGTTGCATCTTCACCAGGTTCATACCTCATTTTTAGATATGCCCCGCGCTGCTCTTGGCATACCCTCCTGCATTCTTCATTGAACCAAGGTTGATCCCCTGGCTTGATGGTAATGGTAGAGTGGGGGATGCCGGGCCATGAGGTTACAGATTATGTTCGAGTATAATTCCGCATTTGATGATGGCCCACAGCGCCTCGTGGATGTCCAGTCTTGAGTTGCTAGATCTGTTCGAAATCTATCGCATTTAGCACGGTGGTATTGCCAAGCAACACGATGGAGGGTATCCTCAATGTGAAGGCGGAATTTCTCTCTGCAAGGATTCAGCAGTGGTTCCTCCTACTGATACTGTCAGGGACAGATGGGTGACAGCTAGATAGGTGAGTATGAGGTCAAATATGTTTTCCCTCTTGTTGGTTCCCTCGCCATCTGCTACAGACCCAGTCTAGCATCCATGTCCTTTATGATTCGGCCAACTGCATCAGTAGTGGGACCTCCGAGCCACTCCTGGTGATCGACATTGAAGTCCCCCATCCAGAGCACGATCTGTGCCCTTGCCACGCTCAGTGCTTATTCCAAGTGGTGCTCAACATGAATCAATGCGCCTTCATGAGCTAGGACGGTACGTTGTAATCAGCAGGGAGTTTCCTTGCCCATATTTGACCTGATGCCATGAGACTTCACGGGATCCAGAGTCGATGTTGAGGGCAATTCCCTGCCGGCTGTATACCACTGTGTCGAAATCTCTCCTGGGCCTGCCTTGACCGTGGGATAGCACATATCCAGGGCTGATGATGCTGGCTTCTGCGACATGGTAAGGTATGATATCGTGATTATGACTATGTCAGAACAGTTCCCTGAAGTTTGGCACTAGCCGTCCATGTTAGTAAAGAGGACTTTGTATGGTCGACATAGCTGATTGTGTCGCTGTCGTTTCCGGTCTCAGCTGGCCCATCCAGTTTCATTCCATTTTAAAAAAAGAAAAGAGGTAGTTTCATAAAACTGGTTGTCTTTCTGGGGCATTTGCTGTGGGTCTGGAATCACATGTAGCCATTTGTCTGTCAGACCAGGTAAGGTGAACGACCAAAGAAGAAAATAGAGAAAATAGGAGCAGGAGTAGGCCATTGGACCCTTCGAGCCTCCTCCGCCATTCACTATGATCACGGCTGATCATCCAACTCAATGGCCTGCTCCTGCTTTCCCCCCATATCCTTTGATCCCTTTTGACCAAAGAGCTACATCTAAGTCCTTCTTTAAAACATAAAATGTTTTGGCCTCAACTTCTTTCTGCGGTCGCGAATTCCACAAGCTCACCACTCTCTGGGTGAAGAAATTCCTCCTCATCTCAGTCCTAAATGGTCCACCCCGAATCCTCAGACTGTGAACCCTGGCTCTGGACTCCCCCTCCATCGGGAACATCCTTCCTGAATCCACCCTATCCAGTCCTGTTAGAATTATATAGGTTTGTATGAGATCCCCCTCATTCTTCTGAACGCCAGCGAATGTAATCCTAATCGACTCAACCTCTCCTCATATGTCAGTCCCGCCATCCTAGGAATCAGTCTGGTAAATGTTCGCTGAACTCCCTCCATAGCAAGTACCTCCTTCCTCAGATAAGGAGAACAAAACGACACACAATATTCCAGGTGTGGTCTCACCAAGGCCCTGTATAATTGCAGCAAGACATCCTTGGTCCTGTACTCGAATCCTTTCGCTATGAAGGCCAACATAACATTTGCCTTCTTTACCGCCTGCTGCACCTGCGTGCTTAACTTCAGCGACTGGTGCCCGCGGACACCCAGGTCTCATTGCACCTTCCCCTCTCTCAATTTATTGCCATTCAGATAATAATCTGCCTTCCTGTTTTTGCTAATAAAGTGGATAACCTAACATTTATCCATGTTATACTGCATTTGCCATGCTTTTTCTCACTCAGCTTGTCCAAATCACACTGAAGCATCTCTGCATCCTCCTCACAGCTCACCCTCCCACCCAGCTTTGTGTCATCTGCAAATTTGGAAATATTGCATTTAGTTCCCTCATCTAAAACATTAAAATATATTGTGAATAGCTGGGGCCCCTGCACCGATCACTGCGATGCGCCACTAGTCACAACCTGCCATTCGGAAAAAGACCCGTTTATTCCTACCCTTTGTTTTCTGTCTGCCAAACAGTTCTCTATCCATCTCAATACACTACCTCCAATCCCATGCGCTTTAATTTTAAATGCTAATTTCATATATGGGGCTTTGTCGAAAGCCTTCTGAAAATCCAAATGAACCACATCCACTGGCTCCCCCTCATCAACTCTACCAGTTACATCCTCGGAAAATGACAGTGAATTTGTCAAGCATGATTTCCCTTTCATAAATCCATGCTGACTCTGTTCAATTCTGCCACTGTTTTCCAAGTGCTCAGCTATTAAATATTTTATAATGGACTCTAGAATTTTCCACATTACCGACATCAAGCTGACTGATCTATAATTCCCTGTTTTCTCTCTGCCTCCCTTTTTAAATAGTGGGGTTACATTAGTACCCTTAAATCTGTAGGAATTGCTCCAGAGCCTATAGAATCTCGGAGGGTAACCACCAATGCATCCATTATTTCTAGGGCTATTTCCTTAAACACTCTGGGGTGTACATTATCAGGCCCTGGGGATTTATCAGCCTTCAATCCCATCAATTTCCCCAACACAATTTCTCTACTAATAATGATCTCCTTCAGTTCCTCCCTCTCAATAAATCCTGTGTTCCCCAACATTTCAGGTATGTTATTTGTGCCTTCCTTTGTGAAGACAGAACCCAAGTATGTATTTAGTTGGTCAGCCATTACTTTGTTCCCCACTATAAATTCCCCTGTTTCTGACTGTAACGGACCTACATTTGTCTTCACTAATCTTTTTCTCTCCACATACCTATTGCAACGTTTACTTTCTGTTTTTATGTTCCCAGCAAGCTTACTCTGGAACTCTATTTTCCCCTTCTTAATCAATCTCTTGGTCCTCCTTTGCTGAATTCGAAAGTGTTCCCAATCTTCAGGTCTGTTGTTTTTTCTGGACAATTTGTATGCCTCTTCCTGGGATCTGATACTATCTCTAATTTCCCTTGTTAGCCATGGTTTGGCCACCTTTACTGTTTTACTTTTGCACCAGACAGGAATAAACAATTGTTACAGTTCACCCATGAGCTCCTTGAATGTTTGCGTTTTCCTATCCACTGTCATCCCTTTATGTAACATTTCGCAAACCATCATTGCCAACTCGTGCCTCATATCATCGTAATTTCCTTTATTAGGATTCAGGCTCCTAGTCTCAGAATCAACCGCGCCACTCTCCATCTTGATGAAGAATTCTACCATATTATGGTCGCTCATCCCCAATGGGCCTAGCACAACTAGATTGCCAATTATTCCTTTCTCATTTCAAAATACCCAGTCAAGGATGACCTGTTCTCCAGTTGGTTCCTCAACGTATCGGTCCAGAAAACCATCCCATATACACTCCAGGATTTACTCCTCTACGGGATTGTTACTAATTTGAATTGTCCAAACAATATGCAGGTTAAGGTCACCCATAATTACAGATGTTCTTTCAGTGCACGTGTCTCTAATTTCTTGTTTACTGCCATTCCCAAAATCACATTACAGTTTGGGGGTCTATATACAACCCCATCTAACGTTTTTTGCCCCTTAGTGTTTCTCAACTCTACCCATACAGATTCCACATCGTCGGAGCTAATATCTTCCCTCACTATTGTGTTAATTTCCTCTTTAAGCAGCAATGCAACTCCACCACCCTTTGCTTTTTGTCTGTCCTTCCGAAATACTGAAAACCCTTAGATGTTCAGTTCCCATCCCTGCTCACCCTGCAGCCATTCCTCCGTAATACCGAATATATCATACCTGTTTACATCTATTTGTGCAGTTAATTGATACACTTTATTGCGAAAGCCCCTCGTGTTAAGGCACAAGGCCTTAAGGCTTGTCTTTTTAACATTATTTGTCCCGTTCCCATTATTTTTCACTGAGGATGATTCTTGCCCTTGATTTGTCTGCCTTTCACTTTTCTTATTCTCGTTTCTGCCTTTTGTTCTTGTCCTTGATTCCCCCTCTTCTGACTCCTTTCATAGGTCACCATCCCCCTGCCATATTATTTTAACTTCCCCGCCCCACCCCCAACCATTCTAGCAAATATTGCCTCTAGGACATCAGTCCTGGTATTGCCCACGTATAAACCATCCAATTTGTACTGGTCCCACCTCCCCAGAACCAGTCCCAATGTCCCAGGAATCTGAAACCCTCACACCATCTGTTCAGCCACATATTCATCCAACATATCCTACTATTTTACTCTGACTAGCACGTGCCACTGGTAGTAATCCTGAGATCACGACATTTGAGGTCTTACTTTTTAATTTACTTCCTAACTGCCTATATTCTGCTTTTAGGACCACATCCCTTTTTTAACTATGTCGTTTGTACACGACCACTGGCTGTTCACTCTCCGCCTTCAGAATGTCCAATAGGCGCTCTGAGACATCCTTGAGCCTAGCACCACCGAGGCAATATAACATCTTGGAGTCTTGTTTACTTCCACAGAAACGCCTATCTATTCCCCTTGCAATTGAGCCCCATATAAATATTGCATTCCCATAACATTTACTCCTCCCCTGTGCAGCAGAGCGAACCGTGATGCTACAAAAAGCTATTGCTGCTTTTCACTGAGCTGCCATTCTCCTCAGCAGTATCCAAAGCAGTATATCTCTTTTGCAGGTGAATAGCCAAAGGAGATTCCTACACTGCCTGTCTAGTCCTCTTGCTCTGCCTGGTGTACACCCATTCGCTTCCTGCCTGTGGACTCTTAGCCTGTGGTGTGAAAACCTCGCTATACTTGCTATCTACGATCCTTTCTGGTTCTCGGATGCTCCGCAGTGCCCCCAGCCACCGTTCCAGCTGCGAAATCCAGGCTTCTAGGAGCTGCAACTGGAGGCACTTCCCGCACACATGCTAGCCCTGGGCACAGGAAATGTTCCCGGCTTCCCACATAGAGCAAGAAGGGCGCTCCATGGCTTTGAGCTCTCCTGCCATGACTTCCCCTTTAAATAAAATTAAATCTTTTGGAAGATTCATAATATCAAATAATGTCAATTACTCTAGGGCCCTTCTTCCTTGCTCCTCGTTGTTACAGAATATAACTCTTACAAACGAGAAACCACAAAATAACATCTTATAAAAAAATAAGCGATAAAAGTAGTAAATGCTTGCCTGACCACACTAACGGCAATCAAAGGATCACCTCGTTCCCTCCTCACGAAACTGAACTCCCTCAATCACCAAACTCCAACTTAAGCACTCTACAGCAGCCCAAAGCAGCACTCCAGTGCTGACGACCAATTGGTCAACGACCACTAATAAACCCAATGGGTCTGAACACTGAATATTTCAATTAACAGCACGAATTTATTAAGCTCAATTAGCATACATAAACTTGATTGTTAAGAATGGTCCGTGATCTCCAAAGCCACTGGGGCATCGTCTTCTTGGTTATGTTCTGTTGACCATAATCGTTCTTTGCGTGTTTTTTCCTTCTTGCGTCCTGTTGACTGCAGCCTTGTCTTCTCTAGATCGATACCGATGATGTATTGGAGTATTTTTTACCTGCATTGAGAGACCCCTGTCGTGCCACGTTAGGTTAGATTTGCCTTTGAGCTAGAGTTACCTCATCATTTTTCCATAATCATGGATAGAGGAGCGGTTAGCTAACAGGAAGCAGAGAGTAGGGGCAAATGGGTCTTTTGGTGTTGGCAAGATGTGACCAGTGGAGCGCCACAGGGAACAGTGCTGGGGCCTCAACTATTTGCAATTTATAACAATGACTTGGATGAAATCACCGAATATATGGTTAATAAATTAGCTGATGACAGAAGGATAGGTAGGAAAGTAAGTTGTGAAAATGACATAAGGAGTCTTCAAAGGGACACAGATATGTTAAGTGAGGCGGGAAGATTTGTCAGATGGGGGTAAATGTAGGAAAGTGTGAACTTTCTCTCATTGGCAGCAATAATACAAAAGCAGTGTATTTTTCGAATGGAGGGAGGTTGCAGAACTCTGAGGCATAAAGGGATCTGGGTGTCCTGATGCATGAATCAGGAAAAGCTAGTACAAAGGTACAGCAAGTGATTGGGAAGGCAAATGGAATGTTGTCGTTTATTGCAAGGGGAATGGAATATCAAAGTAGGGATGTGTTGCTATTAGGATATTAAAGGAAATAGTTGCAGAGATAGTGGGTGCACTGGTAGTAATGTTTCTAGAGTCATTAGATTCTGGAAAAGTCCCAGAGGATTAGAAACTGCCAATGTAACACCCTTATTCAGAAAGGGAGGGAAACAAAAACAGGTAACTATAGACCAGTTAGCTTAACATGTGTTATTTGGAAAATGCTGGCATCTATTATAAAGGATGTAATAGTAGAGATTTAGAAATACATCATCTATCAAGGAGAGTCAGCATGGCTTCATGAAGGGGAAATCATGCCTGACAAATTTATTAGAATTATTTGAGGAGGCAACAAGCAGGATATATAAAGAGGAACCAATAGATGTAATATATTTGGATTTCTAAAAGGTGTTCGATAAGGTATTGCAGATAAGGCTACTTAATAAGATAGGAGAACGTCGTGTTGGGGTAGTATATTAGCATGGATCGAGGACTGGCTAACTAATAGGAGACAGAGAGTTGGGATACGGGGAGCATTTTCAGGATGGCAAAATGTAACTAGTGGAGTGTCGCAGGGATCAATGCTGGGGCCACAATTATTTACAATATATATTACTGACTTAGATGAGGGAAGTGAATGTACTATCTCCAAGTTTGCGGATGGCACAATAATAGACAGGAAGGCATGTTCTGTGGATGACACAAAGAGTCTACTGTGAGTTATGTGAGTGGGTAAAAACGTGGCAGATGGAATATAATGTGGGAAGTGTGAGGGTCTGCACTTTGGCATGAAGAATAGAGGAGCTGAATATTATTTAAACGGAGAAAGACTGAAGAAAGCTGCAGCACAGAGGAATTTGGAGGTCCTCATGCATGAATTCCAAAAAGGTAGCGTACAATTTCAGCAGGCAATAGGTAAGGCAAATTGAATGTTGGCCTTTATTTCGAAGGGAATGGGGTATAAAAATAGGGAAGTCCTGCTAAAACTATACAAGGCACTAGTTAGACCACACATGGAACACTGTGAACAGTTTCAGTCCCCTTAACTAAGGAAAGATATCCTGGCGTTGGAGGCAGTCCAGAGCAGGTTCATTAGCTTGATCCCGGGGATGGAGGGATTTTCTTATGAGGAGTGTTTGAGGAGGTTAGGCCCGTACTCATTGGAGTTTAGGAGAATGAGAAGCAACCTTATTGAAACATATAAGATTCTTAGGGGGCTTGACAGGGGAGATACTGAGAGGTTGTTTCCACTTGTGGCAGAGTCCAGACCAGAGGGCATAAACTCAGAGTAACGCGTCGCCCATTTAAGGTAGAGAAGAGGAGGAATTTCTTCTCTCAGGGGGTAGTCAATGTGTGGAATTCTTTACTGCAGAGGGCTATAGAGGCTGGGCCGTTATATTCAAGGCTGAGATAGGAAGATTTTTAATCAGTAAGGGAATCAAGGGTTATGGGGAAAAGGCAGGAAAGTGGAGTTGAGGATTATCAGATCAGCCATGGTCTCACTGAATGGCAGAGCAGACTCGATGGGCCGAATGGCATACTTCTACTCCTACGTCTTATGGTCTTATGGTGGGACCACATCTAGAGTACAGAGTGCAGCTTTGGTCTCCTTATTTAAGAAATGATGTAAATACATTAGTAGCAGTTCAGAGAATGTTCACATTGATGCTTGGAATGGCGGAGGTTGGAGAGTGAGCTGAGTTAGCATACCAAGAAAATGTTTGACAGGCTGGACCTGTATTCATTTGAATTTAGAAAATTGAGACCTGATTTTATTGAAACTGTTGTGGTCACTTTGACAAACGGACCACAGGAGTCTCAGGTAGAGGTCACGATCGTTTATTTGAGCAATTGCAAGGAGAGCACCATCTCAATGCAGCTTGAGACAGTACTCTGCTAAACTACAAGTTTTCACCATATTTATACATTATTGAACACCTACAAGAACAGTTTCCAGATTCCGATCTCGTCAACATATAGGTTTACATTAAACAGACATCTCTCTAGTAAAAAAGGTACCAAAGCACAGGCATCATCTGTCCCTACTTACACCCCCGGGCGGAGACCTTCCCTCCTAACTCATCTAGGACCATCTGTTCTTTCCCTATCTGCTACAAACAGACCCAACCTTACTTGTTTTTCAACCTAAGGTTCCGGTCTGACTCCTAAGACACCCAATCTATCATATTTGCATTCCTCTCTGTTCGGCCTGGCCTTGCTGATGCTCACAGGCTCTGAGGGTGTGCAAGGTTCTGATTCCTCTCTATCCAGCCTGGCCTTTAACTGTACTTGCAGGCACTGGATGCTTGGATATTTTAATTAGACCATTCCCTTTCAATAAGTTCTCAATGTACCCCTATATTCTCCACTAACAGTCCCCCCTTTAGGCCCTTGGCCTAGCCCAAGGTAGCCAACTACCATTGTACTGTCCATCCCTTTACGCAACACCGCCCATTGATGCTGGCCAGTCATCCAACTTTGGGTTGTAAAGGGTACCGTCAGACCAACTGTATCATCTGGCCCTTCAATTCAGGCCTCTGTCTTACTAAATTTCTTCTCCACCTGCTGAAATTTCCCCAGGGCCACCTCTTTTGCGACCTTCGGGTACAATGAATATCAGCTGAATCACATCCAGGGCATGGGAGATAATCCGAGTCCACGTGTGTATTTGTACATTTGAGCCTCCAATCCACCACCACCATATGGAGTAGTCTATTGGCTCCATATCCTCTGTTAAGGCTCTAACCTATTGCTGCAATGTGTGGTAAGTTCAGTATGTCTGCTGAGCCTGTCTCCGAATCATGGTTAGGTGCTCTGGTCATCAGGGAATTTCATGGGAGGACTGGTTCAAATACTATGTCAGGTTACCTTTAAGGTTTTCCACGACCTGAATAGTAGTTGTTCCTCTCTTGTATATTTCAACCAGTTCCACCTTCCCCACACTTGCCGGCACTTGTGGGTGTAGGCACACCGAATGATTGTGGATGGGACATATCCGGTTACTCCTGTACTGGATTCTTTCCTGCCACGTGGTGATACAATATTTCGAATTCCCTGTATAGCAACATGGGCCGGTTCTTTTGCAGCCCATATGGTTTCCATTGTCCAATTTGTTGCTGCTTTAAATCCACACTTCGCTTTCTCCGTCTCTTATATTGGGTGTGCACATACTACTGCGGTGGCCTCTATACTATGCTATTCTAATGTCGTGCTAACTATATTCCCTTCCATGTCCACTGCATATGGTGGAATATCATAGTACTTAATATAGTAATCCCTCTGTATAACCCCAATATTTTCCACTCTATATAATGTCCGCCGAGTGTTGACATAGGTATGAAAGGTACTACTAATACAAAGCCGATTTGCATATTCACTATACATTCAACATTCGTTCTATATACACTTGTTAAACCTCTGAGCTAGCAACCGGTCAAGTCATGATCCTTATGACATGAAAGATTAAATGAATATTCATTACTTACCCATAAAGAAACTACCCCTTCATTAATCTGCCTTAAATTCTCTCGGGCTTGTTCCAGTGCCCAGGATCCATATGTTTTGCAAACATCATTTCTGTTCACTTCGCCTGAAACATTTTACCCTAAGTTAATCAGTTTGTTGATAGGTCCTGCATGACTTTCCAGCATGGTAGCCAGGTTTTGGGTTTACTGTGTCATGTCCTGGTCTGTGTTTAATTGGGTGTTATGAATTCCCTGTCTCTGCTCTAAAATCTCCTTAAGCTTAAAGCTCAAAGTCCGGACTTTCTGGTCAACAGTTGCCAGGTTCTGAATCAACCACTTATGTCCCTATATTGAATATCGTAGCAGCATCATTTATCAGGCTGCACTTAACGCGGTTCCCTCCCAAGCCTGATCGCATCTCGCCGTTGAACTAAGATGCTTCAGTCATCAGCTGGCCCATTAAAGCCGTATAAAATGCTCGAATATGGGTTGAGAACCACTGGGGCGGGGCAATTCCGGATATGTTCAAGACTGCGGTTACCAGCTCGTGGTGTACACTATCATACAAAACTTCTGATTAACCAGCACCAAACCATTCGTCGGTCCTGGATGCATCGTTGGACAAGGTTGGTCAGTCGGTGTGGTTTGAGGGGCTTCAATTATCTCTACTCAGACTGTGGAAGTAGACTTGGGAGGTGGCTGGAGAGTGGCGCACCTCCCACGCCCGATCTGAAGCAAACCCTTACTACAATTCAAAAGCACTTGTTCTCCTACTGTCACACTTATCATTCCCCATAGCGTGTCACATTTGGCACGGTCTGTGCTGTACCAAAGTTCCTCCTACGGTGCGGGACGAGCAGTGATGATCCCCGACCTTGCTGTCAGTACTGATACGCCCACGACCAGGATCGTAGATCTGTGGAGACATTAATATCGGCTCCCGTTCTCCGGGTTACCGCTTGGTCAGTTGTCATGTATCTTTAACTGTGTGTAATGCCTCCTTTTAGTTCCAGTTTTCATATCTACAAGTGCGCATGTATCACCTGTCATAATTGCCTCGTATGGTCCATGCCTGTTCGCTCTGGGCTCATCTTGCCCACCACCTGTTGGTCTCTGACTTCCTTCCTTAACTCATGCAATTGCTTACTTATTTCCCTCACATTGTCTCGCATCCTTACATCTCCCACTCCTACTATGATTCCCTCAGGTCGCTGCATTGCTCTCCTTGTCATTATTTCAAATGGGGTGAACCCGGTTGTCCTGCTTGGGGTAGCCCTAAGGTGCATTAGAATATTGGGCTGTTCCCTGTCTCTTGAATTGCTTTTGTGACTGATGTTTTTTTTTCAAAGTTCAGTTCATCCTTTCCACGATCCCCGAGCTCTGGCTGGTAGTGAATGTAGAATTTCAGTTTATATTTAAATGTATACATTTCTTTAATGATTCTTCCTGTGAAATGAGTTCCCTGATCTGAATGCATCTGGATAGGCACCCTCCACTCCTTCCAATCTACTGTCTCCTGCTGCTGTCCCACGTCGGACCTTCTACTGTCTCCTGCTGCTGTCCCACGTCGGACCTCAATTCCTTAAACTGCCTACACAGCTCTACAGTGCATCTTCTTATGCTATCTTTCAATGGCTCAGTATCTTCACTTCCAGTGATGGTTCTCTCTGGGAGCCGCTTAACTGTCTGTCATCATAGGGTTAATCCTGTGCTCTTAGTTTTTGTAACTCGCAGGCACATTAATACAATCAGTGATATATCTATTTAGCCTTTTTCCAGCTTTCCCTTTACCTATATGCATCTTGTGGTAAATTGTTGTGAAGTATTATTTCTCCTTACATTTCAATTCCTGAACTAAAGATTCCACATAGTTTTACCTCTAAGTTTTTTCCCTGACCACGATCATCCTAAGGTTCTCTTGATGTCAGTTTCTCTCTTGTCTTGATCGTTTATAATGTTTCCTTGCTCTTTAAGCGGTATTAACTATTCCATATCAAGGAGGATCTCTGTCTCCAAATCTTTGCTTATTTCCCCCTCTGCGTTTCCAACGTCTCAGTTGATGGCCAGATTCTCAAATTCAATTCCCTTAAAAAATATTGTATATGGTGTCCTCTTTCCCGAACTCTTTCTCCTACTTGCCTCATACCATTTTACACATGCAACAGCTACCATCTTATCTTGTTCAGGTTGCCTGGAGAGACCTTGAAATAAATAAAATATTCTCATAACAGTTTTAAAAACAGAAATCAGGCAATGACATGTTTTGCTTCCTTATCTTCTCAAACAACATTTTATTGTCTCAAAAGTAACGCACTAAACTGTGTCTGACGCGTTTCTTTTAGAATTATCCCAGATTCATTAACTCGGCCAAAAAATGGATTTCTGCCAAACTTTGTCAAGTTCTTGAGCTTAGCTTCATATTTTGGGAACAGTCGTACAAATACAAAAGCTTGCAGCATTTGAATTAGTGCCAGTTGTTGTCAAACCTTTTAAAATGAAAATTCCCTTTTGAGAAATTATCAGGAACCAAATCTCAAATTTTAAACTTTGTAAGAAATGTAATTTACACTATCAAAGTTAAAACTAACTTGATTTGATTTGTATCCAAGTTATAATTCCCATATATTTATCGACACATTCTTTACTTTTGGATAGCATCCTCGTTATTCGAAGTAACCTGTTAAATTACACTGCACTTTATATATCAAGATTGTCCCAAATTCAAATTATAGTGCGGTTGGGATGCAGATTTCCTTTCATATTTAATTCATCTCTTCACAATAAACCCTTTTTATCCATTGGAACCACCTAGACCGTGAGTTTATGTCTTTTGGTTTTCCAAGAATCCCTTGAACTTCAGGTAATTTTTCCCTCAGAATTTTGAAATGCTAACTCGTATGAGTTCATGTAACTCGTATGTATCAATCCCAATCAGCTTGGAAGCTGGTGATCCTAGCCTGCAAGGGGGTGGTACACAGGTTGGTTCATCAAACCCTGTTTAACGACTTAAAACTCTCATATTCTAAACGAACCTTCAAATAGCAGCTTCAAATAGCACATTTCCCCTGCTCCTGCCTGTCAGTGCTTATTAACTCCCTAGGGGTACCCCCTTTTCTCTCTTTTATTCTCTCTCTCTCTCCCTCTTCAACATTAGCAGCTCTTGTAACTTAGATCAATTATACAAGGTAATAATAACTATCACCCCTTTCTTTTCCTTATCCTTTTAGTTCTATCCAGCACTGTCTTTTGTTTTCCGGGGGTCCCCTGTGGATTCCACCCCTCCTTCTGCATTTTTGTGATTAATCTTGACTGTTGTTCCGCTATGAACCTCGAGATGGAGTCCGCGGCTCCTCTGTCAAGTTCCATAGCACTTTCCTGTTTTGCTCACAGCATCCTATTTGTTTGTCTCTGCACAATTAACTCATGCGGCTCTGACAACTTAGTTATTTGCGGTGTGTGCGGTCTACGTGTTTCACGGGGGTCTGGCCTGCGCGGCTTCGGCTAAGGTTTTATCTCAAACCGTAGCCCACCAGCGCAGCTCTGCCTCCTCTCAACTGGGGTCTGGCCTTCCTGCGCGGCTTCGGTTATGGTTATATTTCAAACTGTAACCCGCCTGCACGGCTCCGCTCCCTATTTCCGTTAATGGTCTGCCCTCCCTGCGCGGCTTCGGCACCGTTAGCCCACCTAGGCGGCTCCCCCTCCTATCCTGACGCCTCCTATCTCCAGTCCTGAGTCCTCATCCCGATTCTTTAATACTTGACCGGACCGTTCTCGGGTAGGCTTACTGCACTAACTACGGGTGGTAAATAAATATGCTCACCCACATTGCAGAGCTGTTCCGAGGATTCGATCCGGGTATCCTGCCGACTACGCCAAACTGTTGTGGTCACTTTGACAAACGGACCACACGTGTCTCAAGTACAGGTCATGGTCGTTTATTCGAGCAATTGCAAGGAGAGCACCATATTAATACAGCTTGAGACAGTACTCTGCTAAACTACGAGTGTTCACCATATTTATACATTATTGATCACCTACAAGAACAGTTTCCAGATTCCGATATCGTCAACATATAGGTTTACATTAAACAGGAACCTCTCTAGTAACAAAGGTACCAAAGTACAGACATCATCTGTCCCTACTTTCACCCCCGGCGGAGACCTTCCCTCCTAACTCATCTAGGACCATCTGTTCTTTCCCTATCTGCTACAAACAGACACAACCTTAGTTGTTTTCAACCTAAGGCTCCAGTCTGACTCCTAAGACACCCAATCTATCATATTTGCATTCCTCTCTGTTCGGCCTGGCCTTGCTGATGCTCACAGGCTCTGAGGTTGTGCAAGGTTCTGATTCTTCTCTATCCAGCCAGGCCTTCAACTGTACTTGCAGGCACTGGATGCTTGGATATTTTAATTAGTCCATTCCCTTTCAATAAGTTCTTAATGCACCCCTATATCCCCGCCCCCCCCCCCCCAAACAAAACATATAAGACTCTGGGAGGATTTGACACCGTGGATGCTGAAAGAGTGTTTCACCTTGTAGGACAGACAAAACTAGGGCACACAATTTAAAAATACCGAGTCTCCCATTTAAGATGGAGAAGAACCTTTGTTCCCTCAGAGCACCGTGAATCTTTGGAACTCTCTTCCACAAGGAGCGACGGGGACAGTGCCATTAAATATTTTTTAAAGCAGAGGCATATATATTCTTGACTGACAAGGGAGTCAGAGATGATTGTGGGTAGGTGGAATGTGGAGTTGAGGCCCACAATCAGATCAGCCGTGACCCTATTGAATGGCACAGCAGGCTTGAGGGACCAAGTGTCCTATTCCAGCTCCTAATTCATAAGTTGGTATATCCGTATGCCTTGAGTTAACACATAAGCTCTCACAGATGTTTCTTACTTTCCCTTTTTGCAAGCAATCCAAAGTTCACATATCTGTTGACATTAACCACTTTCTGTAATATTACACTATTCCAATTTCTATTAATATTGTTATTCTCAACATAGACGAGAAAAAACATATTTTCCAGAATTTGTTCAGGCAAAGGTCAATATCTCATCTTAAGCCACATATTAACAGGTAGAGTTATATCTTGTTATATTTAAATATTAAAACAGTCAGTCTGCCTTGCAGTTCCATCCTCAAAACAAGGTTTTGTGTAGTTATTGATCAAACTTATTTTCCCAAAAATACGCTAGATCCAGCACAGTGGTGACATTGCTGGTGGAATTTTCCTACTGCTCCTAAGTGCCCAGGTCTTGCTGCAGTACAGGAGTACGGTGAGATAATTGTTCTGCATACTTACAACTTGCTGACTTGCCAGAGGTCTTTGTTATCAACCTCTCGCTGTCATAGGTTGTAGAAGGCTGAGCTGGTGCAGCTGATTCCATGTTGGATCTCCTGATCAACAGTGGCCTGTTGAACAAGGTGACTTTCCAAGTATGAAAAGTGTCCAACCTATTCCAGTATCTCTCCTTCAACATATAATGGAGCTTGAATATTTAGCTGAGCAGGTTATGGTTTTTTAATTATTTCCTGTGATTCAGGCATCGCTGGCAAAACGAGCACTTGTTGCTCTTTCCTAATTGGCCTTGCAACAAAATGGCTTGCTAGGCCACGTCAGAGGGCTGCTAAGAGTCAACCACATTGTGGTGGGTTTGGAGCCAGATTTAGGCCAAACAGGCCTAAAGGCCTTAAGGCCTTCCTTAAAGGGCAGTAGTCACCCAGATGGTTTTTATGATCATTATCGAATAATGGTCACAATTACTGAGCTAGCTTTGAATTCCAGGTTAATTGAATTCAAATTCCATAGGTTGCCATGGTGGGATTTTATCCCGTTTGTTGAAAGCATGAGCCTGGATTTCACGATTATTAATCCAGTGATATTTGCTACGCCGCCATCTTCCTCAAGTATTGGTTGTTATATGTGTTCTGTTTTGGTAACATTTAAGAACAGGCTGCGTTTCTTCGATGTAGGATTAAGGAGATCCAGAGTGGTGTGTAAACCAGGCGCAGAGTGGGCAACGACATTTGTTCAAAGCGCCCCAGAGACAGATAACGTTTAAAGAAAGCCATGACGACAACAGAAAGGAAACGATTGGACAAGGTTTCTCTTCTGAAAAAAATACTGCAAGAAACGAGCTGAGGTCAACATAATTAAAACATTAATTAACAGATGAATGATACTAAAGCAAAAATGTAAATTGCACTCTGAACAGTCGCTATCACAACATTAAGTCGTACAAAATTGCAATTATTCTCCCTCACTTCATATGATATTAAGCTCAGCTACCGAGCTCCGCAGCCCTATGTATTTCCCGGGTCGAGATTCAGTTCCTTTAATCAGACAGGAGGTAGGTCAGAAATCTCTGCTGACGTCAGTATTATCACAGCCCATTTCCAAGAGCCCCTAAAGGACATTTCCTTCCAGACCTTCACTGCTCAGCTCTCAGTATCTCCCTCCTTCTGATCTCCTCCCGTAGCTGCCACAACTTCCAAATTCAGCTGCACTGCACCCACAGTTTCACAGTTCCTGTCCTATTCTCAGGCTTCTTCCTGCTACTTCATGAGGGTCTGGTCCATGTGACATGTGAGGAATGGCATCTTTAAGAATATTATCGAAAATGCAGGCATAGTATTGTGAACCCCAATCAGAAGTTCGTATCTCCCTTCAGAAGCAAAAAATAACTTTCGTAGCAGCCAAACCTGAGGCAAAACAAAGATGCAGACATTCCTGAACTGATAGTGAGGAGTTTGTGTTGTCTTCTGCACCCTACAAGTATTTGGGAGAAGATAACAAATGACAGCCAGCTTGAGATAAGCTAAAAGATTACCTCCGACAAAGTGATGGACAAGGTGAGTAGGAGTGCGGGATGCGGCATGTTGGGTACCTGACCTTCCGTCATTGATCAGTGCTATTTGAATACGTGATTGACAAGGGTTACAACCCAGCCTATAAATATAATATATTAACGGTTCTTGGAGGTTGGGGGTGGTGGGGCAGTCCTCGCCTGCAGCAGCCTTCTTCAGATGATAGATCACCAGGAAATATGGACGAAGACAGGGGGAAGGGGGAATAGCTTCCTAACTCTTTGGATACTGAGCGTTAGGTTGCCACCAAAAGCACAGAGATCAAAGCACCATGTGCCATCCGGCCGTTCATCCTCCAGGGTCTGTAAATCACTCTCACATGTCACAGTCACATGCATTTCCTATGTGTTTACCTAATGCATCATTCCTAAACTGTTGCTTTTTAATAAACTAAATACGTTACTTGAAAATTACTTCTAAGTTCTTGACCATTTATTTTTGTAATCTGGAATCCCAAGCTTAAAACTTGAAGGGTGTTTTGTGTCTTGTTTTGTTTTGTTCTGTAATTCGAAACCCAAATTCTATTTACTTTTGCTTCTATCCCTATAGAAACCACATCCAGAATTTAACCTCTCAACGAGGATGTCATAGCCAGGAATTTAATTATCCTCCCTTTCTAGAATGTTCTTACTTCCACTTTGGATTTAAAGGGGCATTCACAAAAGGAAACTACAGGCACTTCCCAAAGCGCTGCAGGCATCTCCAAAATGTCGATCATGTATACCCATGACTGTCGCTTTAGTTTTGGCAGAGAGGCGACTAAGATTGAAGTGCTTTTTCGATCCAGATTGTGTTAAATTCTGACACTACTGGACATTGAACTTTGATGAGGCAAATAGTCGCAGGCAGGTAGATTGCAAATAGTATGGGGGCTATCATATATTGCTTTATCCCAGTCCGGGTTTTGAAGGTAGCTGTTTCAGATTTCTCACTCAACACACTGCATTCAAATATAATCAAGCAATTTCAGGATTGTGATGAAGTTTTTTTTTATATAATTGCGGTTGTGAGGGATTCCTTTTACTCCCAAATCCGTAGGGTGATCGCATGGAGCTTTGGGGTAAGCAAAATTCCACCAGGTTTGAAGAACTCAGCAGGAGTATCATTGGGCCCCTAGGCTTTGTTGCATTTCATTTGCTTGCTGCACCTCTCTCATCGGTTGTCATTCACAAATGTTTTCTACCAGAGGGCACTTAAGGGTAGGCAGGAGGATACCTAATGGCACATCAAATTCCTGGCTGAGATGTTCAAAATGTTCTTTTCTGTACTGGCGATAGCATCGCCGTCTAATGAGAACACAAACACCATCCTGTGAACGACGGGGACCTCAGATTGCAGATGCCTTTGTGGCTTCAAAAAAGTTTTGTACGTGTTGAAGATGAGCATACCGCCGGATCTCTTGGGCTTTCAATTCCCACCACATGTCATTTATTTTGCATTTGTGCTTGGGGGTCGGCCTGGAGAAGTTGGTGTGTTGACTTCTTGAGTTGTGACCTTGCTTTGTTCTTTTATGCAAGGAATGCGACTCATTTTTCCCACAAGATGTCACATCTTTGAGCATAACTTTCGTCGAATCATTCCTGATGATGTTAATGCTCACACCCAATGGCCTGGATACAGGAATCTAGTACAGTTGATTTTACTGGTTAAATTGTTCTGGAATTAAGTAGGATTTGTGACAATTTCCCAAATTGCTGATAAGCTACCACTTCCCTTCAGTGGGGCTCGTTTAGGACTGAGACATTGATCTTCTATCTTTTGGAACTCGTGATGTCTTCGTGCTTGGAAGATGTTGCTCACCAATCGAACAAGTAGATGATCCGTCCAGCAGACATCAGATCTCACAGTGATGGAATGATGAAGACATCACCTGAATCTTTGCCCAAAACATTTAGGAACTCGAGATAGTTTAAGCATGTTATATTTGTTATTTTGTGATGAGTTTTAGCTTTAAGTTTAAGTTTGAATTATGTTTCGGCGTTGGTGTGTCAAAAAAGGAGGCGGGGGTTTGGGCTTGAGTTTTTGTTTTACTTTAAAAGATGCCTGCATTCAAACGAGGTTTTTTGGCTCTTTAAGGGAAGTTAAACTAAACACAAGGTAGAAAAACTGAACTTTTGCCTAGCAGCAGCACCCTCATACTGAGAGGTAGAAAGAAATCAAAAACAGCTTGAGGTCAGTTAGTGGTTATGCTCCAATGTGGAGGGAGCAATCTAAGTGTGTCTCTAGCTGGACATATTGAGATTACTGTGGAATATCAGTCTAAGATTCTTAGATGAGTTGCTCTAAAGTTAAAGTAACAGTGAAGTCGAGTCAGTTCTGAATCTCAACGGAAATATCAAGTTGTGAGCAGACAGGGAGCTGGTCCGAAAGAAAAAAAAGAGTAAGGTCCCAAGAAGCCCTTTAAGTTAAGTCAAAGGACAAGGTCAGGAATCTCGGACATGATCCTGTTCAGTGGAAGTGAAAGTAAGGAGCAGAGTAGAAGGTTTAAAGGCAGAAAGCTGCAGGATGCAGACTTGAAGCAAAATAGGCTTCCGAGAAACCTAAAGATTCAAGGAGACAGCCGATGGTCTGTAGCTCTTTACTGTGGACATGTGAAGAAGTGGTGTTTGTTGGCACAGTCGAGTATCCGAGAGAGAGTGTGTGGAAGGCGAAGCTTGGATGCATGTGATGATCCAGGGAACAGAAAGGGAGTTCAAAGACCTGAAGGTGGAACCTTATGGAAGTCATCCGAGAGAAAGTGACATTTGGAAAAACATTCCAAAGTGGGTTCTTTGAGGGTGGAGATTGGAAAACCCCTTGTGAAAGATGGAGTTTTTTTTAGTCATTCATGGAATGTGATCTTCCCTGGCTGGGCCAGCATTAATTGCCCATCCGTAGTTGCCCTTCAGAAGGTGTGGTGAGCTGTCTTCTTGAACCGCTGCAGTGCTGGTAGGAAGGGAGTTCTAGGGGTTTTACCTAGCGACACTGAAGGAACTGTGATATATTTCCAAGTCAGGATGGTGAGTGGCTTGGTGGGGGACTTCTAGGTGGTGGTGTTGCCGCCTATCTGCTGCCCTTGTCCTTCGAGATGGTAGTGGTCATGGGTTTGGAAGGTACTGTTGAAGGAGCCTTGGTGAATTCCTGCATTGCATCTTGTAGATGGTACACACTGCTGCTACTGTGCATCGGTGGTGGAGGAGTGAATGTTTGTGGATGTGATGCCAATCAAGCGGCCGGCTTTGTCCTGGATGGTCAAGCTTCTTGAGTGGGAGCTACACTCATCCACGCAAGTGGGGAGTATTCCATCACACTTCTGTTTTGTGCCTTGTAGATGGTGGACAGGCTTTGGGGAGTCAGGAGTTGGGTGATTCGTCGCACTATTCCTAGCCTCTGACCTGCTCTTGTAGCCACAGTACAGTTCAGTTTCTGGTTAATGTTAACCCCCAGGATGTTGATAATGGGGGATTCAGTGATGGTAATGCCATTTAACATCAAGGGGTTATGGTTGGATTCTCTCTTGTTGGAGATGGTCATTGCCTGACACTTGTGTGATGTTAATGTTACTTGCCGCTTGTCATCCCCAGTCTGGATATTGCCCAGCTCTTGTTGCATTTGGACATGGACTGCTTCAGTATCTAAGGAGTCACGAATGGTGCTGAACATTGTGCAATCTTCAGCGATCGTCCCCTCTTCTGACCACCTTATGATGGAAGGAAGGTCATTGATGAAGCAGCTAAAAATGATTGGGCTGAGGAAACTACACTGAAGAACTCCTGCAGTGATGTCCTGGAGCTGAGATGACTGACCTCTAACAACCACAACCATCTTCCTTTTGCTCGGTATGATTCTAACCAGTGTGGATTTTCCCCCCGATTCCCATTGACTCCAGTTTTGTTAGACTCCTTGATGACAAACTCGGTCAAATGCGGCCTTGATGCCAAGGGCAGTCACTCTCACTTCATACATTGTCTACACCTTCAATGCCGATATGACCTATGGCCAAAATGCAGTGAGACTGGTTGATGAGAGATCCATAGCATCTGTTTGCAGTGGCATCTATCACTTGGTTTCAGAGTGTGGTGTGCCTGACCACCGGTCACCTATTAGTTTACATGAACTGTGTACTTACTGGGAACATGGGAGTATAAGATAGCTTTTGAAACTTGTGTTATACTTACAAATCTGTATGTATCTGTAAAGTTATAGCTGCGGGTGAAGGAGCATTGTAATATAGTTCATCTTTTCTTGTTTAAGAAAAGTTTTATTCTTTTGTTAAAAGCTCATCAGCTGACTCCTCTGACTTTCTTCAGCAGCCACCCTCCACGTTTCTAAACACAAAATAAAGTTAGGATCTATAAAGCCGAGTTCCACCCTGTGACTTGGCTTTTGCAAGTAACATGAGCTGGGGTCATAACAATGTGGACTCGTCCGGGATTATTAACATAAAATGGATATCTTGTGCGATTAAAAATCCATGAACTTTGATGGGATCTGTGAACCCTTAAAAAACGTTACGTGGAAGTGCTGAGGCACTGGACTAGGGCTTGGAGTTTCTGCGATGTATGTTATATGGGTTAGAATTCGAAATGTCTACCTGTGATGCAACTGAATTTTTGAAACAGCCCGGGTTAAATTATGATTCCTTAACGATGTTAAGCGTGACTCAATTGGTGAATGTGGTATACAAGTTACAGAAAGGAGTTAGAGCGAAAGCTATAAAGTAGAGCTGCGAAATCTATTGGCCAAAAAGCATAAAATGGAAGTGAAAGAACCAGGGGAACCTGTCGAACAAGAAGGAGATCAGCTTACATGGGCACAATTTAAGTTAGAACAGAAGAAGTTGGAACTAGAGTTTTGGGCGAAAGAAAGAGAGAAAGAGAGAATATTTCAAAGGGAGCAAGAGAAAGGCGGGAGTGAAAGAAGGCAAGAGAATCAGAGGACATGAAGAGAAGAAGGGAATACCATCTTTGACTACTAGAACGAAAACAAAATGCTGGCCTTTACTCTATGGAGAATATTAATGGGATTGAGCTATTGTCAAACCGTAGCCCAGTGGGCAGATGTTTAGATTTCTGCAAGTCCGCCCAAACCTTGTGCAAATGGGCGTAGAGGCATTCTTTATTTGCTTTGAAAAGGTGGCTAAGCAAACGAAGTGGTTAAAAGAGACTAGAAATTGCTCTTAGAGTAGGTTGGTAGGTAGAACTCATGAGGTATATGCATCGCAATCTGTGCATTATGATGCACCAAAAAAGTATTCTTAATGCACATTAATTGATCCTTGAGGCGTACAGGCAGAAAGTTCGGAATATGAGGAAACAGCCTGGGCAGATCTATGCTGAGAGGGTAACAGAACGTAATTTTGGCCTTTGGGTATTGGCATTGAAGGTGCAGGCGATGTATGAAGCTCTTAGGGAAATAATTCTCCTAGAAGAATTTAAGAATCCACTTCCTCCTGTAGGTAAAACCCACGTTGAAGGCCAGAGTGTTAAAACAGAGGCAGCAAAAATGGCTGACGAATAGAGCTGGTCCATAAATCAAAACACTTTTTCCGTCATCCCAATAAAGCTGAGAAGGATAGAAGAAGGTAAAGTGAACGAAAAGTAAGTAGCCAGGGAAGAGAAGGGACAGCTGGGAATTCCCAGGAAACTCCCCTTCAGACCAGAAAGGACGGTGCTGAGGATGGAAGTGTCATTCGAAGGCCTAAGTTTTTTTGTTGTAAGGAGCTGGGTTACGTTCGGGTAGATTACTGGAAACTAAATGTTAGACCTATTGCATTATGACGAACGTCTAAGGAATGCTCAGGAAAGGTTACATCAAAAAATGAAATGATTGTTAAAACTGTAGCAGTAGTACAGGTGAAGCATGTTCCCTCAGAACACACAGGGAAGGGGGATACGGCTCAGGATAGTCCAGGTAATTCTTCTTTGATTACTGGTGAAGGAAGTCAGGCTCTGAGAGGTTCTGGATGTTTTGTTTCGAAGTTAGGAGTGGGTTCCTTTCTTGTTCAATTAAATAAGTGAACAAATTAAAATCTTGAGAGATACTGGGGCAGGCCAATCATCTATGGTGTCTGATAACACAATATATGTTCCAGGCAGTTTTATGGAGGAACAAGTTCATAACAAAAAATAATGGGTATTAATGGAAGTTATGAACTTGCTTCTTTCTGTAGTCAACTTACAAAGTCACTTTGTGAATGGAATTGTTGCAGTGGGAATTATTCCTAAAACCACCTGTGGAAGAGGTAGATTTTATCCTGAGTAATTATTTCGCTAGTAGAGACAGTAATGTGGCAACAACTGCATTGCAGAATGCGGTTCATGCTGATGTTGACAAATTTCAGAAAGCTACTGTAGCCAAAAGTGAAACACTTACTGCTATTCACAAACAATTGAAGGAAAACCTGATTAAAATAGAAAATCAACTTTCACCGTACGAAAGAGTTTGTTAATGAACAACGAGAATTGGTGAGAACAATTGAGAATCTGTCACAGAGAGTAGAACTCTAGACTGAGGACTTAAAATGTCTAAATGGGAACCTTGGAGAAGCAAATTTAACACAGGTCGATCTTGAGTCAAAACTTGGTGAACTTCAAGCATCAGTTGTCATTATGAAATATCACGAACAAGAAAAGGAATAATTGGTTGAATGCAGAATGAAAAGCCAAAGTTAATGAACTGTTAGAATTTCGCCAGGAAAGAAGTAATGACATTCTTGAACTTCGAAGCAAACTGGAGAAAATGAGTGAGATGTGTTGCATGGAGTGTCACAGTTTTGAAATTGTTCCTACGAATAAAAACTCCATGGTGAATTGTGGTCCTGTTGAGCAAAGAACTGATCCAAGTAACATTACTGATGTATCAACCTCAGTAATGGGCAGTACAGAAACAACTGAAGTGCCTTCAGAATTAGAACTTAAGAATTGTCAACAAAAATGACTGAAGTCGCAAAACGGTCTGGAAAGGCCAATGACAAGAGACACTAATTTGCAAGTGCTTGGCACTGTTAATACACAAGATGCAGCAGCTGGAATCCAGACAAGTGGACAGTTTGCGAAAAAGCATTCAAAATCTGTAGAGGAGCGACATGATAAAGTTTGTGGATTATATAAAAGAGTTGAAGCGTTGGAACGAACTATGGAACTCCAAAGGGAGAAAATAATTGACGCTGCTCAAAGAGAAGTGGAAAAGGCCTGTTAGAAATGGGGTTGGAAGAAACAACAAGATTAGAAAAAGTTCAAAGATACAACCAAGGAGTATCAAACCCTTTTTTGTGAACAGAAGAAGCATCTCAACAACATTCTTGAAAAGACTAAAAGAGATGTGGATCACAGCAGAAATGAAATGTTAATGCAGATAAATGTCATTTTGACTTTGCTAAATCGAAATGAGGATTCGCCACGTATGAGTTTGGAAAATGAGTTTGAGGATGGAATTATGCTTTCAGCTAATGAAAAGGACGATTGGCCATGGACTTAAATTAAACATCCTTTTCTGAATTAAAGACTGTGAATAAGAGGAAAAAGACACACATGGGTGGAGTTATGATAATGCTATGATGCCCAAATTCTGCTAATCTTGCTACATTTATGAATTTTATTTTGCCTAAATCTTTGTAACTGTACATTATAATATATTGTCGTAAAATGAGATGAAAGTTTTATTTTTTTTTAGCCTGTCATAAGTTAATTTTTAAAATGTTTATGATGTTAATTTTGTGTCAAGCAGATTTAAGGCCATTGTAAAGAAACCTTTACTGTTGTGAAACTTTCTTTCTTTTGGTGCGAAAAGAGCGTTAGGAACTATGAGGTAATTTAAGTAAGGTATACTTGTATTTGTGGGTGTTAGGGATTAGTCGTAGCTTTAAATTTTAGTTTTAATTGTGTTTTTGTATTTGTGGGTTCACTTTAAAAGATGCCTGTATTCTAATGCGGCTCCATGACTCTTGAAGAGAAGTTAAAACAAACACAAGGTAGAAATCTGGGCTGTTGCCTAGCAACAGGAAGCCCAATTAGACAGACAGAGGGAAAAAAAAGTAGTTTGATTTCAGTTGGTGATTATGCTCTGAGGTGGAGGGAACAGTTTAGATCTCTCCCTAGCTGGATATACTAGCAGATCACTGAGGAATATAAGTCTTAGAATTTTAGGTGAGCTGTTCTGAAGATAAAGTAACAGTGAAAGTGGAGTGAGTCCTGGATCTCAAGCAAGATACGAAGTTGTCAGCAGGCAGGGAGCAGCACACAGCAGGCCCTAAAGGAAAAAGAGAAAGGCTCCAATGAGCCCTTTAAGTTAAGCCAAAGGGCAAGGTCAAGAATCTCGAACAGGATCCTATTCAGTGGAAGTGAAAGTAAGGAGCAAAAAGGATGGCTCCATACTTAAAGGGAGAAAGCTGCAGGGCGCAGACTTAAAGCAAAATAGGCTTGCGAGAAGCCTGAAGATCCAAGAGGACAACAACTATGGGCATGTGAAACAGTAGTGTTTTATTAGCACAACTGAGTATCTGAGAGAGAAAGCATGGAAGGCGAAGCTTGAATGCATGTGGTGATCAAGGGGAAGGGAACATCAGAAGGAGAGTTCAAATATCTGGAGGTGGACCCTTGTGGAAGGCATCCGAGAGAAACCATCATTTTGCAGAACATTCCAAAGTGAGTTCATCGAGAATAGAAATTGGAAACCCCCGTGTGAAAGATCGAGTTCAGTGAGACTGGTTGGCTCACGATGTGACAAGTGTCTGAGAGGGGAGTTAATGAGAGATCCATAGCATCTGCTTGGTGTGACATCTGTCACTTGATTTCAGAGTGTGGTATTCCTCACCACAGGTCGCCTATTGGTTTACATGGACTGCATACTTACTGGGAGCATGTGAGTATAAGATAGCTTTTGTAATTTGTGTTATACTTATGACTCTGTATATGTCTTTAAAGGTATAGTTGTGGGTCAAGGAGTATTGCAATATAATTAATATTTTCTTGTTCAATATATGTTTTATACTTTTGATACACAATCATCAGCTGACTCCTGTGACTCTGTTCAGTAGCTGCCCTCCACTTTTCTAAGCAAAATGTAAATGTCAGGAACTACAAAGCCAGGGTCAACTCTGGGATCTGGCTTGCCCAGTAGTAACGTCATCTGGGATCATAACACAAACTACTATATAATCCGGTGGTAGTAACACTTTGATCTAAAATGCCTACATCTTTTTATTTATTCCTTCTGACTGAAGTGGTGTTTGTTATAATGAAGCCATGATTTATACGCTGTCAGCAGCAATATGCCATGTTCTCCCGCCCCCACCTCCCCCCACCCACATCATGTTGTCCGAGGAAGCTGTTTTCTTTTTTTGTTGTGTCAATAAGGACTTCGTGTCATGCAAAATAGGAATCTTCCTGAACAACTTCATCTGAATCGAGGATCGGAACATAAACATTGATTTCAATGGCATATTCGTTACAGCGATTTGAAGGTGAAGTGTCATGACTCTTAAACTTATACAATTGATGAGTTCTGACCGTGTATCCAAGTTTCTATTCCGAATGAAAAAAAAGTAACTCCGTGGACATAAGGGTCGCTATCTGCCTTCCCATTCCAGTAGGAGGTGCATCCGCCTACTTCTTGCCTTTCGATACCTTCAAAATCCAGGCTGGTGTCAAGCAAGGCTGCGTGATAGACCCCGTGCTATTTGCAATCTACCTGACAATGCTTATTTGTTTCATCAAAAATCAACGGCCTTCTGGCGTGAGTATTAAATACTGTTTCGATGGAAAACTCATCAACCTCAGTTGCCTCAGTGCCAAAATTAGACTCACAATAGACATTCATGACCTACAGCATGCGGATGACTGGAGTATCGTTGCCCATTCAGCACTAGATTTGCAATCCACTCTTGATCTCTTCAATTCTACATGCAAGAGACTTGGCTTGTCCTTGAATTACAAAACAGAGCTCATATCTGGACCCAGACCTGATCAGTCAAATATTCCACCTCCCATATAGTGAAAAGAGAGACACTGGAATTTGTTGAGCACTTCCCGTACCTTGGCAGCCACCCCAATCAAAAAAACACCATTCACGAGTAGTTCCAACACCGAATCAGCTGCGCCAGCTCAGTCTCCTCCAAACTATGACAGCGAGTGTTTGAACAAAAAGACCTCTGTAGGTCAACAAAACCCCTAATGTACAGATCAGTTGCCATCACTATGCTCACGTATTGCTTTCCACCACCGAGTTTAAACCAACTGGTCCGTAATTACTGGAATTATATTTTCTCTCTTTTTGGACAAAGTTGTAACATACGCAATTCTGAAGTCCTCTGGAACAATCCTGGAATATAAGGGTTGAAACATCGTGGCCAGTGTTTCTTCAAACTTCTGCCTTAATTCCCTAAGCGTCATTGGATGCAGCACAAAGAAACGGACCTGATGACTTTTCATATCAATGTGATTTCATAAGTTGTATTTCCCTTTAATACCAATGTCATAAATGTGGTTTGATCGGACACAAGTGTGAAACATTATACAACGCAGAAGGAGGCCATTCGCCCAAATTGCCTGTGGATCTTCAAAAGCAGTCACCATTCTTGGACCCTTTTTAATGGGGAATTCTTTCCTGCAGCACAGATTCTGTCAGCAGGTGGCAACGGTGCACTTTGTAACAACGAAAGACTTGCGCTCAGAGTCTCAGCCCATCCCAGAAACTTCCTGTACCCGCAATGAATTAGTCACCAGTCCAGGAGCCTCCGTTATGGAGGAAAATGCAGCAGAAGTTTATAGCTATCAAGATCCAACATCGACAGGAATTAAATAAATGTTTAGTTAATCTCTCTTTGGTGCTGGTTGAGGGAAGAATGTTGTCCAGGACATCGGGAGAACTCCCATGTTCCTTTATACCGTGGGATCTGAAACACCCACTTGATGCTGACGTGGCTTGGAGCGATTGGGCTAGTCGCAGGAAGATGGGAACAGGATTCAGCCCCTCGAGTCTTTTCCACCAGTCAGTTAGATAGTGGCTGGTTTGCAACTCAACTCTAATTACCCACCTGAGCTCCGTGACCCAGAACCATCGAAGTTCCAATTTTCCCAGTATCCACAGACTGTCGGGGAAGAGAATTCATCATTTCCCCTACACATTCTAATGGAAATGTATTTCGTGATTTCGCTGCTCAATGATCAATAAGATATTGACAGAAGTTCCCCCATGCTGATAATAGGTAAGAGTGTGTTCAGAGTAGAATTCCTTCCGGTGGGGAGGACCGCCGCTGCTGACGGAAACTTCCCAGGTTTTCTTTCTGTTGAAATGAAAGTAAGGAAATTCCGCTGGGCTGTGTAAGGGGTGAAGCATCCACAAGCACCAGATTTTCCTTTCTGTGCTCCACAAAGGTGCTGCTTAACGCCCAGACAGCAACAATAAAAATATACCCCAATGGTGCACATTGTAAAAGATATGGAACATTTTGCACAACAGAATCACATCCAATATTTCTACAATAAAACAAGTCATTTATTTCAAACCAACATTGGCCCCTCCTCTCCCCTTCCCCCATTCCCTCTGTTTTTCAGGCAAAACCAATATCTGTTTGTCTCTCAGTCCCGTGAAGGGTTCTTCCCAACAGTGTGTTTTTCCTCTGCTGTGTCGACTACAGCGTAGTTCTTGTAGGTCGAAGCACAAGCGCTTCATTCAATACAATTCAGTTTCTAGATCTGCACCTTGCTGTCTCGTCGGTAGTATTGTAATCGACAAGACTAAAAATTAGAGAAAAGTGCGATGGAACCTCGATCTCCAAGCATCTCCGTCTCCTCCCTCTATTTCCCATCGTCTCTCTGTTCCCCAACCCCCTCCGCCCCCCCACCCCCCCCCCCCCCCCCCCACCCCTCTCTCCTCTACCAACATTCGCTGAATGTTTTTCAGTCCGTTGTGAGGGTTTACTTGGAGCTGGTGTGCGTGGTCACCGCCTTTGTCCCTTCCGAAACGGCGTGCTTGGCCAGTTCTTCGGGCAGCAGCGGGCGCACCGCGGTCTGAATCTCCCCGGAGCTGATGGACCTGTGCTTATTGTAATGGGCCAGTTGGGAAGCCTCACCCACGATGCGCTCGAATATATCGTTCATAAACGAGTTCCTGATGCTCATGGCCTTGGAGGAGATGCCGGTGTCGGCGTGAGCCTGCTTCATCACTTTGCAGATGGAGATGGAATAAATCTCCTTCCTCGAACCTCGCCGTTTCTGCTGCTCTTTGCTGGAGGTTTCTTTAAGGCTTCCTTGGCTCCCATCTTGGGGACTTCTTTCTTCTCATCAACCATCTTCAGTTCCAGTCACACTGAGCTTGTCACCGACAAGGTTCAATTACCTATTGCGCACCACCGCCCGTGCGCCCCGTCAACTAACCATGTTTATCCTTTATACTGTGCGAGGTTTTAGATTCACGTGTGAAAGACGTGTGAAACAGGATAGAGATTAGTTTATAATATGAAGTTATTGAGCATTGCAACCAACTTCACCAGGAAATAACAGAACTGATATGTTAACGCAGCAACATCAAAACTGAAAACGGTTTGAATCAGGAAGTACTGAATGAGGACATGGCTTCCAGAGAAGGCCCAGAGTTTGACCGAGGAGACAATTTGTCCCATTTGTCTTGATCTCTTCACTGATCCGGTAACACTGGATTGTGCACACAACTTCTGCCGCTCTTGTATCACCCAGTGTTGGGAAAAGAAGGAGATAAACTCCTGCCCGGAATGTAGACAGGAGTTTCCGGAAAGAAACCTCAGGTTAAATCGGCTATTAGCGAATCTGGCCAAGAAAGGTCGAAAATTAAAGCGGAAGCATCCCTCTCCTTAAGTGCGAAACCCCGGAAGATCGGGGTTTACCTGGGCTATGAAGGTGGCAGGTCTCATTTTACAGAATGCCCCCTCCCCATACTTTGATCCACACTTTCACTGAGAGACTCTTTCCCATTTTCAGTCCAGCATCGAATGACGGCTGGGAGGGGGAGAGAAGAAACAAATTGAAGCTCAATTGTAGAGTTAAACTTACCGAGGTAGAATGAGCTGTGAACTGTCGGAACTCGGTGACCTTCCTGCCTGTAATGTTGCTCCACAGAAGTGATATTGCTGTGCTTGAGGTGCATCAGTGCAGGCGTACTGTCAATGCTTTTGGTAAACTAAACAATTGAAACTGCACTTTATTTAAAACCATGCACTTCAGTTCTTTATTAGATCCTGGGAGCATAAAGCAAAACTGTTCTTTTATTTTTACTCCTTGCTCCACACTTTAGCTCGTTACAAAACCCATCCCGAACTTATTGGCCCGGATTATAAAATCGCTGTCGGGTGAAAACGAGAGGTGGTCGCATGGAAATGGCACTAATGTTTACACTGGCGCTTCGTCCATCCCCACCTTGATCATGGTCCTGAGGTGGGCAGCTGGAATACCCTCCTGCTTCAGATGGGAAGGTTCATAGAACCATAAATCACATAAGGAGGGCATTCGGCCCTTCCTGCTTATGCCAGTTCTTTGAAAGTACTGCCCAGCTGGTCCCATTCCCCCAACATTTCCCCACGGCCCTGCAATAATGTAGCCCTTCAAATATTAATTCAATTCCCTTTTGAAAGTTAATATTGAAATTACTTACCCCACCCTTCAGGCAGTGTTTTCCAAATAATAACTTGCTGCGTAAAACACCTCCCTCCTATGTCGTCTGGCCCTTTTGCTAGTACGAAAGCTCATCACTGCACCTCCACTGTCACTCTGTTTCAGATAGTATGTCTCAGCAGCAATCCAGCCCCGAGTTCCCTGGTCTGTATTCTCAGTTGGCGCACCAAGCAGAGCTCAGCAATTCTGTCACCACCTTCTGATTTAGGCACAGGCACTACAGACGGATGAAACAGAGGCATTTATTTCTCTGTGCAGGGTGATAGGGTATCTGGGAGTCCACCAATATATTCATTATATTTGCTTATTAGGAAAGTGATTAATTAAAAAATGCATCTGTTAAGATAGAGCGACCATGTAATCCGAGGCATATCTATACACATTTATAAAAACAAAAAGCTAAAAGCTACTGCGGATGCTGGAAATCCAAAACAAAAACAGAATTACCTGGAAAAACTCAGCAGGTCTGGCAGCATCGGTGGAGAAGAAAACAGTTGACGTTTCGAGTCCTCACGACCCTTTGGCAGAACTGAAGTAATATTAGGAGAGAGGTGAAATATAAGCTGGTCTAAGGTGGGGGGCGGGGGGAGAGAGAAGTTGAGGGAGGGTTTTTTGTGGGGATAAGCAAGCAGTGATAGGAGCAGATAATCAAAAGATGTCACAGACAAAAGGACCAAAGAAGTGTTGAAGGTGGTGATATTATCTAAGAAAAGTGCTAATTAAGAATGGATGGCAGGACACTCAAGGTGCAGCTGTAGTGGGGGTGGGGTGGACAGACTAGAAAAGTATTAGTTGTAGATTTAAAAATACAACTAATACTTTGTTAGTCTGTCCATCCCCACCCCCACTAGAGCTGTACCTTGAGTGTCCTGCCATCCATTCTTAATTAGCACTTTTCTCAGATAATATCACCACCTTCAACACCTCTTTGATCCTTTTGTCTGTGACATCTTTTGATTATCTGCTCCTATCACTGCTTGCTTATCCCCACAACCACGCCACCCTCAACTTCTCTCTCCCCCCACCCCCACCTTAGACCAGCTTATATTTCACCTCTCTCCTAATATTACTTCAGTTCTGCCGAAGGGTCGTGAGGACTCCAAACGCCAACTGTTTTCTTCTCCACCGATGCTGCCAGACCTGCTGAGTTTTTCCAGGTAATTCTGTTTTTGTTTTCTATACACATTTAGACGCTTTTACCTGCTATCTCCGTATGTGGTTAAGTGCCATGTATTGCTTTATCATGCGAAGCTCCATAGTACACTTTATTACATTAAACACGCTGTACAAATATAAGTTGTTGCTTTTTTGATCTACCATTGTACTTTTTTAATTTTGTATTCACCTAAGAGACCATTATGCCTTGCAGGAACGTATAACTATAGCAACGTGGGGCTAGTAAGAGAAGCAGCACAGTTAAAGGAGGGGTAATGGATAATATTTCTAATTTCATTGAATGGTAGACCACAACTAGTTCTGGTTACCAGGTTTTAGAAAGTACGTGAGGGTCCATGAGAGGGTGCAAAGGAAATGTACAGCAATGGTTCCAGGGATGAGGGATTTTAGCTACAAGGTTAGGTTGTTTTCCCTGGAGCAAAGGAGACTGAGGGGAGATGTGAAAAATGGGTACAAGATTATGACCGTATTAGATCAGATAGGGAAAGCAAAGTTGTTTCCATTAGTTGATGGTACAAGGAGTAGGCGACAATGATTTCAATATCGGTCAAGAGATACAAGAGGGACGTGAAGAACTTTTTTATACAGCAAGTGAAAATGACCAGCAACTTCCTGCCTATGAGAGTGGTGGAAGTGAGAATAAAGAATTTTAAAATGATATTGAATGAGCTCTTGAGAGAAATAAACTTTCCTCAAGCGGAGAAGTTTAAATCTCATATGCCTAAAAGGGCTACAGAGATAGTGTAGGAGAGTGGAACTGAAATATTTTTCTATAGGCTGCCTATCTGAACACAATGGGCCGAATAGCCTCCTCCTTTTCCGTAATATGGAGGGGTGGGGGAACTGAAGGGAGGGGGTGTGGGAGGCGAGGGTGTTGGTGGTGAGGTGGGAGAGTAGGAAGGGGAGGGTGGGGTGAGAGAGTGGGGAGGGCGGGAAAGGGAAGGGGAGCGCGGAAGCGGAGGGATGGGCTAGGGGAGGGTTTGGGGAGGGTAGGAGGCGTGTGGCGGTGAGGAAGAAGAGAAGGCGGGGTGGAGAGGAGATGGAGGCATCGGATGAGGGGCACTGGAGGGAGAAGGAAGAGGAGGAGGAAGAAGAAGGGGTGAGCCTGTGGAGGCGGTGAGGAGGAGGAGGTGGGCATCAAGGGGAGGGGGTGGGGTTGGTGAGGTGGGCAAGATGGGATGGGGGTTGATGTGAACGAAGATGTGAATGAAGGATAATGTGGAGGAGGGAGGGCTGAGGATGTGATGTAGGAGGGGTGCTGGGGCCCGGGGTGAGGTAGAGGAGAGGGAATGGTGGACTGAGTTGGAGGCGGGGAGATGTTGGGTGAGTTGGAAGAGGAGGGGTGAATGGGGGATGGAGTTGGAGGAGCAGGTGACAACAAGGTTATTTGGAAGCGAGGGAAATCTGGGGTAAGGTGGAGTGGGTGAGGTGGAAGTGGGCTTACGGGTTGGCTAAGTTGCAGCTAGGGTGAGGAGGAGTTTGTGAGGAAGAGGAGAGGGGTGGCAGCGGTGCAGAGCTGGAGGATGGAAAGGGGGTTAAGGATGGGGTGTGGGTGTAAGGAGGAGAGGCGAGGGAGTAAGGAGGAGATGGAAGGGGCAGAGGACAAGATGGGTGGCGTAAGATGGGGGGAATTAAGGAGGAGGGGTTGTAAAGGACGTGCAATGTAAGGAGGAGGAATGGTAAGAGGACCGGGGTAAAGGGGGTTGGCGTTAGGTCGATGGGAGATAAGGATGAAGTGGGACAGGGATGAAGTGTGGAGGGGGAAGGGGCTGAGGACGAGTGGATTAGGGGAATGGGTTAAGGAGGAGGGGAATTGGAGGATGTGGACGATGGGATGTGGGAAGAGAGACTTGTTTGGAGGTGGGGATTGGGGCGAGGTGGATGGGGTAGCAGGGATGTGAAGAGGAGGGATGGTGAGGTAAGTGGGAGTGCGATAAGGATATGAGGACTAGGGAATTACGGATGAGAGTCAGATGGTGTAACGAGGATGGGGTGGTATAAGAGGCACATGGCAGCATGATATTATTGCTATAATGGAAACCTGGCATAAAGAGGGACAATAATGGCAAGTGGACATCCCATATTTGTTTTTCAGGCAGGATAGAGAGGGGGATAAAAAAGCAGGGATGAAGCATTATTGGCTATAGATCAATTACAGTTGTGAGGAGGGTGTTTTAATAAATGAACCATCGAATGAGCCAACATGAGTTGATCTCAGGAATAAAAAGGGACAACGACACGACAGGGAGTGTACCATAGACCCCAAAACAGTGAGAGGGAGACAGGAGAGCAAATATGTTGGCAAATTTCTGAGTGCAAAAACAACAAGGCAACCGTGGTTGGGAACCTCAAATGCCCTAAAATCAACTGGGATACGAAGAATGTAATAGGCACAGGGGGCACAAAATTCTTGAACTGCATTCAAAAGGACATTTTTCCCCAGCACATAACAAGCCCAAAGCGAGGGGCTGTAATCCTAGGTGCAGTATATTAGGAAACGAAACTGGGCAAGTGGATCTAGCAGCAGTGGTTGACCATTTTTGAGATAGGGGCCATAATACAGTTAGATTTACTATAATTAAGGAAAAGAATGAAGATAGAGCACGGATAAAAATTCTAAACGGGGGGGAAGCAAATTTTACGAAACTGAGAGGTGATCTGGTGAAAATGGGCAGGTTACAACGACTTGAAGGATAAATGGTGTTAAATCAGCAGGAGTTATTCAAAAGCGAGGTTCTACAGGCACAGTGTAAACACGTCCCCAGAAGGAATCACAGAATCACACAGTGCAGAAGAGGCCCTTCGGCCCACCGAGTCTGCACCAACACGTGAGAAACACCTGACCTACCTACCTAATCCCATTTACCAGCACTTGGCCCATAGCCTTGAATGTTATGACCTGCCAGCTGCTAATCCAGGTTCTTGTTAAAGGATGTGAGTCAACCCATCTCCACCACCCTCCCAGGCAGCGCATTCCAGACCGTCACCACCCTCTGGATAAAAACGTTTTCCCTCACATCCCCCCTAAACCTCCTGTCCCTCACTTTGAACGTGTGTCCCCACATGACTGACCCTTCAACTAAGGGGGACAGCTGCTCCCTATCCACCCTGTCCATGCCCCTCAAAATCTTGTACACCTCGATCAGGTCGCCACTCAGTCTTCTCTACTCCAAGGAAAACAACACAAGTCTATCCAACCTCTGTTCATAACTTAAATGTTTAATCCCAGGCAACATCCTGGTGAATCTCCTCTGCACCACCTCCAGTGCAATCACAGCCTTCCTATAATGTGGCGACCAGAACTGCACACAGTGCTCCAGCCGTGGCCTCACCAAGGTTCTATGCAACCTCAACATGACCTCCCTACTTTTGTAATCTAGGTCTCGATTGAAAATGGCAAGTGTTCCATATTCCTTTTTCAACACCCCACTAACATGCCCCTCCGCCTTCAGAGATCTATGGACACACACGCCAAGGCCCGTTTGTTTCTCAGAACTTCCTAGTGTCATGCTGCTCATTGCATGCTTCCTTGTCAAATTACTCCTTCCAAAGTGTATCACCTCAAAATTTTCAGGGTTAAATTCCATCTCCCACTTATGTGCCCGTTTGATCATCCCGTCTATATCTTCCTCTAGCCCAAGACAATCAACCCGGCCAATCTTTGTGCCATCCGCAAACATACTAATCCTACCCCCCACATAGTCATCTATGTCGTTTATATAAATGACAAATAGTAGGTGACCCAGCCCAGATCCCTGTGGTACGCCACTGGACACTGGCTCCCAGTCACTAAAGCAGCCGTCTGTCATCACCCTCTGTCTCCTACAACTAAGCCAATTTTGAATCCACCTTATCAAATTACCCTGTATCCCATGTGCATTTGCCTCCTTTATAAGTCTCCCATGTGGGACCTTCTCAAAGACTTTGCTGAAATCCATATAAACTACATCAACTGCAGTACCCTCATCCACACACCTAGTTACCTCCTCGAAAAAATCAATCAAATTTGTTCCATACCTTCATCCTCATTCTCTTGGGTGAAGACCGATGTGAAGTATTCGTTCAACACTCGGCCGATGTCCTCTGGCTCAACCCATAGATTGCCCCCTTGGTCCCTAATGGGCCCTACTCTTTCCCTCGTTATTCTCTTCCCATTGATATAATTATAGAATATCTTGGGATTTTCCCTACTTTTACCAGCCAGAGCTTTCTCATAACCCCTCTTTGCTCTCCTTATTGCTTTCTTATGCTCCAACCTGCACTGTCTGTACTCCACTAATGACTCCGCTGACTTGCTCCCCTTTGTACCTGCTAAAAGCCTCTCTTTTCCTTCTCAACGTATCCTGAATATCTTTGGTCATCCATGGTTCTCTGGGCCTGTTACTCCTTCCTATCACCCTAGAGGGAACATGTTGAGCCTGTATCCTCCCCATTTCCTTATTGAACGTCCCCCATTTCTCTTCTGTAGATTTCCCCACAAGTAGCTGTTCCCAGTCTACCTTGGCCAGATCCTGCCTTATTTTACAAAAATCCACTCTTTCCAATCCAAAACATTGTTTTTTGCAACTTGTCGATTTTTTTGTCCATAACAAGCTTAAATTGTACCATGTTGTGGTCGATATCACCGAAATGCTTCCCCCGACCATCTCAGTGGCTTCATTCCCCAGAATTAGGTCTAGCACCGCGCCATCTCTTGTTGGACGCATTACATATTGACCTAAAAAGTTCTTCTGTACACATTTCAAGAAATCCACTCCATCCAAGCCCTAAACACTATGTCTATCCAAATTAATGTTGGGAAAGTTGAAATCACCTAATATAATTAACCTACTGCTATTGCTTTTACACACCTCCGTGAATTGTGCACACATTTGCTCCTCAATTTCCTACTGACATCCTGGGGTCTATAATAAACACCTAACAATGTGGCTGCCCCTTTTCTATTCCTAAGCTCTACCCACAAAGCTTCATTCGATGCCAAGATATCATCTATCCTTACTGCAGTAACGGACTCCTTAACAAATAATGCAATGCCTCCTCCTCTTTTACCCCCTCCCCTGTCTCGCCTGAAGATTCGAGATCCCGGAATGTTGAGCTGCCAATCCTGCTCCTCCCTCAACCACGTCTCTGTGATAGCTATTACATCACAATTCCACGTGTTAATCCTCAGCCTTAGCTCATCCGTTTTACCTACAATACTCCTGGCATTAACGTAGAGGCCATCCAGCCTTGCCTTAATCCCTTGAAATTTAATGCAGCTGTAATCCCTCTGATTTGATTGTTTTACTGTATTATGATATGTCCCTATTCTGCTAACATTCTATGCCCCTTCCCCCTGCCAAATTAGTTTCAACTCCTATCAACAGCACTAGCAAATACAGCCGCTGGGATTTTATCCCCACCCTGGTTCAGATGTAGACTGCCCCGCTTTTACAGGTCCTGCCTTCCCCAGAAATGGTACCAGTGATCCAGTAATCTAAAACCCTCCCTCCTGCACCAACCCTTAAGCCACATATTCATCTGCGCTATTCTCCTATTTCTGTGCTCGCTAACATGTGACACTGGGAGTAATCCGGAGATTACAAACCGAGAGGTCCTGCTCTTTAGCCGACTGCCTAACTCCCGGAATTCTTGGTACAAGACCTCATCCCTCTTTCTACCTATGTCATTGGTACCAATATGTACCTTTGCCTCTGCCTTATCATGCTCCCCCTTCAGGATGCCCTGAAGCCATTCAGTGACATCTCGGACCCTGGCATCAGGGAGGCAACACACCATCCTGGAGTCACGTTGATGGCCACAGTAGCGCCTATCTGTTCCCCTGAATATAGAATCCCCTCTTACTATTCCTCTTCCTCTTTTCCTCCCCTCCTATAGAGACAGGCTCTTTGTGGTGCCAGAAGCTTGGTTCTGTCTGCACTCCCTGGAGGAACCAGCGACCTCATCAGCCTCCAAAATAGAATACCGATTTGCAAGCGGGACCCCAGGGGAATCCTGAACTCCCTGCCTGTTTCTCGTGGACTGCCTGATGGTCACCAATTCCCTTCCTTGCTCAAGTAGCTTCAGCTGCGGTGTAACCATCTCTCTAAACGTGGTACCCACGATGCTCTCAGACTCGCGGATGGTCAACAGTGGTCCCAGCTGTTGCAGCTCTGAAATCCTAGCTTCAAGGAGCTGCAGCTGGACACATTTCCTGCACACATGCTGGTTCCGCGCACTGGAACTTTTCCCAGCATGCCACATGGAGCATATGGAGCACACCATCGCTTTCAGCTCTTCTGCCATGACTTATCCCTTTAGATTAAACCTTTTAAATCAATTACTCTAGGGCCATTCTTTCCTGATCCTCGTTCCTACAGAATATACGAACTATAAACCACGAAAAAGACCTTAAACTATAAGCGAAAGAAGTAGGAAACAATTATGTGACCTTACCCACTACTTACCAGTTATTTCTCTCCCTTGTAGCCTCTACTGCTGCTGCAGGGCAAGACGACGCTCTGAAGATTTAAGAAGTTGGATAGCAAAGAAAAAGTGCAAAGAGCACCTCTTCCTCCCTGCACCGAATTCCCACTGTGTACCAAATTGCCAATACCCGCACTCACTCACGCTGAGTCTCACTCAGGATGTGGTATTTCCCCTGCTCGTGTGCAAGCTCACTGATCGTGAAAAAGCGTGGTACTGCCAAAGCTAGAGACCCCTGGCTGTATAGAAGTATACAAGTTAAGTTTACAAAGAAGGCTTATGGCAATCATGAAAACGTAATACTGCAGAAAGCCTAGAGGAGTATAGAATGTAGAGGGGTGAATTAAAAATGGTAATTAGGAAAGCAAAGAGAGGATATGAAAAAATATTGGCAGGTAAAATCAAAGAAAACCCAAAAATGTTTTACCAGTACATTCAGAGCAAGAGAATAACAAAGGAAAAGTTCGGGCCGATCAAAGATGTTCATGGAACCTTGTGCTCTGATGCTGAAGAAGAGGGCAGGGTTCTCAATGAGTGCTTTGTCCCACTCTTCACTAAGAGAGGGATGAAGCAGATATTCTAGTTAAAGAGGAGGAATGTGAAACAGTAGATTTAATTAATACCTTAAGAACATTGAGAGAGGACTGGAGGGACTGACATCCTTGAAAGTGGATAAATCGCCAGGGGTGGAGGAATTGTATCCCAGGCTGTTAAAAGAAGACAGGGAGGTAATAATGGATGCCCTGAGGATCATTTTCCAATCCTCACTAGATACCGGCGAGGCACCAGAGGATCAGAAGTCTGTGAAAGTTGTGCTATTATTTTTAAAGCGTGTGAGGGATAGACCAAATATTTTTAGACTGGCCAGTCTAACTTCTGTGCTGGGCAAATTATTTGAATCAATTCTGAGAGACAGGATAAACTGCCACTGAGAAAGGAATGGGTTAATCAAGGATAGTCGGACTTGTTTTGTTAGGGGAAGGTCGTGCCTTACTAATTTAATCGATATTTTTGAGGAAGTAACAAGGAAACTGATGAAGGTAGTGCAGTGGATGTTGTCTACATGGATTTTAGTAAGGCATTTGACAAGATCCCACATGGCAGACTGGTCAGAAAAGTAAAAGCCCATGGGATACAGAGGGATGTGGCGAGTTGGATTGAAAATTGGCTCAACGACCGGAAACAAACTTTAATAGTTGATGGGTGTTTTCAGAATGGAAAATGGTTTCCAGTGGCGTTCCGCAGAGCTCAGCATTGGGGTCCGTGCTGTCTGTCGTATATATTAATAATTTGGACTTAAATGTGGGTGGCATGATTGAGAAATTTGCATATGACACAAAAATTGACCACGTAGTTGATAATGAATAGGACAGCTGTTGTCTCCAGAATTATATCAATGGTTCGGTTGAGTGTATGGAAAAGTGGGGCAGATGGAATTCAATACCGAGAATTGTGAGGTAATGCATTTGGTGGTGGTGGTGGTGGTGGGGGGGGGGGGTTTGGGAATACACAATAAATGGGAAAGTATTGGGAGAGGTAGAGAAAGTGAGGAACCTTGGTGTGCATGTCCACAGGTCCCTGAAGGAGGAAGGATAGGTGGAAAAGTTGGTAAAGAAAGCATATGGAATGCTTGCCATTATTGGCAAGGCATACAGCACAAAGGCAGGGATGTAATGATGGAACGGTATAAAACACTGGTTAGGCCACAGCTGGAATTTTGTGTACAATTCTGGTCGCCACGTTCCAAGAAGCACATAATTGCTCTGGAGAGAGTACAGAGAAGATTTACAAGAACGTTGCCAGGACTTGAAAATTGTAGCTATGAGGAATGATTGGATAGGCTAGGGTTGTTTTCCATGGAACAGAGGTGACTGAAGGGTCACTTAATTGAGGTGCCCAAGATGATGAAGGGCCTAGATAGGGTAGACAGGGATGCCCTGTTGCCCCTAGCAGAGAGGTCAATTACCAGGAGGCACAGGTTTAACGTGATTGGTAGAGGATTAGAGGGGGCATGACGAAACATTCCTTCATCCAGGGGGTGGTAGATGATTGGAATTCACTGCCTGGTTTGGTGATCGAGACAGAAACACTCATTAAAAAGGCGCCGGATCTGCACCTAAAGCACTGCAACCTGCAAGACTACAGACTAGCTGCTGGAAGTTGTGGTCAAAATGGGCAACTAGTGTTTTTTTTCTTTTTCGGCTAGCACAAATATGATGAGCTGAATTGCCCACCCCCCCACCCCCCTCCCCCACCCTCCCTCCCACCCCCTCCCCTCCTTCTGTGCTGTAACTTTTCTATAGTTCTATGGTTCTAGGCTTGGGGCTGAGGAAGAGGTTTTATGTGAGGAGAAGGCTTTTGGTGGTGCGGAGGATTTGGGATGAGGGGAAAGTAGGATGGGGGCTTGAGGAGAAGGGGAGATTGGTTGGTTGAGGAGTAGAAGGATGGGGGTTGGTTGGAGGAGGGCGATTGGCGATGTGTGGTGGAGCGGAAATGGCATGTTGTGGAGAGGGTGAGGACAGGGGATGGGTGTTGAGGTGGTGCAGGTGTGAGTGTTGCTGTGGTGCGGAGGAACAGGGTTGGGAAGTGAGGAGGAGGATGGGGTTGGTGTTAAGAGGGGGCGACAGCGTGTGCAAGACAGGTATGAGGGTATGGATGACGAGGTGTGAGAAATGGTGTCGGTTTTGGAGGAGGCGATAGGGGTTGAGGAGTATGGCGCTTGGGGATGTTGCAGAGGGCAGGGTATGGTGTGTGGAGCGGGTTGCGTGTGGGGAGGCAAGGATGATTTTTTTTAAATCAATCATGGGTTGTGGGCGTCTCTGGCTAAAACAGCATTTATGCCCATCCCTAATTTCCCTTGTTCAGAGAGCATTTACGAGTCAACCACATTGCTGTGGGCCTGGTGTCTCATTAGGCCAGGCCAGGTAAGGACGGCAGATTTCCTTCCCTTAAGGGCATTAGTGAACCAGCCGTGTTTTTGCAACAATCGGCAACGGTTTCATGGTCATCATTAGACTTATAGTTTCAGATTTTTATTGAATTCACAGAGGAAGTGGATGCCAGAGATTATGAACTTTATAAAACTATGAGATGTCTAGGTAGAGTGGAAAGGAAGGCTCTATCCTCTTGGCAGTTGGTCCTTTAAATGGTTGCATTGATTTCGGGCAAGAGGTAGAGGTTGAGATGGGCATTGACAGCAATTTTTTCACATAAGGGGTGAAGGTGGGGACCTGGGGATCAGTGCCCCCAAATGCTGCTAAACACAGAATACTTCACAGCATGTTTTTAAAAGGTAATTGGATAGGCATTTGAAATTTCAACTGCAAATACCAAGTTATGGAAAGTAAGATTAGATTGGATGTGTCCTTGCCAGCTGGCACAGAAATGATGGGCCGAAAGGGCTCCTTCCATGCTGTAAGTATCTATGATTCTACAAAGTTAAAAAACACCTAATATATTTTTTCAAATACATTCCTTCCAGTTTTCCTAATTTTACAAGACCCTTAACCATCTTGTCAATAAGAACATAAGAAAGGGGAGCAGGAGTAAGTCATTCAGCCTTTCGAGCCCGCTCTGCCATTCAATGAGATTATCGCTGATCTTCTACTTCAACACAATTTACATATGAACAAACGAAATAGGTGCAGTAGTAGGCCATTCGGCCCCTCGAACCTACCCCACCATTCAATAAGATCGTGGTTGATCTGTTTTAGTCTCGAATCCCACATTTTCATCTGTCCCGATAACCTTTCATTACCTTGCGTAATAAGAATCTATCTCCCTCTGCCTTAAAAATATTCAATGACCTCGCTTGCGCTGCCTTCTGAGGCAGAGAGCTCCAAAGTCGCACAACCAGCTGGGAGGAAATATTCTAATCTCTGTCCTAAAAGGGCGAGCATTAATTTTAAAAGTCTCACCTAGTTCTGGACACATCCACAAGACGTAACATCCTTTCCACGTCCTCCATGTCAAGACCATTCAGGATCTTATATACTTCAATTAAGTCACCCCTCAATCTTTTAAACTCCAGTGGAAATAAGCCCAGCCTTTCCAACCTATCCTCATAAGACAACCTGCTTATTCCAGGCACTATCCCCGTATCCCTTGCTGTTTTTAATATCTAGAAATCTATCAATCTCAGTCTTGAACATACTCAATGACTGAGCCTCTGCAGCCCTCTGGGGCGGAGAATTCCAAAGTTTCACCACCCACTGAGTGAAGAAATTCCTCCTCAATGCAAAATGGTCTGTCCCTTATTCTGTCCCCTGGTCCTAGAACCCCCAACCAGGGGAAGCATCCTCCTTGCATCTACCCTGTCAAAACCCGCAAGAATTTTGTACTCTTGAATGAGATCACCTCTCCTTCAAAAAGCTGGATAATAAAGGCCCCGTCTATTTAATCCTTCAAATCCCCCATCCCAGGAATTAGTTTGGTGAACCTTCGTTTTATTTTCTCTATGACATCAATGTCTCTCCTTAAGTAAGGAGACCAAAACTGCACACAGTTCTCCAGGTGTGTTCTCAGCAAGGATCTGTCTATATATTTGCAGTAAGACTTCTTAACTCCTGTACTCTAATCCTCATGCAATAGAGGCCATTTCCCCTCGCAATTCCTTGAAGTACCTGCATGTTAGCTTTCAGTGACTTATGAACAAGGACACCCAAGTCCATTTGAAGTTGAACATTTCCCAGCCTCTCACTATTTAAGAAACACTCTGTATTTCTATTTTTCCCACCAAAGTGGATATCCTCACATTTCTCCACGTTGACTTCCATCTGCCAATTTTCTGCCTACTCACTTATCCTCTACAAATCCCCTTGAAGCGCCTTGGTACCCTGCTCACAATTCATACTTCCACTTAGTTTTGTGTCATCTTAAAACTTAGAAAAATTACATTTAATCCCCACATCCAAGTCATTGATATAGATTGTCAGTAACTGGGGCCCAAGCACTGTTCCTTGTGGTAACCATTACTCACAGCCTGCAATCTGAAAATGACCGATTTATTCCTACTGACTAGTTTCAGTCGGTTAACCAGTTCCCAATCCAACCCAGTGTATTCCCCGCTCCCAATCCCATGTGCTCTAATTGTGTTTACTAATCTATTCCGTGGGACCTTATCAAAAGCTTTCTGAAAATCTAATTATACCACTTCCGCAGGTTCCTCCTTATCTATTCTGCTAGTTACATCCTCAAAAAATACTCCAACAGGATTATTAAACATGATTCCCCTTCCATAAATCCATATTGACTCTATCCAATCCTACAATTATTTTCTAACTTTTTTGTTATCACATCCTTTATAACAGATTCTATGATTTTCCCTACGACAGATGTTAGGCAAATGGGTCTCAAGTTCCATGTTTTCTTTATTCCCCCTTTCTTAAATAGTGGGGTTACATTTGCTGTTTCCAATCTACAGTAACAATTACAGAGTCTGTAGAATTTTGAAATATGACCACCAATGCACCTACTTTCTCTGCAGCCACCTCTTTCAACATTCTGGGATGTGGAAAATCAAGTTCAGGGGATTTATCTACTTTGTCCCATTAATGTCTCTACTTATTTTTACTAATTTACTAACCTTGCAGTTCCTCGTTACCCTCGCCCTTTGATTCCCCATTGTTTCTAGGTTTTTCTTTTAATATTTTTCTTAGACAAGACAGACACGAAGTATTTGTCTAGTTCCTCCGCTATTTCGTTTTTTCTACATTATAAATACTCATACTCCGTTTGTAATCGACCCACATTTGTTTTAACTGATCTTATCACTTTGTGTGGAACTATGGAACCTTTTTCCAATCCTTTTTGTTTATATTTCTCGCTAATGTGCACTCATATCCTATTTTTACTCTCTTAATACTTTTCTTGGTCCTCCTTTGCAGAATTCTAAAATGCTTCCAATTATCAGGCTTACCGTTTTTTGGCAACCTTACACATCTCTTCCTTTTAGCTAATACAGCCTTGATTTATTTATGTATTAGTTCTTTAAATGGTAGCCATTGCCTGCCGACAGTATCTTTTAACGTGGTTTCCTAATCCACCATAGCAAATTTTCTCCTCATAACTTCATAGTTTCCTTTGCTTAGATTTAAGACCCTAGTTTCTGATTCAACTAAACCACTTAAAATCTTTTTGTATAATTATATTTTATTATAGTCATTCTTTCCCAAAGGCTCCTTTATAATAAGATTATTCATTAACAATTTTTCATTGCAAAATGCTAGACCTAAAATACCTTGATCCTAGTTGGTTCTGCAATGTACTGCTCCAGAAAGCTGTCTTGCATGCATTCGAATTCGTCATCCACAACATAAGTACTAATTATGTTTACCCAGTATATACGCTGACTTAAGTCCCCCTTGATTACTGCATTAGCCTTGTTCCATGCAACTCTATGATTGACAATATCAATGTTGTTCGGTATTCTATAAACAACTCCCAACAATGCTTTTTGTCCTTTGCACTTTCTTAGCTCCATCCAAACTGATTCCATGTCATGACATTTTAGAGCTAAGGTCATCTCTCACCACAATACTAATGCCATCTTCAATTAACAGAGCTACCCCACCACCTTTCCCCAGCTTCCTATCCTTCCTGAAGATCACGTATACCTGAATATTCAGGTTGCAGAGAAATGAGGGTCAGGAATGGCAGGAAGGGACAGAGAGAAAAAACCCAAGAATACATCAATAGTCAAGACTAGATATTACAAAGGTAGCAAAAAGGCAAAACTGAAGGATCTCTATCTGAATGTCTGTAGCACCCATAACGAGGTAAATGAATTGATGGCGCACATTGAAGTAAATGTATATGATCTGATATCAATTATGGAGAAGTGGCTGCAGGGCGACAACAATTGGGTCCTTAATATTGAAGGGTACATGACATTCAATAAGAATATGAAGCTTGGTAAAGGTGGAGGGGTAGCACTGTTAATTAAAGAGGGCATTGGTGCAACAGTTAAAGATGATCTTGGTTCAGGAGGTCAGGATCTAGAATAGGTTTGGGTGGTGATGAGGATTAGTAGGGGGATAATCTGTTTAGCAGGAGTGGCCTACAGGCCCCCTAACAGTAGCCACAGTGTAGGGCAAAGTATTGAAGAGACAATATTGTATGCTTGTGATAAAGTGATGGCAACAATCATGGGTGATTTTAATGTACACATAAATTGGAAAAATAAGATTGGCAGTAGTAGCCTGGAAGAAGAGTTCTTGGAATGCTTTCGAGGTAGTTTATTAGAGCAGCCTGTTCTGGAAGCAACTAGAGAGCAGGTAATATTACGCTTGCTACTGTGTAACATGACATGATTAGTTAATGACCTCAGAGTAAAGGCACGCCAGCGACCACAATATGATTGAATTTTACATCCAGTTTGAAAGGGAGAAGAGCGGGTCTAAGACTAGTATCTTCAACTTAAATAACACCAACTATGTGGGGATGAAAGCTGAGCTAGCTGAAGTGAACTTGGAAACTAGGCTAGAGGACAGATCAATGGAGAAGCAGTGGCAGGCCTTTAAGGGGATATATCAGAGTATTCAGAATAAGTACATTCCTACTATAAAGCAAAATTCTAAGGGGAGGACTCATCATCTGTGGTTAACTAAAGATGTAAGGAAAGCATCAAATTTGAGGAAAAAGCATATAACTCCGCCAAATGAGTGGCAGGACAGATGGTTGGACAGAATATATACAGCAGAGAATGTCTAAAAGGATAATCAGGAGAAATAAGTTAGATTATGAGAGGACGCTAGCTAGAAATTTAAAAATGGATAGCAAGAGTTTCTACAGGTATTTAAAAATTCAAAGAGTAGGAAAGTGAATGTTGGTCTTCAAGGGACTAACAGTGGGGATCTAATAGTAGATGATAAGGAAATAGCAGAAGAAATAAACAAATATTTTGCTTCTGTGTTCATTATTGAAGATACAAAAAACTTTCCAGTAAGAGCTGCAAATCAGGAGGCGAATGGAGAAAAGGAATTTGGTGAAGTTGAAATCACTAGGGAAATAGTTCTGAGCAAATTGATGGAGCTGCAGGCTGGCAAGTCTCCGGGTCCTGATGGAGTACATCCTAGGGTCTTAAAAGAGGTGGTTAATGAGATGGTTGATACGCTGGTGTTTATTTTTCAAAATTCGCTGTAGTCTGGAAAGGTTCCAACAGATTTGAAAGTTGCAAATTTAACCTGTCTATTCAAGAAGTGGGGGGTGGTGGTGGGGTGGTGGGGGGGTGGTGGGGGGGGGGGGGGGGGGTGGAGGAGGCAGAAACCAGGAAACTATAGGCCAGTTAGCTTGACACCTGTCATGTGGAAGTTATTAGAATCAATCATTAAGGAGGTTATAACTGTTCACTTGAAAGAGATCAATGCAATACGGAAGAGTCAGCATGGCTTTGTGAAAGGAAAATCATGTTTAACCAATTTATTGTAGTTTTTTGAAGGAGTAACATGTACAGTGGATACAGGAGAACTTTCAGATGTACTGTACTTGGATTTCCAGAAGGCATTTAATAAGGTGCCACATCAAAGATTATTGCGGAAAATAAAAGCACATTGTGTAGTGGGTAACATATTAGCATGGATAGTAGATTGGCTGGCTGTCAGAAATCAGAGATTATGCCTAAATGGGTATTTTTCTGATTGACAGGATGTGATGATTGGCGTCCCACTAGGGTCTGTGCTGGGGCCTCAACTTCTTACGATTTACATCAATAACTTAGATGAGAGGAGTGAAGACATGGCAGCTAAATTTGCAGATGACACAAAGATAGGCAGGAAAATATGCTGTGAGTAGGATATGAGGAGGTTGCAGATGGATATAGATAGGTTGAGCGATTGGTAAACATCAGGCAAATGGAGTTTAATGTGGGAAAATGTGAAGTTGTTCATTTTGGCAGGAAGAACAAAAAAAATGATTACTTAAGTGGAGAACAGCTGCATAATTCTGAGGTGCAGAGGGATCTAGGTGTTCTAGTACATGAGTCACAAAATTTAGTATGAGGGTCCAGCAAGAAATTAAGTAGGCTAATGGAATGCTATCCTTTATTATGAGAGGGATTGAGCAGAAAAATAAGCATGTTAAGCTTCAGTTATACAGGGCATTGGTGAGACCGCACATCAAATCCTGTGTGCGGAAGGATGCCAATGCATTGGAGGTGGTTCAAAGACGGTTTAAGAGATTGATACCTGGAATGAGAGGGCTGTCTTATGAGGGAAGGTTGGATAGGCTGGGCTTGCGTCCACTGGAGATTAGAAGAGTGAGGGGTGATTTGATTGAAGTATACAAGACCCTGAAGGGCCTTGACAAGGCGAACGTCGAAAATAAGTTTACTCTTGTGGGTGAGCCCAAGACTAGGGGGTACTATTTTAAAATTAGGGACCGCCCTTTTAGGACAGAGATGAGGAGAAAATTTTTCTCTCAGAGGGTTTTGCGGCTTTGGAACTCTCTGCCTCAGAAGGTGGTGGAGGCAGGGTCATTGAATATTTTTAAGGCAGATGTAGATGCATTCTTGTTAGGCAAGAGGATAAAAGGTTTTCGAGGTGAGATGGGAATCTGGAAATCGAAACACAACCAGAACAGCCATGATCTTATTGAACGGCGGAGCAGGCTGGAGGGGCCGAATGGTCTAATCCTGTTCCTATTTCTTATGTTCTTAGGTTCTTATTAAACATAATGATCGAGGTGCTTTGTTTCCTTCCTTAACAAACTGTATTTTCCTTCACAGGAACAGTCGAGTCAATTGCAGAACCTCAACGACTTTGAATTTTCTAAATTGTGCAATATCTTGTACAAATAACAGTGCAACTTGGTCAAAGCACTGAATGACGAAAATGATGGCATTTTCTTCAGGATTGAGACAAATTGGTAAGAAATCCTAAACAATTCATGATAATATTTTCTTGTTCCATATAAATCATCTAAATTGGAATATAGAAAGCACAATTTCAAAGTTTGTGGATGATACAAAACCTGGCAATGAACTAAGTAGTTTATTGGTTGTGCAGAAGTTGAGAAGCACTGAAAGTTTAAAAATGCTATTGAAGCTTTTTGTCTTGCACCGATTAGGACAGACGCAAAAATACCAAATTTCAAAAGGAACAACAATTTATACTGCAAGGGAAACGGGTGAAGATTGGTTGACAAGTGGACACTTGCCAAAAATTAAATGTCCCTTTTTCTTACAGTTTAAATTCTTCCTTGTGGGGAGGCGATGGCGTAGTGATATTGTCGCTGGACTAGTAATGCTCTGAGGACACGGGTTTAAATTCCACCATGGCAGGTGGCGAAATTTGAATCCAATAAAAGTCTGAAATTAAAAGCCCAATAATGATCATGAAACCATTGTCGGGGGTGGGATGGGGATGGGGTTGGGGTGGGGGGGTGTGTGTGGAGCGGAAATCTTCTTCACGAATATCCTTTAGGGAAGGAAATACATGTGACTCCAGGCCCAGGTCAATCAGGTTGACTCTTACGTGTCTTATGGAATGGCCTAGGAAGCCTTCAGTTGTTTCAGTCCGCTAAAAAGCTTAAAAGGGATGGACCACCCAGCACCGACCTAGCCACCGGAAATGACCATGGCAAACTCAGCTAAGTCCAGCCTCCAAAGTCCTCCTTACTATCATCTGGAGGCTGGAGCCATAATTGGCAGAGATGTCTCTTAGACTAGTCAAGCAACTGCTAGATGTGGTCATTCTCACGGAAACTTATCTTACAGGCAATGTTCCTCTCCACGCCATCATCCATCCCTGGGTATGTCCTGTCCCACTGGAAGGACAGATGCAGCACAGTGGTACGCAGTCGGGAGGAAGTTTCACTGGGAGTCCTGAACATTCTCTCCGTGCCCCATGAGGTCCCATGTCAACATGTCAAACACGGGCGAGGAAACATCCTGTTGATTACTACGTACTGCCCACCCCTCAGTTGATAAATCATGTTGAACATCATTTGGAGGAAGCACTGAGGGTGGCAAGTGCGCAGACTGTACCCCGAGTGGGGACTTCAATGCCCATCACAATGAGTGGCTCGTTAGCACCACCGGTATTTGAGTTATAAAGGATGTAACTGCTAGACTGGGTCTGTGGCAGGAGGGAAAGTCACCAACAAGAGGGAAAAACATACTTGACCACATCCTCGCCAATGTGTCTGCCACAGATGCATTTGTCCATGACAGTATCAGTCGGTGCGACCACCGCACATGCTCCACTGTGTTGTGTGGCACTATCGTCGTGTAAATGGGATAGATTTCGAACAGATCAAGACTGGGCCTCCATGAGGCGCTGTGGGCCATCAGCAGCAGCAGAATTGTATTCGAACACAATCCATAACCTCATGGCCTGGCCCATTCCCACTCTACCATTACAATCAAGCCAGGGGGTCAACGCTGGTTCAATGAAGGGTGCAGGATGGCATGCCAGGAGCAGCATCAGGCAAACTTTAAAATGAGATGGCAACCTTTTGGAGCTGCAACGCAGGACGACCTGCATGCTAGACAGTATTATCAGCACGTGATAGACAGAACTAAGCGATTACACAACCAACGGATCAGATCAAAGTTCTGCAGTCATGCCATATCCAGTCGTGCATGGTGATGGACAATTAAACAACTCATTGGAGGAAGACACACAAATATCCCTATCCTCAATGATGGGGGAGCCCAACACACCAGTGCAAAACATAAGGCTGAAGCATTTGCTACAATCTTCAGCCAGCAGTGCGGAGTGAATGATCCACCTCAGTCTCCTCTGTGGGCCCCAGCATCACAGTCTTCAGGCAATTCAATTCACTCCACGTGAAGGCACTGGACACTGCAAGGCTATGAGTCCTGATAACACTCCGTGATGAGACAGTATGAGACAGCGTCATCCCAGGGCACCGTGGTGAAGAGTGTCTAATATTGCTGGAGCGGACTTCCACGCAGAATTTGTCTAAATACAAAATAATGCTTTCCATTGACTGCAGTGCTGTTGAAACTTAACAAACTTGAAGTTGCAACAGCATGTTTCCAAACACATAGACAACTCTCGGGATCCTTTTAACCATGCCTGTATTAGTGGTGAGCAACGAACTGAGTTGCTCAAAGTTGATGCGTATAAAATTATATTTGTGATTAACCATGGGAGAGGACACGCTATCTTCACTGGCCACTCTGTCTATCGAGAAAGATGTGACTAAAAGTTTCCAAATATTTTTATTTATTGTCGTTCTTTATTAGTTCATTGTTTAATTTAAGGTTAAGTTCATGTATCACTTAGATGCAATGCTATTTTTATGATTGCTTATTATTTAAATTGTAAAATAACCTTTGGCTTTTTAGTCCTGAAACATTCGTTAAATACTACTACATACTGACACCCAAAGGGCGTCAAAATACAAATTCGTTCAGGCCCCCTTTTTCCATAAGGAACACAGCAAAAGGAGGAGGCAATTTAGTCCCTCTATCCTGTTCAGCAATTTAATGGCTGATCTATGACCGAACTCTATACTCTGCCTGGTTCCATATCCCTCAATAATTTTGATTGACAAGAATGTATATATCTATCTCGGACTTTAAATGTAAAATTGATCGAGCAAGAATAGTAATTTGGTTATAGAATGGCAAACATCTACCACATTTTTTATTATAATTTCCCTCCTGAAAGGTTTGTATCTTATTTCCAGAAATATGCTCCCCAGCCCAAATTCCCCAACCAGCACAAGCAGTTTCTATTTATCGACTCTATACACATTCAGCTTAATATCTTGAAAGCTTTGACCAAATAACCGCTTACCATTCTAAATTCTCATTTGGTATAAAATTAATTCAATTTCTCAACAGCACAAAGTTGGATTTCATCTCCTGCATTCTAGTTCAACATTCCAGCTTTCCAGATTTTAATATCACCACCACACCTGAGAAGGCCAACCCGGTGCTTCGAAGAGGCTGGAACAGTAGAAATACCATGGGATGCACATTCACAAATCTTTGAATGTGGTAGGGCAAATTGGTAATGTAGTCAAGCAAGCATATAATATACTTGGCTTTGTCAATGAGAATATTGAAAACAAAAAACAAGGAAATCATGCTAAATCTTTACGAATGACGGATGGTCCTCAGCCCGAATATTGTGTACAAATCTGGAAACCACATTGGTGATAGTCCAAAGAATGTTACCCGAATAAGACCAGGAATGGGTGAGGTCAGTTGTGTGAAACTGGGCTTGTTCTGCTTGGAGTAGACAAAATTAAGGGTAGACATAATCGAGATATTCAAATTTCTGAGGTGTTTTGAACAAGAAAATAAGGGGGAACCAGTCATTCTGACGAGTTGGTCGGTAATAAGAGATCATAGATTTGAAATAATTGACAAAAGAGCTAGAAAGAAGATGTGGAAAAAACTTTGTGGAAAATAAAAGGCTGTTAAGATCTGGAACATCCTAACAGAAAGGGCGATGGACGCGGATTCCAAAATAACTGTCAAAAGACAATTAGAGTGTCCTTGAATTTTCAGGATTCTGGGGAGAAAGCCGGAGTGTGCGAATAAATTAGCCAGCTCTTTTAAACAGCCGACACAGACTTGAAGGGGCTGAATGGCATCGTTCTATGCTGTAAGATTCCGTGATTCTGATCTCACACCAGATATAGAGATTGAATTTAATGCGCATTGCGCCTTCAGCTTGCTCATTGCGCGGCGGCTACTTGAGTCTCTTAATCCATTGTTGCAGGCACTCATCATTTTTCAATTCCAGATTATATGAGGCTGCCTCCAAAAGCTTCTCTTTACATTCATCCTTGATGTCATAAACCACTTATGTCATCAAGTCCTCCGTGGCTTCACTAACGCAATGGGTCACGAAGCAGCCATGTATCATTATCAAACTAGATTCAGAGCCACTTTGGTATCCAGTTGGCTGTTCGAAATGAATATTAACATAATCCTGCCTGCTTTCCCATTCTCTTCTCATCCCATCTGGGAAGTAAATTTCCCAGCTTCATATCCTGATCAGACGGTGTATAGTTAATAGTAACTGCGCACTACCCATCCAGACACCAACATGTCCATCCTGTACGCTAATGTTCCCGATAAGTGATTGCAAATACAGAGAGAGAGAGAGAGAGAGAAAACAACGATTAACAGGAGACGCGAACCTGGAACTCTCCTTCAAAAAACTGGACACTAGGATAAATCAATTTAAAGTTTTCAGGACTGAGGGATGACAGCTTCTTGTTGATTGGGCACATTAATGGAGAGAGAATAAAGGTGGGTAAATGCAGTTGAGGTACAGAGCCACTCATGATCTAACAGAATGGTGGAACAGGCTCGAAGGATTGAATGTTCGCCTCTGCAGACAACCTTGTTTAAAATATTTGTACAGTGTTGTAGTTCCAGAGTCACACAGCCATACGTGAAAGAATTAATTATGCTTAATGCATTTAGCATTTCCATCTCTACAGCTTAGTGTAGATATGACTATCCTTTGTTCCTTAGTTTACCCTTGTAATGTTACCTAGCCCTTGTATATCATCCGCCTGCTCTCTAGATTTAATTAATCAATCGGTGTCATGTGGGATCGCATTTCCTCGTGGCCTTCTCTTTATTGTCGGCTGAAAATGTTTCTTGCATCGACTTCCACGCTACTAAGCAGTTCCATTGCTTTTATTTGGTCATCGCTCCTGTTTTGTCACAAGAACATCATCAAAATGGTTATGTTGCTGGACTAGTAATCCAGAGACCTGAAATAATGACTTGGCGACATGAGTTCAAATCCTGTGACGGTAGCCGGAGAATTTAAATTCAATAAACTAAAAAGACATCTGAAATGGAAAAATAGAATAGGTAATGGCGATCATGAGACAATGGGATTGTTGTAAACAGTCATCTGGTTCTCTAATGCCATTTAGGGAAGGACATTTGCCATACTTACCTGGGCTGCTCTGTATGTGACTTCAGAGCCATAGTATTGTGATTCACTTTGAACTGTCTTCCAATGGGCTAACAAGCCATTCAATTGTATTCAAGAATGTGGCTCAGTGCCACCTTCCCAAATGTAATTAGGGGTGGAAAATAAATGCTGGCCTTGTCAGCAACATTGACAACGCGTGAATGTCTTACCATTTTTTAAAAATTACAAACCGCCATTATTTTTGCAGCAGATTGGCCGGCCGATATTCCTATTTGCAATTTTCCTAACATTTGTTTTATTATGGCAGGAAATATCGTGAAGAAAATTGCTCTGATTTTCTAGGCCAGCCTTGCATGGGAAGTTTCAGAGTCCTTGCATCATTTCTTAAATTGCCATTCAGTCGTTTCTGTTACACGAGTGTCCTTTGTCATTTATTTTCAATGTGAACCTATCCATCTCTAGGTAACTCCCTTTTCATTAGTCCCACTCTCATCACTACCCACTTTCCTGCAGCCAGAATCTCCCTGCACCTTACCAACCGCATTTTTGTCCTAAACATAGTCTCTCACTTCCTAACAACTTCTTCCTTCATGATTTGGTCACCTGCATTAGGAGTTGCTGCTTGATTCAACTGAATGGTCGTAAAGGTTGCCGAAGCTGCATAGCCCATTACTATTCCTCTAGATTCATATTATCGTCCCTTTCTCTGTGTTTTTAGAAGTGTTTTCCTTTCGTCACTGCATCTTCAATTAACTGATTATTTGGTTTCCTCCAGCACTTATTTCTGTTTCTTGTTGACTTTGTATCTGTTTATAAAAATCCCTGTCACAAGCTGGCCAATCACTCACCCTCAATATTGAACGCCAGAACGTTGACTGCACTAACCTTTAAATCAGTTAGTCCAATACAATTGGCTCGCCTTTGCTAAATAGCTTTACAATTCTTTCCTTCCGACAGTATACATCAATTCCTCTTCAAGGTCCAAACCTCTCCTTCAGGTTTTTGGCATTTGAGATCAGCCAGTTGCTCAACATGTTTATGATTCATTCTCGTGCTCTTTCACATTGCAAAGTTGCACCTTGTCGACTGTGCACTACCATCGGTCTGATGTTAACGTGTTTACAGATACGTTTTGTCAATTTCAGGAGAGTATGTCCGAGGAGCGAGGTACGACCAGTTCTCCAAAAATAACTGAGCAACAATATGAAGTGGCATATTGAAGTGTATTCTATGTTATGCTGTCAAATGTTTGGTATTCACGTAATTTATGAAGAAGACTCCGAACCAAATATAAAACAAGGCCTCTTGGGCTAGTTAAAGGATCCACTCAGTAAAAAGAGTGGAGGCATGTAATAGATATTTTCGAGGCTAGTCCAGAGGTCTTTTTTTTGTTCTCTTATTTACCATGCAAAATCCTCAATAAGTGTGCACACCTTCTGAATGCCAGGTAAAATTATAAATATTATTCATAATGACTTCAAATCTTAAAAAATGAAGGCTTGACATGTAATATATATGTTTCATGATTTAGAATGCAAATAGTAACGAAATATTGAAGAAAAATCTATTTCAGAAAAAATTCATCTTTCGATACAACAAAGGTTCACTAGATTGGTTCCTGGGATGAAAGGTTGTCCTTTGATTGGCGGGTTATAATCTCTGGTGTTCAGAAGAATAGAAGTGATTTCAAAGGAACGTACAAGGTTATGAAGGGCCTTGACAGGGCTGACACTGCAAGGTTGTTTCCCCAGACTGCAGAATCTAAAACACTAGGGCACAGCCTCAGGATAAGGGGCTGAACACTTAGGACTGAGATGAGGAGAAACTTCTTTGGAATTCTCTTCCCCCGAAGGCTGTGGATGCTCCATTGCTGAAATTATTTCAGGCTGAGATAGACTGTATTTTGAAAACCTCTCAGCATGTTGAGGAATATGGGAGAGGATGGGAAGGTGAAGATGAGACAGAGGATCAGGGATGGTCAAATTACAGAGCAGGCTGGTGCAGCCTTATGATCTACTCCCACTTATAGTTCTTGTGTTCTCATGATTCGATATAATCAATTCATTAATAAGGAACACTGATCTCAATCATAACCCTGTCACAATGGGTCCTTAAATGGCTTAAAACTGGATAATTAATATACAAGGATATTCACAACTGATTTGGTCAAATCACTTTTGAATGTTCATTTGGAAGAGACTTTCAACATGAAAAGTTCACACTTCCATGAGAAAACCAGAAAGGCTCGAATGGTTTGGAACACAAGGAAAGTTGATGATATTTGGAAATATAATGAAGTGAAACAGAAAGTAATGGTTCAGAGATGGCAGGAATGTGTTTTTAACGTTATTATCACCTACTGGCGAGACAGTTCCTCTGGATAGTGTCCTCGGCCCAACCATCTTCAGCTGCTGCATCAATGGCCTCCCTTCCATCATAAGTTCAGAAGTGGGGATGATCGCTGATTCTTGCACATTGTTCAGCACCATTTGGAACTCTTCAGATACTGAAGCAGTCCATGTCCAAATGCAGCAAGGCCTGGGCAATATCCAGGCTTGGGCTGACAAGTAGCAAGTAACATTCACGACACACAAGTGTCAGACAATGATCATCTCCCACAAGAGAGAATCCAATCATCACCTGTTGACATTTAATGACATTACAATCACTAAACCCCCATTATCAACAACCTGAAGATTACCATTGACCAGAAACTGAACCGAACAAGCTAATAAATAGTTTGGCTACAGGGGAAGTTCAAAGGCGGGAAATTCTACAGCGAGTAACTCACCTCCTGACTCCCCACAGCCTGGCCACCATCGATAAGGCACAATTCGAGTGTGATGGAATACTCTCCATTTGCCCGGATGAGTGAAGCTCCAAAAACACCCCAGAAGCTTGACACCGTCCAGGACAAAGCAGGCCGCTTGATTGGCTTGCCATCCACCATCTTCAATGTTTACTCCCTCCAACATGGATGCACAGGGGCTGCATCCATACACATATGCACCATCTACAAGGTGCACTGCCGCAACTCGCCAAGCGTCCTTTGACAGTACCTTCCAAACCCGCGATCTCTGCCACCTAGAAGGACAAGGGCCGTAGGTGCATGGGAACACCAGCAACCTCCAAGTTTACCTCACAGCCACTCACCATCTGACTTGGAACTTTATCGCCGTTCCTTCACTGTCACTGGGTCAAATTTCTGGAACTCCCTCCCTAACAGTCATGTGGATATGCCTAGGCCACATCGACTGCACAGGTTTAAGGAGGCGGCTCACCAGCACCTTCTCAAGGGCAATCGGGAATGGACATTAAATGCTGGCCTGGCCAGCAAGGCCCACAGCCCGTGAAAGAAGAACAAAAAATAATTTCTCCATAAATGGGTTACATATTAGCTGGGAATCTGGCGTAATGCACTTCCGTTGTGTCAATTAGTTAGTGGGGTAGTAATTTTTGAGAATTTGGTGTATTGCTTGCATGTTAGGTCATGTTAAGGCTATTTTGAAGGAAAAGTCTTAAAACGATTCTTTCTGTTGGTCGTTGGGATTTTTTTTCTTGCTTTTTTTTAACAAGTGATTGATTTTTACGAGGTCGAACCAGAAGCAAACAGAGTCTGGAGCAAGTTGCAATAAAATATTTATCTTATGCTTCTGGAATGTAATTAAACAACGAGTTGTTCCTCTTAAAGAAAATGCGGTTTCCATTCGATAGTTGAAAGCAGCGATTGACAGCAGAAGGGCTGCACTGATTCATCTCAAATATGGTGATCTGGCGCCACCTCCTGCCAATGCAGCAACATTACAGGTTCCTGCAGTTCCCAGCTCATTCTACCCAGGAAGTTCCTCTCTACAATTGAGCTTCAATTTGTTTCTTCTCTCCCCCAGCCCTACTGAGGTCCTTGCTGATCTTTGAGTTTCCATTTCCGATACAGGGTTTGTACCCGGAATATTAACCTGGTTTCCCTCTCCACCTGTGCCTGAGACAAAGGAACATCGGAACAGGGGTAGGCCATTCAGTCCATCGAGCCTACTGCTGATCATCCGCTTCAATGACTTTTACCCACAGTAACCCAATATCCCTATTCGCTATTGGCATTTAGAAATCTCACAATCTCTGCATTGAACAAACTAAATGCCTGAGACAGAAACAGAAAATGCTGGAAAAGCCCAGCAGTTCTAACAGCATCTATGGAGAAAAAAAAAATCCAGGATATCAGTGTCGGAGTTCCTCAGAATAAGAAGGCCAAAACCATGGATGTATCTGGCCCAGATGAATTATAATGAAATATTGGTAGGCAAATATGTAACTGAGCAATATGCTGCTTTTAAAGAAGAATCAGTTCGGGTCTAGCCAAAGTATATTCCCACGAGGGAGGAAGATAGGGCAAAGAAACTCAGATCTCCTTGGATGATGAAAGAGATTGAGATAAGTATGACACGGAAACAGTCTGCTTATGACAGATGTAATGTGGATAATGCAGTTGAGAACCAGGCTGAATATGGAAAGTTCAGAGGGGAATTAAAAAACAAATAAGAGAAGCAAAGAGAGAGTGTGAGAACAGTCTGGCAGCCAATAGAAAACGGAATCCAAAAGTCTACTATATGCATGTGAATAGGAGGATTGCGGTTCATTACGGACCATAAGAGGGATCTGCACATGGGGTCAGGAGCCATTGCTGAGGTGTGACATGAATATTTTGCATTTGCCTTTACCATGGGGTAAGGTGCTACACAAGTCACAGTAAAAATGGAGGTAGTTCAGGCACTTGAAGTGTTTAAAATTGATAAGTAGAAGGTGTTTGATAAGTGGCCTGTACTTAAAGTTGATAAGATAACAGAATCAGATCCAGTAAAATACACTGAGGAAGTAAAAGTGGAAATTGTGGAGGCGCTGACCATAATTTTTTAATCTTCGATAAACTTGCGGGTGGTGCCAGATGACTGGAGAATTGCATTCTCATTCATAAAAGGGTGTAGAATTAAGCCTAGCAACTACAGGCCAGTCAGTTTAATCTAGCTTGAAGAGAATCTTTCAGAAACGATAATTCAGGACAAACCTAAGTTCCCATCTGATGTGATGCATCAAGTGTGTTGACGTAGTGGGTGGAAGTACATTAATTGCAAAAAAGAGACCTGACTGTGGAAATCACTCCCTGTTAGTACATAGCCTCTCCATCACCAAACCCTGTGCAGTGCCTCACTGTGGTGACATACACAAACTGAGCGCCCCGGGTCCCAGGTTAAACTAGAGGGCACTCGGAGGAGGCCTGGCCCCCAGAAACACAGCATGCGGGTCCACCAGCGAGTGATTAGGCCATGATTCCCATGAACCAGAGCCCAGGGCAAAGAGCTTCATCATCTTCTGTGTGTCCTGGCAAAGAAGAAGACTAAGGACATAACCCCAACATAAAACCCAGAGTGGAGTCTCAAACGCCATCATCTATCAGGCAGCTTTCCAACAAGTCCTGCAGCTGAGCTTGTAGCAAATAGTAACTGGCTGCATCCTTTCCTCTGGCATTACCCGCAAGTTTATGGAAGATTAAAAAATTATGGTCAGTGCCTCCACAATTTCCACTTTTACTTCCTCAGTGTATTTTAATGCATCTGATCCTGTTCTGTTGTCTTATCAACTATAAGTACCGGCAGCTTATCAAACACCTTCTACTTATCAATTTTAAACTCTTCAAGTGTCTAAACTTCCTCCCCTTTTACTATGACTTGTGTAGCACCTTACTCCATGGTTTAGGCAGATGCAAAGTATTTATGTCGTACCTCAGCAATGTCTCCTAACCCCATGTGTAGATCCCTCTTATGGTCCGTAATCAGCGACAATCCTCCTTTTGTCATCATTTTACTATTCACATGCATATCGTGCACTTTTGGATTCCGTTTTCTGTTGGCTGTCAGACTGTTCTCATACTCTCTTTGCTTCTCTTATTTGTTCCTTAATTCCCCTCTGAACTTTTTCTCTGAACTGGTTCTCAATTGCATTATCCACATTACATCTGTCATAAGCAGACTGTTTCCGTGTCATCCTTACCTCTAGCAATGCTAACAATGCCAGCGAGGGGGATGGGGGTGAGGTGCGTGGGGGGTGGTAGTTGTTATGGGGTCTTGATGCTTGGGGAATTCAGGGTCTCCATGCTATACGACCAAGCCTGTGCCTGGAGTGGACACTCCAGCTTCGTGGATTATGTTGGCACAACATGGGAAGAAGCAGTTACGGTTTACAAATTCTCTCTCAATTAGCGTGGGGAATTAGCACCAGGGGGTATGTTTGATGGTCGTGGAGGTGGGCGTTGGAGCATCATGTCTCATTTGTTAACTACAACCCGGTCCAAGCTGGCCTCAGTCAATTAGGTGTCGTCCTTCCACGGCCTGCCTGCATCAATGGGTGTTTGGAGCTTAGAGAGTTATCTCTCAACATGCGGGTCGATAATCTATACACCGGGAAAAGCAAGTTCAAATAATACACCAGTTTATTTACCTTGCAAGGTGGAACATAAGGACCATGCATCCTGGCCTTACCGACGACTTTCTGCAGATTTATTTTTCATGCAAGACAACTGTCAGCGACGTAGAACTTACAAGGCTCGATGTAGACATACCTGCACTGCAAGAAACTGGGTTTGCTGAAAGTGTACCCCTTAAAAAGAAACACTAAACGTTCTTCTGGCAGGAGAAATCTCAAGAGGCATCGCGTGAGCATGGAGTCAATCTTGCAGTAAAAATAACAGGCTTCATGTGATGATTGAACTACAGCCCCCACCTCCCACACCCCATCACCACCACCCCCGCCACTTGCCCTCCCACAGAAGGCTCAGAGAGACTTCGTGCTCCTTGTTTGTCAACACGTGTGGACCCAGTTAGCCACATGTGCATCTATGCGTTAACATTCACCTCCACCCCAGATGTCAAGGATCAGGCCAGAGCACTTGACGTTGCTATCAACATAATTCCCAGCACCGAGGGATTATTCCTTCTCGGGGTCTTCAATACAGCGGCGGGTGCCTACTGCACAACTTGGATGTTGTGCACAGGGCACCAAGGAACCGACAAGATGAATGAAAATGGAGAGAAGTTTCTGGCACCATGGTCTCGTTGTGATGAACAGTTCCTTCCAAACCAAGCCATGCCACAAGGTGCCCTGGAGACATGCGAGTTCATGCCACTGGCGACAGCTAGGCCTTGTCATCACCAGTAATACCATCCTCAACAGTGTGCACATGACTCACAGCTATCACAGCGCTCACTACTCCCTGTCCTGTAGCAAGAGCAGGCTTCAGCTAATGAAACGAAACCACTCCGAGAAGAAAGATCATTCTCGGATAAACACTTACCCTACCACTGACCCAGAAATTACCCAGGCGTTTCTCAACATCCTCAATCGGGATCTTTCAGACAACAACACTCAAGGCCAGGATGTGGGGTCAGAGTGGGATCATCTGTGCAACGCCATCTAACATTGAGTCAATCACTGCAACCAAGAGGAGAGCCCTCATGAACCAGCAGACACTCTCCAGCAAGTAACAGCTATATACTCTCAGGACTGCCAGAATCAAGTCTCAGCAGACTCCTCAGTAATGCACCAATCGTTATTGATTGAAACTCTGCAAAAGGATACAATCTGTTGATGAATTCCAGGATGCTACAGGGATGTATGACGGAATTAAGAAAGCAAAGAGCCCAGCAGCAAACAAGGCAGCTCACTTGAAGACAAAGATAGGGGTGATCATCACTGAACCTAGCAATTAGATAGAAGGCTGGATGGACAACTATCTCGAATTTCACGAAATGGAGAACATTGTCACTAAAGAAGCTCTCGGTGCCATTCCAGACGTTCCAATCATGAGGGAGCCAGATAGTGAGCCCAATGTAATGGAACTCAAGAAAGCCATTAACCGTCTGGCCAGTGGCAAAGCTGCTAATTGTTGGCATTCCACCCGAAAATATCAAAAGCAGAAAACGAGCAATGCTGGAGCATTTCCATGAACGTTTGTTCTTGTTGGAAGGACCGATCTGTGCCTCAAGACAAGCGTGATGGAAACATGGTTACCTTGTAGAAAAGAAATGGAGATGGCAGTGAGTGCAACAATTATCGAGGCATCTACTTGCTAAGTATTATGGGGAAGATCTTTGCTCGCGTTCCTCTGACCAGGTTGCAGACCTTGGCATCACGCATCTATCCTGAGTGTCAGTGCGACACAAGAGCAGACAGATCGATAGTCGACATGGTTTTCTTACTTCAGAGTTGGAGGGAAAGTGCCAAGATTAGCACAGAGCACTCGACATTGCCTCCGTAGACCTCCCCAAGGCCTTCGATTTAGTCAACAGGGATGGACTCTACAAACCGCTGAGGAAAATAGTCTGCCCTCCTGGACTCCAGGGCACCATCCTTTTTTACACGAGAACATGCATAGTTCCGTCAATTGCAACGTAGGAACATCAAGTGCTTTCAAGGTCAGCAGCCGAATAAAGCAGGGAAATGCTCTGGCACCAATTCTCTTTGGCATATTTTTTCCTATGTTGCTATTGTACACTTTTGGCATGTCGAATGAGGGTGCCTACCTGCATGCAGAACTGACGGCAAACTGTTTAATTTGGCAAGGCTGTGCACCAAAACCAAAGTACGTGAAGCCTTAGTCTGTGACTTGCTGTTTGCTGCTAAAGCTGTGCTGGCAGCCTATATTGAAGTTCACTTGCAGCAGCTTGTAGGTCCCTGACCTGAAAGATGTTTGGACTGGAAATCAGCGTCAGGTTTGGTCTTCAAAGATACGGGCCAGGGTGCAGAGACTACACTTTCCGTTAAGATAAACAACCTCCATTGCCTGGGTCATGTGACTGCCACATTCCCAAAGACATGCTCAATTGCAACCTTGAATTGGCATCAGACCAACAGGAAGCAAACGTCTGCGATATAAGGATGTCTGCGAATTTTATTGTTAATTTATTAATGCATTCATAGGACGTGGGCATCGCTGGTTAGGCCAGAATGTATTGCCCATCCCTAATTACCAATGAGAAGCTCGAGGTGAGCTGCCTTCTGGATCCGCTGCAGTCCATGTGATGGAGGGAGTTCCAGGATTTTGGCCCAGCGGCAGTGAAGGAACGGGAATATATTTCCAAGTCAGGATGGTGAGTGACTTGGAGCGGAACTTCCAGGCGGTAGTGTTTCCATCTACCTGCTGTCCTTGTCCTTCTCGATGGTAGTGGTCATGTGTTTGTTAGTTGCTGTCCAAGGGACCTTGGTGAATTCCTGCAGTGCATCTTGTAGATGGTACACACTGCTACCACTGCGTGTCAGTGGTGGAGGGAGTGAATGCTTGTGGATGCGGTGACAATCAAGCAGGCTGCTTTGTCTGGACGGTGTTAAGCTTCTTGATTGTTGTCGGAGCTGCACTCATCCAGGCAAGAGGGGAGTATTCCATCACACCCCTGACTTGTTCCTTGTCGATGTTGGACAAGATTTGGGGAGTCAGGAGGTGGGTTAATCGTCGCAGGATTCCTAGCCTCCGACCTGCACTTGTAGCCACAGTAATCCAGCTGATCCTGTTCAGTTTATGGCCAATGGTAACCCCCAGGATGTTGCTGGTGGGGGATTCGGTGATGGTAATGCCATTGAACATTTGGGACGATGGTTAGGTTCTCTCTTGTTGGAGATGGTCATTGCCTGACACTTGTGTGGCGTGTATGTTTCTTGCCACTTGTCAGCCAAATCCTGGGTATTGTCCAGGTCTTGCTGCATTTGGACATGGTCTGCCTGAATATCTGAGGAACCGCGAATGGTGTTGAATATTATGCAATCATCAGCGAAGAACTCCGCTTCTGACCTTATGATGGAAGGAAAACAAAAACAGAATTACCTGGAAAAACTCAGCAGGTGTGGCAGCATCGGCGGAGAAGAAAAGAGTTGACCTTTCGAGTTTTGATGGAAGGAAGGTCATTGATGAAGCAACTGAAGATGGTTAGGCCCAGGGCACTAACCTGAGGAACTCAGTAATGTCCTGGAGCTTAGATGACTGACCTCAACCACAACCACTTTCCTTTATGCTAGGTATGAATCCAACCAGCAGAGATTTCCCCCTGATTTCCATTGACTCGTTTTGCTAAGGCTCCTTGATGTCACACTCGGTCAAATGTGGCCTTGATGTCAAGGGCAGTCTCTGCCAACTCACTTCGAGAATTTAGCTCTTTTGTCCATTTTTGAACCAAGGCTGTAATGAGGTCAGGAGCGGAGTGGCCCTGGTGGAATCCAAGCTTGGTGTTAGTGAGCAGGCTATTGCTAAGCAAATGCTGTTTGATAGCACTGTTGATGACCTATTCCATTAATTTACAGATGATCGATGTAGACATATGGGGCGGTAATTGGCCGGGTTAGATTTGTCCTGCTTTTTGTGTACAGTACATACCTTGGCAATTTCCACATAGCAGGGTAGATGCCAGTGTTGTAGTTGTACTGGAACAGCTTGGGTAGGGGCAAGTTCTGGAGCTTAGGTCTTCACGACTATTACTGGAACATTGTCGGGGCCCATAGCCTTTGCAGAATCCAGTACCTTCAGTCGTTTCTTGATTTCACTTGGAGAGAATCGGGTTGGCTGAACCTTGGCAGCTGTAATGTTGGGGACCTCCAGAAGAAGCCGAGATGGATAAGCCACTCAGTTCTTCTGGTGGAAGATTGTAGCAAATGCGTCAGCCTTAACTTTTGCATTGATGAGCTGGGCTCCTCCATCATTGAGGACGGGGATATTTATGGAGGCCCCCGCCCCACCCCCCCCCCCCCCCCCCCCCCCACCTCCCCAGTGAGTTGTTTAATTGTCCACCCATTCACGACAGGATGTGGCAGGGCTGCAGGGCTTAGATCAGATCAGTTAGTTGTGGGATCCCTTAGCTCTGTCTACAACTTGTTGCTTATGCTGTTTGGCATGCAAGTCGTCCTGTGTTGTAGGTTCACCAGGTTGAAACCTCAATTTTACCAGTATCTGAAGAGTCACGAATGGTGTTGAACATCGTGCAGTTGTCAGCGAATATCACCTCATGTCTGGTGCTGCTCCTGGCATGCCCTTCTGCGTTCATCTCCTGGCTGAATGGCAGTGGTAGATTTGGGGATATGCTGGGCCATGAGATTACAGGTTGTGTCCCAGTACAACTCAGCTGCTGCTGATGGCCCACAGAACCTCATGGATGCCCAATCCTCATTTGCTAGATCGGTTCAACATCTATTATATTTAGCACGATGATAGTGCCACACAACACGATGGAGGGTATCCTCAATGTGAAGGCAGGGCTTTGTCTCCAGAATGACTGTGCGGTGGTCACTCCTACGATACTGTCATAGACAGATTCATCTGCAGCAGGCAGGCTTGTGAGGGAGAGCTCAAGTATGTTTTTCTCTCTTTTTGATTCCCCCACTCTACTTGCCGCAGACCCAGCCTAGCAGCTATGTCATTTACTCGGCCAGTTCAGTCGGTACTGATGGTACTGAGCCACCCTTGGTGAAGGACATTGAGGTCCCCCACCCAGAGTGCATTCTGCGCCCTTGCCACCCTTTGTCCAACTGGTGTTTAGCATGGAGGAGCACTGATTCGTCAGCTGAGGGAGGACTGCAGGAGGTGTCATTGCACATGTTCGAACTGATGCCATGAGGCTTCGTAGGGTCCGGAGTCGATGTTCAGGGCTCCCAGGCCAACGCAATTCCTGCTGTATATCTCTGTGCCGCTACCTCTGCTAGGGCAGTCCAGCCGGTGGAACAGGACATACCCAGGAATGGTGATGGAGGTATCTGGGGCATTATCTGTAAGATATGTTTAGGTGAGGATGAATATGTCAGGTTTCACTAGTCTATGAGACTAGTAAGGAGGACTTTGCAGTGTCAACAGGGCTGAGATTTCCGTTGTCGTTTCCCGTGACCCGTCCGGTTCCGTTTGTTGAGGCTGTGTATCAGTTTGATACAACTGAGTGACTTGCTAGGCTATTTTAGAGTCTGTTGTTGTTGGTGGGGTGTGGTTCTCCTGAGAACACTAGTGAAGCAGATGGGTTTTTACAACAATCGACAACGGTTTCATGGTCATCCTTAGACTTTTAATTCCAGAGGCTTTTTATTACCGGGATTCGAGCCCGGGCGACAATACCACTACGCCATCGCAATGTACAAGTGCAAGGGGGCTATGTTGAACTTGTATAAGACACTAGTTCGGCCTCAGCTGGAGTATTACATCCAATTCTGAGCGCTGCATTTTAGGTAGGAAATGAAGGCATTGGAGGGGATCACAGAGTGCAGAAGAGGCCCTTCGGTCCATCAAGTCTGCACCGACACGTGAGAAACACCTGACCCACCTACCTAATCCCATTTACCTGCACTTGGCCCATAGCCTTGAATGTTAAGACATGCCAAGTGCTCATCCTGGTACTTTTTAAAGGATGTGAGGCAACCCGCCTCCACCAACCTCTCAGGCAGTGCATTCCAGACCCTTTGGATAAAACGCGTTTTTCCTCACAACCACCCTAAACCTCCTGCCCCTCACCTTGAACATATGTCCCCTCGTGACTGACCCTTCAATTAAGGGGGACAGCTGCTCACTATCCACCCTGTCCATGCCCCTCATAATCTTGTACACCTCGATCAGGTCGCCACTCAGTCTTCTCTGCTCCAACGAAAAAAACCCAAGTCTGTCCAACCTCTCTTCATAACTTAAATGTTTCATCCACGGAAACATCCTGGTGAATCTCCTCTGCACCCCTTCCAGTGCAATCACATCCTTCCTATAATGAGGCAACCAGAACTGCACACAGTACTCCAGCTGTGGCCTCATCAAAGTTCTATACATCTCCAACATGACCTCCCTACTTTTGTAATCCATGCCTCGATTGATAAAGGCAAGTGTCCCATATGCCTCTTTCACCACCCCACTAACATACCCCTCCGCCTCCAGAGATCTATGGACACACACGCCAATGTCCCTTTGTTCCTCAGAACTTCCTAGTGTCATGCCGTTCATTGAATGCAGAAACTTTTCACGGGAATGATTCCAGGGGCATGGAACTTCAGTTATTAAAATAGATTAGAGAAATTCCGGCTGTTTTCCTCAGAGAAAAGGAGGATGCGATGACATTTGATAGAAGTATTCAAAATCTCGAGCGCTTTAGACAGAGTAGATAGCGAGAAACTGCTCCCACAAGTGGAAGGATCGAGAAAGAGAGGACACAGGTTTAAAGTAATTAATAAAGAAGCAAAAGCGACATAAGGAAATATTTTCTTTCACACAACGAGTGCTTAATTTTTGCGATGTGCTGCCTGAGTGTGGTGGAGGCAAGTAAAATTGAAGCAACCAAATGGGAATTTGACTCTTATCTACAAAGGACCGATGTCCAGGGCTACGGGGAAAATGCGGGAGAATGGCATTAAGTAAATTGCACACTGGGAGAGCCGATGCCGACAGGATGGGCCGAATGGCCTCTTTCTGCGCTGTAACAATTAAGTGATTCTGTGATTCTAATCAAATCACCACACGCCGTCCCTTTTCCAGTGGTGATTTCCCCTCATGTTGACTAAGGTGTCTAATTTCATAGAACAAATTAATTCCCTCCAATGCTCTCACATGCTCCCCATTATCTGCATGTCTTTCACAAATTAGGTTGATCATGAAAATGTTACACAGAGCTCCAGACGAGACAAATCCAATCTTCTCTAGAAATTCCCTTTCTTGTCCTGAGATCCGTCTCTGTTTCTCTGGTTATACAGATCCCTTCACTGCTTTGACATACAGTGCTAACATCAACCGCTTAATCAGAGGAGCCCACAAAAAGCAAAATATGAGAATGAAGAGATCCCGGGATTAACAACCGGGCAATGTGACCATTTAATCTGGGGCCTTGGATCCCCTTTAGCCCCTTAACAATCTAATTTATAATCAGGAAAACGCAGAATTTTACCGGGGTTAATGACGCCACTCATTTCTCTCCATGCTGTGTACTGTAAAGGGCCTTTGAATTTTCCAATAGACAGAGCAGCATCGGTCACGGAGAGTGACTGACAGTATTCACTGATCCTGAAAGCATTAAACTGTTGATGTTATAAATTAATCCTTGTTGGAATATGTTAGAATTGTTTTAAATGTTTAAGATATTCGTTCGACTGCTGTGATCGAGCAAATGTAGAAAGTGAAATGCTAATTTTGTTTCTATAACTGAGAGAAGCATAACTTGAAAATGCAAAGGGCAGAGATTGGAAAAGCCACTGTCAAGGAAAAGGTTCCCAGCGTGATAATAGACTAGTTTCCAAAACACCACATAGCACAGCAAAAGATATTTTTAGTTGTATTAGAAACAAAGTTTGCAGAACAAAAATAAAGGTTGATAACATCTAAAAAGTTTTACATCCAACTATGTAATATGTGGGCCCCGCAACCCTCCTAGACACCTGCGCTGCTCTACTTCTCGCCCTTGAATATCCCTGATTTTAGTCGCTCCACTACTGATGGCTGGCCCATCAACTGGGCCTAAGCTCTAGAATTCCAACATCACCCCCTCCCCCCCTCCCACCCCAAACCCCGCCCCAATCACTAACCCTCCCCTCTCTCTCTATCTTTCTATCTCTCGTTCCTCCTTTGAGACCTACCTCCTTTATCTGTGTTAATATCTGCTTATGTGGTTCAGTGTCAATTTTGCTTTATAACGATCTTGTGAAATGCCTTGGGATTTTCTAATATGTTAAACATGCTTTGTAAGTAGAACTTATTGCTGTTGTGGTTGTCCAGGTTGCAAGATTGTATTATAGTGTAAACACAAACACGCTCCTGCTTTATGGTATGACTTTTCCAGTTCCACATGCGCCTTGGAGGCACATGGAAACCCCTCTCTGGAAACATGGGCCGTGTCTCAGGGTCAGCCGGAAGGCCACAGCCAGGAAAGCAGCCTACAGCCTGCAAGTGATCACTTCGGGACCCCGTGCCCACTTGCCACTTAATACACGGAACAGTTATCTACTACCGTTTGGAAACTGCAATAAAGGATGTTATAACAATAACTCGTACGTAAAACATGACCAGTTATTGTTGCCCGACGGACGGTCCTTTAACGCTGCGATGGTAACCTGGAAAGAAATCCATAAGAAGAATTTTCTAAGTTGCTTTACCAATATGTACAGAGTTTCAGTAAAGTACGACCTACCTGCACTTCTGACAAGCTTCCTCCTGAAATAAATGAAGTAAGAACAAACAGGAGGACAGTAACAAATTTCAGGAGGAAATCGGCTCGTGAAATGCGTAAAGGGGCTGACAGGGATTCATCAGGAAAGAGTAAAAGCGGTGAATTTTTGAAAAAAAATTCGTTGATGCAACACAAACTGCACATCAATTCAGTCCACTTCCTAAACACAGTGATCGCCACACCCACCTCACTAGACACACGCACACCGCCAAAACATGGAACAGGAATTGGATTACAGTGAGAGTTCCAAGAGAAAATTATAGTTGGACAAGGCGGAAATAATGACAACCCAGGTCTGCAAATCACGTCATCACATTGCCTAGAGGTTCCAAGCATCGCCAATCGGGATTCTGCTGACAGGGTTGGAATCGATTACTTCGGTGGCAACAGAAGAATCGCCATGAATAGAAAAACAATCCGTTTTAATCCGTTTCTAATTAAAGAGTAAATGTTGCTTTCATTTCCTAGTTACGATCTGATATTTTGTGACTGTGTGACGTTTCACTGAACTGACCCGCAATCTATTCCCTCACCTTCAGAAATGTCAACTGGTATTTTTGCTCCATCTGTTTCAGCAACAATAAACGTTGCCCTTTCTCAGTAAGAATCTGGTGCATTTTAGTGAACTCGGATGTGATGTGGGTCTTGTGCAAAGAGTTGTCCCCGACCGAGTGTTGCAGACTGGCCTATTCCAAGGTCCAGGACTACGTGCTGACGGACGCACTAAAGCACGGGGCAGCCTCCAAGGAGCAATGGGGAAAGGTCGATGTCTAAGACATAGTGCACCGAGGGGCTGGGAACTATATAGGCTCCTCGGACTGTATGACTCACAATTAATGTATGTAGTGAATACTAAATGTATTATAATTTTATTGAAGCACCTCAGAGTGCAACATGATTATGTCGATAACTCCAATACCATTCCACTGTCTGACTGTACGCAATGACCATATTGCAATGACCGCAACATTCATTGATTGTATTGAAGCACCTCGTGATCCGTGTAAAAGTTGAATATGATTGCACTTTTCCTGACGGTAATTTAGAAATGTTTTGTAACTTTCTTTCAGATATTTTATGATTAAAATATATTTTTCCAAAAACAACATGAGTGACATCACCTGACGAGAGAGCAGCAGAGAGATCAGAACCAGCGCGAGTGAGGGGAAGCTTCAAAAATTGAAGTCAGCACAAAAATGAGAGCTGATTGGTGAGTAGTGGGTGAGTGTTTCTCTCCAGATTTTTTCTCCAGTTTTTCTCCTGGATGCATGTGTCCAGTGGGGTTCCACAGAGATCAGTGCTGGATCTCTTGCTGTTTGTGGTGTATATAAACAATTTAGACTTGAATGTAGGAGAGTTGATCAGCAAGTTCGCGAATGACACGAAAATTGGTGAGGTGGTAAAAAGTGAGGAGGATAGCCTTAGATTACAGGAGCATATAAATGGGCTGTCATATGGCTGATCTGTGGCAAATGGAATTTAATCCGGATAAATGTGCGGTGATGCATCTGGGCAGGACAAACAAGGCACGGGAATACACGATGAATGGCAGGACCCTGGGAAGTACTGAGGATCAGAGGGACTTTGGTGTGCATGTCCACCGGTCCCTTAAGGTAGCGGGACAGGTGGATAAGGTGGTTAAGAAGGCACATGGGATACTTGCCTTTATTAGCTGAGGCATAGAATATAAGAGCAGGGAGGTTATGCTGAACTGTATAAAACGCTGGTTAGGCCACAGCTGGAGTATTGCATGCAGTTCTGTAATCCACATTATAGGAAGGATGTGATTGCACTGGAGAGAGTTCAGAGGAGATTTACCAGGATGTTGCCTGGGCTGGAGAGTTTTGGTTCTGAGGAGAGATTGGACAGGCTGGGGTTATTTTCCTTGGAGCAGAGGAGATTGAGGGGGGGGTATGATTGAAGTGTATCAAATTATCAGGGGGATAGAGAGAGTAGACAGGAAGGAACTTTTCCACTTAGTGTTGTGGGGGAGGGGGGGGGGGGTGGGGGGAGGTGGGGATCAATAACCAGGGGGCATCGATTTAGAGATTTAGAGGGTATGTGAGTAAGATTTTTTTCACCCTGAGGGTGGTGGGAATCTGGAACGCACTGCCTGAAATGATGATGGAGGCAGGAACCCTCATAACATTTAAGAAGTATTTGGATGTGCACGTGCGATGCCATGGCATGCAAGGCTATGCGCCTCGTGCTGGAAAATGAGATTAGAACAGTTAGGTACTTGTTTGACTGGCACAGACTCTATCGGCTGAAGGGCCTTTTTCAGTGCTGTAGACCCCTATGACTCTATGGATCCCTGTTTAACTCAATCTTATTTATTTATTTAACTCGCTATTATTTGAGCGGCCCAATTACAGAAGATATGATGCACCCATCAGTCTGCCGAAGCCCGGTCAGAGTCTCAGGATCTCCGACTCCCCGCGCTGAGATTTCTATCAGCTCGGAAACATTACAATGTTCAGCTTGGCTAAAAGAAGTAAATAGCGGTGGCCTTGGTGCTCAGTGATACTGTCTTTGTTCTACCTACCTATGCTTCTACCAAGATGTTTATATTAAATTCTCACACAGCACCCAGCTGCTTTTGCATCCTGCTATTCACATGCACTAAAAGAAAAGAACTGGCCATTCAAAACATTTAAATTAATTTTACTTAATTAGCATGAAAAAAATGATGTACGGACATCACAGGGTTCTGGCAGATATGAAAACACAGACCTCAAAATTCCCTAAAAAGACATTCAGTTTCTGAAAGCTTCTTTGGTTCCGAAAATAAACTTAATTTGCACAACCATATAGAAAAGAAGCTGCAAATACATCATGTGCTTAATAAAGACATCTTGGAATTCAAGCCTCTATATCAATGCATCAATACTTTCTCTACCTCAACCACCCCAACCACATTTTCACCACCCACTGTATAAAGAAATTCCTCCTAACCTTGGGGGACAGATGATCGCCGAAACTTTCAGGAATCAGTTGATGTTGTTTTGCCTGGGCGAAGGCGCCATGGTAATGATCCATTGAGCACAGAACCCTGCATTCTGGAGTTGTGTTGGAGGACCCGGCTTCAACATAAAATCCACTGCATCATCTCTCCAAGCTTCCTGTGCAAAAAATCATTCATGGAAGGATATTTACACACGGAGACAGAGGAAATAGCTGAGGTTTAAAATAAAAAATTGTATCCTTCTTTACCAAAGAAGAAGATGCTAAACAGGCCACGTGAAAGAGGAGGTAATTAATACACTATAAGAGTTAAAAATTGATAAGGAGGAAGCAAAGGATTGTATGTCAGGTAGCGGCTGCCGTTTCTCTCCAAGCCTCATGATGGTTCCGTGTTCAGATAGGATGAGTCAGGTTTTCCCCACTGCAAAGAATCTCTCTGTGCGGGGCAGGGAGGGTGGAGTGGGGGTGGGGGGAGGGCAGGAGGTGGGTGAGGTGCAGGCTTATGGGAAAAGAACGGAAAGCAGGAGTAATTGGGTAGCACTCTAAAAAAAGCTGACACTGACAGGAGGGGCCGCATGGCCTCCTTCCACGCTGTAAAACTCGCGGATTTTGGACCTGACTATGAATCATGTTAACCCAGTTGTCGTCGTTTATAGATCTTTAGAATTAATGTCGAGGGGATGTCGATCCCAGAAAGCACCGGCTCCTAATTTCATGAAGGCTGGATTCAGTCACATTGGAAATGATTGGAAATATTTCCTGATGTCTATTTGGGGTAGGCGTGATCTGAGTGTCCGAATTAATGACAAGTGCAGATCAATGTGATGAACCTTGCAGTGTTTCAATGGAAGATTTGGCAATGATAATGTCCGCCTCGACTATTCACTGGCCTACTAGATTGGGGTTAGACTGCACAAGACTTTGATGCAGGATCCAAAGGCTGAAAACTACACCGAGTTGACCCTGTGAACAACATTCCTCGGTTGTTAATATTCAATGACTGTTTTGTATTTTGATCTGATTTATGTATTGATAACTGATAATCATATGCTTTGACACATTAAAAAGTGGTTATCAGTAAGTTGACACATTTGACGCCACCCAGTGATGAAGATAATTTCGCGCAGGTAAAGACTCTGGGGGCTCAGCACTCGGCAGTTGGTCAGACTCTGACCGTGTTTCCTTCCCGCTGGACGGTACACAAAGTGGCGCTGAGGAGTGGCGGCATTTAACTTGCGGCATTCGATGGCAAATCTGAGAGCCAGTCCTGCAGACTGCCCCAGAGAACAATGTCAATTCCCAGACTTAATGTTCAGATTGAAGAGAACTGTATATTTCATGATGTTAAAATAGTGAAATACCAATTCAATTGTTCCACACAATGTTTTTAACTTCAAGATAGTGACAACATTTGAACCCGTGCACATCGGTAGTAACACGGGGTGAAATTTGTCTTGGCAGGTAGCCAGAAACAGGCAATAGCACATCAGCCTCCCATTTCATCGGCTGTTGATTTACCATCACCCTTTCGACTTCACTGTTCAAGGGAAACTTTAAACCCATTTAGCCTTTGCAACTTTATCGTGACGAGTCACTTTGACTTATGTTCACTTCCAGCCTTACTTGAGGATCCTTGTTGTTCCAAATCACTGATTTCATTCACCGCCATTGGCCACCTCTCCCACCCTGTCCCATAAGGAGGCAACACCCCATCACATCGCAGCCTTTCAATGTGAAATGATACCTGTCCGTCCTCATAGTCCAGGGACACACCCATCGTTCGCAGTTGCACACTCATGGTGAGATGGGTGGAAGGTAAAGTGTATGGATTTCCAAGAAATGTAAAATTCCTTATATTCATTTCTATTCCCCCGCCACGCCATCTGATATGATATGGATACTGATCCAAACTATCGAGCCGGTCCTTCAGACCATTTCCCGTCAATGGACTCTCGAACCATTCACACATTTCAAATCACCTTAATTCTCACCCGCACATCCCAATAGTTTCTTCCTGATGCTGCGAATCCCTCAGATCTCAGCGCCAATAGTCAAATGTTAAACCATTCAGTAACCTCCGCAGAGAAGTTTAAGGTGAGGTTTAATAGAGAAATTCAAAACCATGAAAGGTTTTGATAGAGTAAATGGGGTGAAACCGTTTCCAGTGGCAGAGGGTACAGCAACCAGAGCATACAGGTAGTTGGAAATTGGACTAAGATAAAAGGAAAATACTGCGGATGCTGGAAATCTGAAACAAAAACAAAAGTTGCTGGAAAAACTCAGCAGGTCTGACAGCATCTGTGGAGAGGAAGACAGAGTTAACGTTTCGAGTCCTTATGACTCTTCATCAGAACTAAAGGAAAATAGATATGTGGTGAAATATAAGCTGGTTGAGGGGGCTGACTGATGGAGCTGGATATAGGGCCAGGTGGAGGCAAAGGAGAGATTGCCAAAGATGTCTTAAACAAAGGGACAAATGGTTGTTGACGGTAGTGATATTAGCTAAAGAATGTGCTAATGGTGACATTAAGGGTAGAAAGCAGAATGAGCAAGTGACAGATGGCCACAGTAGGGTTGGGTTGGGGGGAAGGGAAAGAAATAGGTTAAAAGGTGGAGATTAAACAATGGATGGAAATAAATTTTAAAAATACGTATTTATATATAACTAGGAAAAAGGGGACCAAGAAGGGGGTGAGGATGGAGGAGAGAGTTCATGACCTGAAGTTGTCGAACTCATTAATAAATCGGGAAGGCTGTAAAGTGCCTAATTGGAAGATGAGGTGCTGTTCCTCCAGTTTGCGTTGAGCTTCATTGGAACATTGCAGCAGACCAAGGATGGACATGTGGGCATGAGAGCAGTGTGGTGTGTTGAAATGGAAAGCGACAGCGGGGTCCTGCTCATGCTAGCGGACAGACCGAAGGTGTTCTGCAAAGCGGTCACCCAATCTGCGTTTGGTCTCTCCAATGTAGAGGAAAGCGCATTGGGAGTTCTGATGAAGAGTCCTATGGACTCGAAACATTAACCCTGTCTTCCTCTCCACAGATGCTGTCAGATCTGCTGAGTTTTTCCAGCAACTTGTATTTCTGTTTTGGAAATGGAACTAGGCTGAGAGAAAGAGGGTTTTTCATAGAGTCAGATGTGATCTGGAATGCACTTCCTGCCTGTGTGGTAGAAGCAAAATTTAACAGCAAATTTCAAAAGGGAATTGGATGAAAACTTCAAAATAAAACACAAAAGAAAATACAGAGCTGTGGGGGAAAGGTACTGAACGAGGACTAGCTCTATTAGGGTGCCTCTACAGGCACAAAGAGCCGATTGACCATCTTCTGAGCCTTTTCATTTTATGATTTTTCGTTGCTACCCACCCAAAGCAGGATGGCATCTCCACTGCCCGACTCAGAACACAACCCAAGGTGGCAATTGCTGACGTCCCTGACAAACTTCAGTCCCATTTCCAGGCAACTATCACTCCATTTACTCCAGCCGAAGGCTCCTAAAATCACCCAGATGAATTTGGAATGGGAGATGTAAGGATTCAGACTGTTTTATTATAAATAAAACAAACAGCATATTTAGTTTCTAATATAAAAGCAAATTACTGCAGATGCTGGAAATCTGAAATAAAATCAGAAAATGCTGGAAAAACTAAGCAGGACTGGCCGCATCTGTGGAGAAAGAAACAAAGTTAACATTTCGAGTCCGAATGACTTCTTTAGAGCTAAAGAGAGGTAGAAATGTGACGTGTCTTTTCTGCTTCTTGGATTCAATTATGAGTTGAGTCATTCTTTGAGAAAACTGTTTCTATTCCAGCGGTTCTCAGGTTTTTTTTTGTTGAAGATCCACTTTTCAAATAAATTATCAATCATGGAGCCAAATGTAAGTTATAATGTATAACACTCTATAAAAGCCATAAAGTAACATCCACAGAGTATTTTAATAATGCTTTTAATAAGTAATTACATACTCGTGATTTAAGGACTATTTCACTGACGTGGACAGTGATGAGACAGACCAGACAAACCAAAGAGAAATGATAACTGAACATTCCAGCGCATTAACTGAACTGCTTTTCACGTGGTTAAAATTACCTGTTAATAGCATAGATACAGTCCACACATCACGTTCAATACAGACAGACTGTCAAATCAGTACTCACAGCAGTCTCACATCATTTGCATGTTTAAAGAGTCTCTAGGCAGGTTCCTATTTTACTATAAAAGTAACCTGCTAGAAACACATGGGGTTCCTTCCCTCTTATTTTATTAGAGTACCTATTTGAGTGTGACATTCTGGGCAATATTAACAGACCTGTACAAACCCAGTCCAGGTTCTCAGTGCTATTTAAACAAACAAGCAAGTTACATTATTGAAACATGGTGAGAGATTGAAGTAAATCACACTGATAGTTTTATCGCGATTACAAGAAACAAACCAACTAGAGATTAATATAAACAGAAAATGATGGAAATACTCAGCAGGCCAGGCAGCATGATAACGGCGCTTGCTCACTGCCTGAGCCCAAATTGAGGACAGCCGAGAATCAGAGCAGCAGCTGGTCTCCCACCTCCCCTCCCCTCCGACCGAAAGGAAATGTCAGACTCACCGCTGAAAACCATGACAGCCGAAATGTCCATCACCGTGAAGAAGGGAGAGGATTCGGGAGGTTTGGGGGTGGAAATCTTGACAGCTGCTCATGCAGGAATAACACTAACTCCTGGGAATTTATACAAAGCGGGGAGCTTGTTATTTTGATTCGGTTCAATTATCATCGCTTCATAATTTTTCTTTTTCTCTCTTCCCAACCTCTGGAGAAATTATTTCCTGGACGCCCTGGAAAGACTCCCCGGGCCCCAGTTTGCGAATCGCTGAACTGATTCATCTCAAACACGCTGATGTCCCACCACCTTCCGCCTGTGGAGCAACATTACAGGCAGGAAGATCACCGGGTTCCTGCAGTTCACAGCTCATTCTACCCAGTAAGTTCCTCTCTACAATTGAGCTTCTATTTGTTTCTTCTCTCCCCCTCCTTCTTTCCCCCAGCCCTACAGAGGTTCTCGCTGATCTTGCAGTTCCCAGTTCCCATACAGGGTTTATATCCACAATGTTAACCTGGCTTCTCTCTCCACGTGTGACAGAGACCGACACCCATCAGTTTACAGCTGGCAGGAGGCAGGGAGACGGTGTGAAATTATGGGATGGATCTGTTCGTGACCTTTAATCCCGCAGATTTCTCAGCGGTGCCGAGTTTACCCCTTCATCATTTGATCCCGGGAAGAAAAATGGGAAGATTCTTTCCGTGAAAGTGTGGGTGAAAGTGTGAAGATGGGACATGTTGTCCGTATTGTAAAATGACACCTGTCCACCCTCATAGTCCAGGAAAACCCCGATCTCCTGGGGTTTCAAACTCGGGGTGAGCCGGGTCCATGAGGGGGAGGTGGCGGCAAAATAACCACTTCCAGGATTCAGCTCCACAATCCAGAACCCGGTCTCTGGTTTTGGTTCGATTCCTCCTTTCCTGTTCACAGACTGTCGGATCACTCCCACAATCCATTCAGTCTTCTCCCCCACTCCACCTCCCAGTAATGTCTCCCTGATGTGAATCTCTTTGATCCCAGGACAGAGGCCCAGGGGTCAAATCTCTCCGAGGTGTCAGGGAGCGGCTGCCGTTTGTCTCCGAGTCTCACACTGGTCCAGCCCTCAGACAGGATGAGCCAGGGATTCGCTGTGTTCAGATCCAGAGTTAGAGAGGCTGGAGCTGGGGAAAAGTTAAAATAACACAGTCAGTGATTTGGAGAGAGGGGATCAATCGCAATGGAGAGGCAGGTTAGGTAGATCATAACGAGGGAGAAACATCAGGAAAAGAGGGAGGAGGGTGATGGATAGGGGAGGAGGTGAAAGATGGAAAGGTAAATAGAGAGGGAAGTGAAGAGACGACAGCAAGCAGGAATGCAGAGAGAGTGTGACAGTGGGTGCATTTGGTGGGCTTGGTGTGGCAGAGCGGGAGCAGCAGATGGAGAGGAACAGTTAACAGAGAGAGCAAGAATGTAAAATAAAACTGGAGGAGAGAACAATCAGGGAAGAGGGAGGAGAATGAAAGAGGACAGAGTGCAGAAAGGTGGAAGCGAGGGAATGGGAGGGAGTGGGCGGAGGAAGGAAGAATGGAATGAAGGGGGAGAGTGAGAAAACGGGAGGGTGTGAGAGCGCGGGTGCAGTGAGAGAGACAGAGAGAGGATGCGTGTGGAAGAGAGCATGGGAGGGAGGGGAAAGTGGGATGAGGAGGGAGGAGAGTGGGATGGAAGGGTACAGAGTGTGGATGGTTCTTCTTCCTGTTCTCCCTTCCACAATGTCTCTCCCCGTGCATTCATGCTCTCTCCCCTCCCCCCTTGGTCTCTCAAGGCTCCCGTTGCCAAATGCTCTCCCTGCCCTTCCCATTTTCTCTCTCACCTTCCCCTCCCACGCAGTGGTCCAGCAAACCCTCCCCCTCCAGCTTCTTCACTCACCCCCCTTTCCCGTGCTCCAATGACTGCACTCCCTTTCCCCTTCCCTTGCTACTCTCTCACCCCTCCCCACCCAACTCTCACTCTTTCCTCTACCTCTAGCAATCTCTCCTACCCCTCCATCTCCTACTCACTCTTCTGTACTCCTCATGCGCTCTCCACTCCTGGTGCTCACGCTTTCTGCCTCTCCCTCTACTCTTTCCACCCCTTCTGCAGTCTCTTACCCTCCCACTCTCCACATTATGCTCCAGCTCTTTATTTCATCTCCCCTTCTGCTTTATCTACATTCCCCCGTTCTTTCCCTGCCCTGCTCTCTTTCATCTCCAGTCACTTACATTCTTCTCTCCCCAGCCACTCTCCATCTGACCCTTTCTCCTTCACTAATTCTTGCCCCTCCACGCTCACCCTCATGGCCAACCAGCCCCCTATTCTCCCTCTATCACCTCCCTCGTCTCCCCTTCCACACCCTTCCTCTGCACTTCCTCTCTTTCCCTACCCGCTATTCCCTCCTCTGCCCGCCCTTCCAGCTTGCAAATGCCCACATCACCTCTCTCCCTTTTCCATTCTGCTCCCCCCGCCTCTCCATTCTGCTTTCTCACATGCCCACATGCTCCTGCTTACCCACTCTCCACCCCTCCTGCTCTTACTATCTTCTTACATCCCTGCTGTCTTCTCTCCCTTCCCCCTTCTGGTCTCTTTCTCTTCCCTCCCCTACTGCTCTCTTTCTGCCCCCTCCTCCCCTTTCCTCTCCCCATCACTTCCTACGCTCTTTCTATCCCCTCACCCTCCTGCTCTCACTCCACCCCTCCGGCTCTTTCTCTCTCTCCCTTCCGACTCCCACTCTCTTGCTCTGCACCTGCTTTTTCTCTCCTCCCATTCTGCTCTCTCTCCTCATTGCTCTCACACCCTGACCTTCCACTCCCACACTCTGAAACATGCACAAACATGTGATGTTGACTGAGTGATAAACATTGGCCAAGATACTGGGATAAGCTCCCCCCCCCCCCCCCCAACATCGTCTCCCCACCACCACTCCTGTAAATTGATGCGCCTCCTAACTCCTCAACCAAGGAGTCTGTGGAGCTCCTGTCTCCCACCACCTTCCACATGAACGACCGATCAAATTCGCATGCCAGAAACCCACAGATAACTGACCAGCAATATTGTACTGAAATTCCTCAGAAAGGATTGGATCTCTGACTAAATTCTTAGGTCAAGCAGTTGTCACTAAAAAATTAACTTCTCTCAATCTAAACTGCTTTTCACAGCCCTGCACCACCACCCCCACCACATCCCTCACCACCCCCAGTCTCCCACTTCTAAGTTTGACAACATCCCTACTTTGCATTGGACTTGGCAACTGTGGTAAACCTATGAATGTTCATCTTCTCTGTTCCGTTTAGAATCTCGAACACTCCAATAAGATCCTCACACTCCCTCCCTTATGCAGTGCAGAGTCAAAGTTTGTTATTTTATTATTATTTGTTGGAATGTGTGCGTCGATCTCAAGGCCAGCAACAATGTCGCCCATCCCTAATTGCCCTTGAACCAGGCCATTTCAGAGGGCAGGTAAGAGTCAACCACATTGCTGAGGTCAGGGGTAGGCCAGATATCCAGAGTAGTGAACCAGATGGGCTTTTACAAAATGTTCTGATAGTTTCATGGTCACCTTTACGGAGGCTAAATTTCATATATGATTTTTTTATTAATTGAATTTAAATTCCACCAGCTGCTGTGGTGTGACTTGAACCGTGCACGAGATCATTAGCCTGGGTGTCTGGATTACTAGTCCAGTGTCATTCCCACTACATCACCTGCACGCCACTGACTCCTCTTCAGACAATCTTGATTAAGGTGTCTATTTTGATCCATCAAATTAGTTGCCTTTTAACACAGTCTCTCTAATGATATCACATACATAAAATATTCACCAAAACTCCAAAAGGAGCAAGACCAGTCTCTTCTACGGATTAGCTACAACATACTGAAATTCTTGATCTATTCCTTTGGGTATGCTGATCCACTTCATTCTTTGACACACTGTACTGATGGCTTCAGCCACTTCCCAGGGGTATGAAGAGGAAAACAAAATTTGAAAACAGGTCCTCTGGAGAATTCACAACTGGCAATGAGTATTTAGTCTGGGGCCTTGGATCTCCTTTAATCCCTTCACAGCTGCATTGAATATCAGGAAATTTATATAGGAGTTTTACCGGTGTTAATGGCATCTATCATTTCTCTCCACGCTGTGTACTGTAAAGGTCCATTGAACTTTCCGATAGACAGGGCGGCGCCTGTTACTGAGAGTGTGTGACTCTTAGCACTAATCCTGTAAATATTCAACAGTTAATGTTATAAATTCGCCTTTTTTGGAATATTTAAGAAGTTATTTAACTAATCAAGCCATCCTAACACCCCTACCTTTCGGCATTTATCATGATAGGGCCAATGTAGTACAGAGTGAAACGTTAATATTGTTTCTATAACAGAGCAAAACATAAATTAGAAATGCAAATGTAGAGATGGAAACAACTTTGTCAAGAAAAATAAAATCATGCTCTTATGACAGGTTAGTTATCGGGATACTGCAAATTACAGGGGAAGATAACATTTAGCCCACACACTTGATGTTTTATATTTAAAACTCATTAAGAACAAAAACAAAGGCTGAAAGTATTAGAAGCCGGGTGACATTAAAAATTCGGCTGCAGCTTATTTTCCAGTTTATGCAATACGTGACCCCACAAATCTCCATAACACCTGCCCTTCTCTACTTCTGGCCACTCCAACATCTCAGATGTTGAATGTTGCTGAATTAGAGACATGTTGCTGAAGCTTTTTGCCTTGCACTCATCCGGACAAATGGAAGAATGACAAATTTCAAACGATCACAACAATTTATACATAGGGAGGGAAGGTTGCTGATTGGTTGGCAAATCGACTCTGTTTGGCCGAGGTGTTGCCATGGAGAAAGCAAGGAGGAACTGTAGCCTCCCCAAGCTGCCAGCAATTTCAAAAAAGGCGCAAGGCTTGAACGTGTCTCTGATTTTAGTCTCTCCTCCATTGTTGGCCAAGCTTTCAGCTGCTGGGGCCCGAACCTTTGGAATTTCCTCCCCCAACACCTCTTGACCTCTCTTGCATCCTTTAAGATGCTCTCTAAAATCTACATCCCTCAATTGTTTTATGTGGCTTCGTTTCAATGATTTCTTTGCTTTATATCACTTCTGTGACGAGCCTTGGAAGTTTCTAATATTTTGAAGGTGCTACATAAATACAAGTTATTGCTGCTGTTGTTACAGAGCAAGCTTGTATGATCGTACAAAAAGAGTACCCGTTACCACTTTAAGGTATGGCTTTCACAGGTTAGTCAGGAGCTGCAGGTACATAGGTGACCGACTCCATTGAAACTTGGGGTTTGTGGATGAGGAGAAATGTCTTCACTCAAAGGTCTGTGAATCTTTGGAATACCCTAGCCCAGAGGGCCATTGATACTTTATCACTGATAATATTTAAGGGTGAGTGAGACAGATCTTTGTTCACTCAGGGAATCAAGCGATATGGGAATTGCATGGAAAATTACAGTTGAGACAGAAGATCAAACAGAATTGTATTGAATGATTGAATGGGATCGAGGGGCCGAATGATCTGGCTATTACTCCTTTTTTATGTTCTTATGTGTGGCTCTCTCAGGGTAAGTCAGAAACCCTCAGCCAGACACGCAGCCTATAGCTTGCAAGTAATCTCTCCAGGCCTGGGGACTAGGTTGTACTTTTTACATGCAACCTTGACATTTAATGTAATATTGTCGAAGAGTAATATAAATGTGAAATGGTAGTGGAAGGTAGAAATCCAATGAGTGAGCCTGGGAGGCAGAGGCAACAAAAGATTCTAAAGGAAAAAAAGAGAGTGTGGCTGTGGCCAGGGGTATATACTTCAATGCAAGGAGTATAGCAAATAAAGCAGACAAGCGGAGGACACAGATAGAAACATGGCAGCATTATATCATCGCTATTCCAAAAACATGGTTTAAAGAGGGCCAGGGATGGCAGCTCAACATTCCTGATAACAGGGCTTTCAGACGAGATAGAGAGGATGATGAAAAGGGAAGGGGTGCGGCAATTTTGGCTAGAGAAGCAATTTGGGTATGAGGAGGGATGATACGTTGAATGATCATCTATTGAGGCCATATGATTGAGCTTAGGAACAAAAAAAGGGGCAGTCACGCTACTCGGAATGTAGACCCTCAAACAGTCAGAGGGAGGTAGAAAAGCAATTATGTAGGCAAATCTCTATGAAGTGAAAAGAAAAAGGCAGTAATAGTAGGGAATTTTAACTACCCCAATATAACTGTGATCGTTTTAATGTGAAAGGAATGGAGGGAACAGAATTCTAAGGGTACATTAAGGAAAACCTTTGTGGCAGGTATGTAGCCAGTCCAACAAGGGTGTGGTTTTGGTGTTAGTTTTAGGAAATAAAGCTGGGGTGGAAGGAGTGACAGTGAGAGAGAATTTTTGTGATGCTGATCATAATTCAGCTAGTTTTAACAAAATTACAGAAAAGGACAAAAATGGAATGAGAGCTCAAATTCTAAATTGGGGCAAGGCCAATTTCAGTATGCTGAGGTGTAATTCAGCAAAAGTGGACTGGAAACAGCATTTAAAGATAAACCAGTGTGTTATGACTGGGATGGGAGTATTGCGCAGTTGCTCTAGCCCCACTACTCCCCAGGTCATACCAATAGTTTCAAAGATCAATTTGCTCACCTACGTGGCCAATTGTTTACCCTAACGACTGGTACTCAACTTAAAAGATATCCCAGGCTTCTTTCAATAAACAACAAACTTATTGGTTTCTGTTGAAACCATTCTTGTGGAATAGAAGGGCAAAGTTTATCAACATACGGTATGGAATATTAAATTGTACTAAAATCTCTTTCGAGATACCCTAAGTCTCTCTCTCTCTCTCTCTCTCTCACACACACACACACACACACACACAAACACACACACACACACAAGCACACACACATACGAATGAAAATGCTATAGGAATGAAGGAATTCGGCCAAAAGATAAAATTCAATGTTCAAAGGCAAAGGATAAAGAGTGGAACTCTTGAAATCGTGCTTGGGTTATACGGTTGATTTCTCAGCACTGATGCATGAATCAATCAATGACAATGGCACTGCTTTGCAAATGGACTCATGGAATAATTAAGGATGCTCTATTCCAGCATGTAGAGCATCTGAGGAGCAGCTTATATTCACTTCCTGCTATGGTCCCTTCCGGACTGAAAAAGGGTGCTGTCTTCCTTCTCAAGCAGTTGGCTCTTCTCTTTGCAAAGCAAAACTAAAAACTACTTTTAAGAAACAGTTTTCCAGTCATGTTTTATTTTTCAGAGCCATAAAACCCATGTGACCCTTTTTGTGTACAGTTCAGCCAGGTCAAAAGTTTGACAATTTTTTTTTTCAACTGCTTAATTAACCTTTCTTGTAAAAGCCTGCTGTTTGCCAAGAATAGCAATCAGAGTAATCGAAACATAGAAACTGGGAGCAGGAGTAGGCCATTCAAAGTTCGAGCCTGCTCCACCATTCAACATGATCCTGACTGATCCTCTAGCTCAAAGCCATATTTCTGCTTTCTCTCCATACTAATTGATGCCCCTAATATACAAAAATTGATCGATACCTTTCTTGAATATACTCAGTGACCCTGCCTCCACAACCTTCTGTGGTAGACAATTCCACAGGTTGACCACCCTCTGAGTGAAGAAATCTTTCCTCATCTCAGTCCTAAATGACCTGCCCAAAATCCTGAGACTGTGGCCCCTGGTTTTAGACCCCCCCCCCCCCCCCGCCCCCCACCAACCATGGGAAATGTCCTCCCTGCATCCAGTCTGTCTAGCCTTGTTAGAATTTTATACGTTTCAACGAGATCCCCTCTCATTTTTCTAAACTCTAGTGAATACAGGCCCAGTCGAAAAAAATCCCTCTTCATACGACAATCCTGCCATCCCCGGCATCAGCCTAGGGAACCTTTTCTGCAATCCCTCTATGGTAAGTGTATCCCTTCTGAGGTAGAGAGACATAAACTGCAGGCAATACTCCAGGTGTGGTCCCACCAAGGTCCTGTATAACTGCAGTAAGACATCCCTACTTCTGAACTCAAATCCTCCTGCAACGGATGCCAACATACCCTTTGCCTTCCTAATTGCTTGCTGCAGCTGACTATTTACTTACATTGACTGGTATACAAGGGCACCCATATCCATTTTTATATCTACATTTTCCAATATATCACCATTTAAATAATACTCTGCCTTTCTGTTTTTCACGCCGAAGTGTAAAACTTCACATTTACCCACGTTATACTGCATCTGCCATGTGTTTGTCCACACACACAACTTCTCTAAATCACCCTGAAGCCTCCTTGCATCCTCCTCACAACGCACAAGCAAGCCCAGTTTGATGTTGTCAGCAAACTTTGAAATATTGCATTTGGTTACCTCATCCACCTTATTTATATATCATGAATAGTTGGGGCACATGCATTGATACCAATTTATTCGCACTCTATGATGTGGTCTGTCAACCAGTGCTTAATCCATGCCAGTATATTAGCCCTAATCCCATAAACTTTAATTTTGTCTGCTAACCTCTTATGTGGGACTTTATCAAAAGCCTTCTTGAAATCCAAATACGCCACATCCATTGGTTCTCTCTTATCTATTCTACTATTTACATCCTCAAAACCACCTGTAGATTAGTGAAGCATGATTTCCCTCTCATAAACCCATGCTGACTTTGTCTAATTCCATTAATGCTTTCCAAGTGTTCTGTCACCACGTCTTTTATAAAACACTGTAGCATTTTCCCCACTACTGAGGTTAGGCTAAATGGTCTGTAATTCATTATTTTTTCTCCCCCTCTTTTTTAAATGGTAGGGTTACAGTTACCATCCTCCAACCTGTAGGAACTGCTCCAGAGGCTGTAGAAGCTTGTAAGATGGCCACCAATGCATCCAATATTTCCAGGGCCACTTCCTTTAGTACTCCAGGGTGTATATTTTCAGGTCCTGGGCATTTTCCAGCTTTTCACTCCATTAATTTCGCTAACACCATTTTTTTTTACTAATACTGATTTTCTTCAGCTCCTCACTCACATTGAACCACTTCTGGGGAATTATTTGTGTCCTCTTTTGTGAAGATAGACCAAAATATGTGTTCAATTCTTCTGCCATTTCTTTGTTCCCCATTATAATTTCCCCTATTTCTGACTGTAAGGGGCCTACATTTGTCTTTGCTAATCTTTTTCTCTTCACATATTTGTGGAAGCTTTTACAGTCAGCTTTTATGTTCCTTGCAGGTTTGCTGTCATATTCCATTTTCCCCTTCTTGATCAATAATTTTATCCACTTTTTCTGAATTCTAAACTGCTCCCAGTCCTCAGGCTTGCTGCTTTTTCTGGCAATTTTATATGTCTCCTCTTTGGGTCTAATACTATCACTAATTTATTTTTGAAGCCATGGTTGAGCCACCTTTCTTATTATATCTTTTGTGCCACACAGGAATTAATGAATAATTGTTGCAATTCATGTATATGTTCCTTAAATGTTAGCAATTGCCTATCCACTGTCAACTCTTTCAGTAGGGTTCCCCAGTCCATCATTGCCAGCTTGCACCTCATACTCTCATAATTCTCTTTATTAGGTTTCAGGATCCTAGTTTCGGATTCAACTTCTTCACTCTCCATCCTAATAAAAAATTCTATCATTTTATGGTCGCTCTTCCCCAAGGGACCCTGTCAACAAGATTGTTAATTAATCCTTTCTCATTGCACAATGCCCAATGTAGTATAGCCTGCTCTCTAGTTGGTTCAACAACGTATTGATCTAAAAAACCATCACGTCTACACTCCACAAAATCTTCCTCCATGGTATGATTGTTAGTTTGGTTTGTCCAATCTATAAATAGATTAAAGTCACCCGAGATTACAGTTTTACCCTTATTGCATGCGTCTCTAAATTCCTGCTCAGTGCCTTCCCTTACATCTTCATTACTGTTGGGGCCTATAGACACCCCCACCAACTTTTTCTGTCCCCTGGTGTTTCCTATCTCCACCCAAGCAGATTCCACATCATGATTTTCTGAGCCAATATCCTTCCTCACTAATGCATTGATTTCCTCCTTTATTAAAAATGCTACCCCACCTCCTTTCCCTATTTGTCTGTCGTTTCTAAATATTGAATACCTCTGAATGTTCAGTTCTCATCCTTGGTCACCCTGCGGCCATGTCTCCATAATTACAAAGGTGTCATAACCGTTTATAACTATTTGCGCTGTGAATTCATCTTCCTTATTGTCAATGGTCCGTGCATTAAGATACAATGCCTTTCGGCGTGTCCTTTTAACCTTGTTATTCATCTTGGTTTTATTTTGCACTTTGATCCCATTTGTTTGTTGCTTTTGTTTTCTCTGCCCTCCACTTTTGCTGCTTAACTGTCTCTCCTTTGTTTCTATCCTTGATTGCCCTGCACTTTAAGGGGTAGTGTCTTTCAAAACACAAATTCGTCCAGAATGGCCTAAGGCGATAGAGATGAACAAATTTCTGTGATTAAAGTGTTCATGACAAGTGTCAGAGCAATGGAAGGCATTCAGAGTGTAGATTCAAGGGGTTCTGCTCCCACAAAGGAAAAGGGCGGAACAGTCAAGTCTCGACTCCTCTGGGTGTCAAGGTGCTTACAAGGTGAGATAAGAGAGGAAAGGCAAGGTTTTGTCAGACACAAGCACTCAATGTGACAGATAACCTAGAGGAATATAGAGAGTGGAAGGGTGAAATCAAGAAGGAAATTAGGAAAGCAAAGAGAGGACATAAAAGAATATTGGTGACAAAAATCAAGGAGAGTCCAAAGATGTCTTATTAATACATTAAGGGTAATAGGATAGCAAATGAAACATTAGGACCCTAAAAGACCAAGAGGGTAACCCATGTGTGGATGTGGGTATGGTTCTCAATGAATACTTTGCATCTGCCCTCACAAAAGGCGGGGGGCAATGCAGACATTGTAGTTAAGGAGGAGGACTGTGAAGTATTGGATGTGATAAACATTGGGAGAGAGGAAGTATTAAAGGGATTAGCGTTTTTGAAAGTGGGTGAATCACCAGGGCCGGATGAAATGTACCCCAGGCTGTTAAAAGAAGCCAGGGAGGAAATAGCAGAGGGTATGACTATAATTTTTAATTCTCTCTGTATACAGGTGTGGCGGCAGCGGCCTGGATGTCTGCTAACCTTGTACTTTTGTTCAAAAATGTCCAGGGGATAGGCCAAGTAATTACAGTCCAGTCCTTCTGATCTCAGTCGTGTGAAAATTATTGGAATCAATTCTGATGGACAAGATAAACTGTCACTTAGAAAGGCAGGGATAATCAAGAACAGACGGGTTGCATTTTAAGGGAAGTTCTTTTCTGACTAATTTGGCGCAGTAACAAGGAGAATTAATGAGGATAGTGCAGCTGATGTGGTCTACTTGGGTTTTAGCATGGGTGTTTGACAAGGTCACAAATGGCAGACTGCTTAAAAAAATAAAAGCCCATGGGATCCAGGGAAATGGAGCAAGCTGGATACAAAAGTGGATCAGTGACAGGAAACAAAGGGTAATTGTTGATGGGTGTTTCTGTGGGAGGAAGATTGATCCAGTGGGGTTCCGTAGGGGTCAGTGCTAAGTCCCCTGCTTTTTGTGGTGCATATTAATGATTTGGACATAAATGAAGAGGGAATGATCAAGAGGTTTGCAGATGACATAACAGTTGGCTGCACAGGAATAGCAAGGAGGATATCTGTAGACTGCAGGGAGACATCAATGGACTGGTTAGGTGGGCAGGAAAGTGGTAAATAAATTCAACCCAAAGAAGTGTGAGGTGAGGCACTTGGAGAGATCAAACAAGAGTTACACAACAAATGGGAGTATAATGAGAGGTGTAAAGGAAGTGAGGGACCTTGGAGTGAATGTCCACAGATTGCTGGAAAAAAAAAATTCTTTCCAGTTATCAACAGTCACAGATTGCAACTCTTTTGAGTACAAACACAGTTCTTGGTTTCTAGGAGTGGGACATGAACCCACAACCTTTTGATTCAAAGGCGAGGGTGCTATGGACTGAGCCACAGCTGATACCTCCACAGATTGCTGAAAGTAGCAGCAGGTCAATCAGGTAGTTAAGAAGGCATATGGAATCCTTTCTTATGAGCCAACCATAGAATATAAGAGTAGGAACGTTATGCTTGAACTATATAAAATATTAGTTAAGCCACAACTGTATAAAACATTAATTAAACCACAACTTAAGTACTGTATGCAGTTCTGGTCACCTCATTACAGAAGGGATATAATTACATTAGAGAGGGTGCAGAGGAAATTTACAAGGATGTTGCCAGGACTAGAAAATTGCATCCTTGAGGAAAGGTTGCATAGGCTGGGTTTGTTCTCCTTGGAACAGAGGAGGCTGAGGCAAGATTTGATTGAGATGTAAGAAAATCGTGAGGGGCCTGAATAGAGTAGATCGGAAGGGCCTATTTATCTTAGTAGAGATGTCGGTGACCAGGGGCCAAAGATTTAAAATGATTGGTAGAAAGATTAGAGGGGAGATGAGGAAATACATTTTCACCCAGGGGGTTGTGGGGGGCTGGAGCTCACTGCCTGAAAGGGCAGTAGAGGCGGAAACCCGTAACTCATTTAAAAACTGTCTGGGCCCAAAGTGACGTAACCTGCAGGGCTCCGGACGAAATGCGGGAAAGTGGGACTAGGCTGGGTGGCTCGTTTTTCGGCCGGCACAGACTCGATCAGCCAAGTGGCCTCTTTCTGTACCGTAAACCTTCAATGATTCCATAAAATCTAATACTGTTAAACCACTGCAATTAAAGTTGTTACTGAAAAAAAAACTTGTGCCTGAGCTATATTGCAGATTTGTCATTGACTAACAACCCTTTAATGGCGTCTAATTTTAACACTGTGTAAGTGAATAGCTTTTGTGCGATTGAAAATCGGGTCCAATCCTGTGATGGTAACCGGGAAAAAATTCTGCGAACAACCATAACATTTTACCAACTGTGCGGAGTTTCAGAAAAGCGCAATTCCTACCTTCTCTTCGAACAGGTTTCCTTCTGAAATAAGTAAAACAATCAAAGTGAGGATGAAATACAAAATCATAGGGTAAGAGGCCATTTGTCCCGCCGTGTCCGTGCTCGCTCTTCGCAACAGGAAGTCAACTAGCCCCACTGCCCTACTTTTTTTCCCAGGAGGATACAGACGGGCTGGTTAAGTAACCAGACACAGCAGATGAGATTTAACACGTTAAGTGCATAGAAATGCATTTTGATGGGCGAATAAGGAGAGGCAATATATAGTAAGTGGTGGAGTGTTATAGGCAGTGCGGGGATAGAGAGACTATGGAGACGACATGCATAAATCGTCAGGATGATTGAAAAAAAAGGGAAAGTGTTCTATCACCAATGACGTTTGATGATCTGGAATGTGCAGAGAGAAAGCAGAGATTTGTGTGTGTATATATATATATAAATTGTCCCCACCCATTAGACCATCAGACCATAAGACGTAGGAGCAAAAGTAGGCCATTCGGTCCATCGAGCCTGCCCCGCCATGCAATGAGATCATGGCTAATCTGATAACCCACTTCCCTGTCTTTTCCTATAACCCTTGATTCCCTTACTGATTAAAAATCTGTCTATCTCAGCCCTGAATATACTTAACGACCCATCTTCCACAACCCTCTGCCGTAAAAAATTCCACAGGTCCACTTCCCTCTGAGAGAAGAAATTCCTCTTCATCTCTGTCTTAAATGGGCGACCCCTTACGCCTTCTGGTCCTAAAGGGGAAACAACCTCTCAGCATCTACCCTGTCAAGCCCCCTAAGAATCCTTTATGTTTCAATTAGGTCGCCTCTTATTCTTCTAAATTCCAATGAGTAGAGGCCAAGCCTACTCCACCGAGTGAAACGTTCACCTCTATCGGGGGAAAGAGCAGGGTATGACGAATTTGATAACTTTTCCACTAAATCAGCACAGGCAAGATAAGCCGACTTGTCACCCTGTGCATTGCTGATAGGATTATGTTTTTAAGTCTAAACTTTGTGTCACACACTGGAACTCAAAGTCAGTCCCTGTCACAAACACAGTGACTCTCAAGTATCACTATACCACACACTCGTCTGGAGCTGGAAGTGGATTGTAACAGGAGTTCCAGCAGAAAATTAATCAGGGGCAACACGGAAATAGTTGGAAACTAAATATAAAAATCGCGACAACTCATTCCCGGGAGATTGCAGGTTTTCCAGGGATTCTGCAGACAGTGTGGGAATAGGACAGTTTGGCGACAACTGCAGAATCGACCGGAATAGACATGAATTCAGTTCAGTTCCATAACTTTTTTTTAGTATATACTACATTTATTTCACTCTTATCCACAGACTTTATCTGACTGTGTGAAGTTGCACTGACTGAACCGACCCTCAAACTGTTCGCTCACCTTCAGAAATATCAGCTCGTCTTTTTGCTCCATCTGTTTATGCAAATTTGAGAGCTTCTCCTCAATCGAATTTAAATTCTTCTGAATCTCTCGAAAGTTTTTCTCCATTGTTTCCAGAATCCTCTCCTCTTCTTCCCTGAGATCTCTGAGTAAACGCTGCTCTTTCTCAGTGAGAACCTGGTGCATTTTAGTGAACTCGGATGTTATGCGGGTCTGCAGACTGCTCGATCGTTTCTAACAAATGAAATGTGAAACATAATTAATGCCCCGCGATAAAGGGAACTAGACTAAGCGAGATGCCGGAAAATCAGCACAGGGACCTTACCCTAACTTCCGAAATCTTCCGCTTCTGTTTCAGTTCCATTTCTAGAATCTCTGATTTCTTCCGTGTGACAGAAAATAAGGACAATTTCAGTCGATCCTGAGATTTGGGGAGAAAATAACAGAATTAAATAGTGAAACCGTAAGAATCTCGCAAACTAATCAGCCTGTAAAATATTTTCCCTTATACCTTGTAGATTTCAACAGCTTCATCGATCGGCGGGAAGCGGTGCTCTCTGTGTTCCCGCGAATCTCCACAAATCAGACAGATCCATTTCTTGTTAGTTTAACAAAACAGCTTCAGTTCTTCCTGGTGTTCCTCACAGTGAAGTTTACTTTCCTTCTCTTTCGGATTCAGCTTTAATTTCCGAGCTTTCTCGGCCAGATTCGCTAAGGCCCGATTTACCCTGAGGTTGATTTCCGGAAACTGCTCTCTACATTCCGGGCAGGAGTTTATCTCCTTCTTTTCCCAACACTGGGTGATACAGGAGCGGCAGAAGTTGTGTCCACAATCCAGTATTACCGGATGGGTGAAGAAATCAAGACAAATGGGACAATTTAAATCCTCTGTGAAATTCTCTCCCTCCTCTCTGGAATCCATGTTCACATTCGGCATTTGCTGATTCAACCCGATTTCAGTTTCGATCTTACTCAGGTGCTGCACACCTTCAGTTCATGGATCTGCCGACGAAGGTCATTACAATACAAAGGGAATTATTAGTATATACTAGTCTGTGCCCGGTCGGCATTCACGTGGACAAACAAGACACAGGGCGGTATGAAAGATACACGGGTGTGGAGTATGGAAAAGAATGGCCGAACGCTGTCAGAGAGGGTAAAGTTTCATGGAGCGTTGGTAATGGGAGAAGGGAGAGAAGGGGGAGGGAGGAGGCGGAAATCGGCAGATCGATATTTCATTGCACTTGCTTCAGGGGAACTCGCTGTCAAGTACAAACACGGCGTCAGGTCCAGAAACATAAACTGAATTCTGTTAATGATTGCAGCCTCTCACCTTAAAGCAGAAAGAGCCAGAAATGTCAATGAGTTATTTTCGATAACAGGTGCCGAGATATTTAGGTCAAGTTCGACTGGGCTAAGTGGGGAGGCAGAGGCATAGTGATATTATCTCTGGGCTGGTATTCCAGAGACCCAGGGTGTTGCGCCGGCGATAGCATTCGAATCCCACCACGGCACAAGATGACATTTGCATTCAAAGAAAAAAATCTGGAATAAAATGAATGACCATGAAACCACTGCCTAAAAACCCATCTGGTTACCTAATCCATTTAGAGAAGGAAATCCGACCTACACGTGACTCCAGATCCACAGCAATGTGGTAGGCTTTTAAATGTCCACTGAACAAGGGCAATTAGGAATGGGCAATAAATGCTCGCCCAGCCAGCGATGCCCACATCCCATGAATAAAGGTTAAAAAATGCTGGAATGAAAATGAAGACTAGTTATATAGTACCATTCATGATGCCGAGTCATCCAGAAACGCTTTAGAACGGGCGAAATACTTTTGAAATATAGTCACCCAATCCCTGGATGGAACCTCGCTTGATCGCTCCGAACTTACAATGTTTGTTTAGAAACGTGGAGGGCGGCTTCTGAACAGAGTCACAGAGTCTGCTCACAAAATTTTAACATAAGATTAAAACATTTATTAAACAAGCACAGGTTACTATATTGCACTACTCCTTGAGCCACAGTCATAGCTTTCACACATATACAGAGTTTTAACTTTGGTACAAGTTACAAAATCCATCTGATACTCTAATGTTCACAGTAAGTTTACAATCCATGTAAATCAATAGGTGACTAATGGTCAGGCACACCACACTCTGAAGCTAAGTGACAGATGCCACCCAAAGGATATTCTATTGATCCCACATCAACTCCCAGCAGATACTGGTCACACTGTGAGCTAACAGGTCTCACTGAAACTCTGTCTATCACATGAGGGTTTGCAATCTCTACACTCGAAGACTCACCTTGGAATCTTCTTTCAAATGATAATTTCTCTGACACATCTTCAACAAGGATCAACACCCCGGGGTTTCAATCTCTCCTTTCAATGTTCCTCTCCCTTTGATCACAATGTGCATTAAAGCTTTGCCTTCCACACATTCTCCCAGATACTCCGCCATGCAAACAGAACACCACTGCTTCACAGGCTCTTAGTAAGGATTCACCTCCCTTTGGCTGTCTCCTCGGATCTTCTGGCTTCAAGCTTTAAGTCTGCTTCCTGCAGCTCTGTCTCTTTAATTTGGAGCCGTTTTTATGCGCCTTACTTTAACTAAGCTGAAAAGGACCTTTTTCAGACCCCTCTTCATTTTCTTTGACGAGAAAGCCTACTTGGCCCACTCCCTGATTTTTCAACATTTCTTTTTTGTTCTGAGGTCTTTCTGTCTTCACCTTGTGGTATTCACAAACCAACTGAACTTTAACTGCTTTCTGTTTCTCCCAGTCTCTCTGTGGGCCTTCTGTTGCAAGGCAACAGCACAAATTTTCTACTATGTTTTAACTTTCATAATCCAATTCAAGGGTCGTAAAACCTCATTAAAATGCAGGTATAGAAACAAAGCTCTGGCCCTGCTGGCTCCACTCTTAAATGAAATTAGGCCGAGGTTTCACCTTTTTTCCCACAAAGAAAAAAAAATAAACTTACAGCTATAGCTTACTCCTAACACATACAAATAGCCACATAATTTACTAACATCTATCTTTAGTTCCTAACATCACTGTTGCAATGTATATCAGCCAATTTGAGCACAGCAAGCTCTCACAAACAGCAATGAAATAAAGAAGCAGAACATCAATTTTTTTCTGTACTGATCAAGGAATTAATATGAGCCATGGCATCGGGAGAATTCTGAAATACAAAATACAAAATACTTGAAATACTCAGCAAATCAGGCAACATTTGTGGAGAGGAACAGAATAATGTTTCAGGTCCATGGTGACCCTTCATCGGGAATGAAAAAAGATAGAATGGTAAAATAAAAGTAAAGTACTGTAGATGCTCAAAATAAAAACAGAAAATACTGCAAATACTCAGCACATCATGGTGAGTTAATGTTTCAGTCGAATATGATTCTTCTTCTGAAAATGTTAACTCTTTCCCTCTCCATAAGTGCTGCTGAATATACAGAGCATTTTGCACACTTTCTACTTTTATTAAAATTAAAAATGTAATACGTTTAAGTAAGTGCAAGTTCTAGGGGGGATCAAAGAGTTTTGCGATGGGGTCAAAGATTGGAGAGATTAAGTGACAAAAGGTTTTGTGGTAATGGGTAAAGAAGCAAAAGATGTGTTCAAATTGGACGTGGATGTTGGGATAGCACCAATCTGCAAATTAAATAGATAATTAAAGATATGAAATGGAGGCAGATGTTATGATCTAAAATTGTTTCACTCAGTGTTGCAGTAGAGTGTGTAGTCAAAAGATGAGGTGATGTTACTCGAGCAAGTGTTAAACTTCATTGGAACACTGTAGCTAGCCAAGGGCAGAACGGCCAGAGGGCGCAATGTGGAGAAATAAAATGACAAGCAATAGGAAGCTCAAAGTCATTCTTGCGGACTGAATGGAATTCTTCCGCAAATCATTTTACTTTGTAGAATGTAGAGGATGCTGCATCGTGAGCAAGAAACACAGCATACTAAATTGAAAAAAGTACAAGCAAATCATTGCTTCAGTGGAAGGAATATTTGTGGCTTTTGATCGTGAGAATCAATGCGGTAAAGGAGCACGTGAAGCATTTCCTGTGCTTGAATAGAAAGGTCCTTCAAGAAATGGAGCGTGTGTTGTTGGTGACAGAGAAGGAAACCAGGGTACTGCAGAGCGAACAGTCCCTTTGGAATGCTGAAAGACGAGGTCAGGTGATGGTGTCATGTTGGAGATGGTTGAAATGACGGAGGTTGATCTGTTGAATGTGTAGGCTGGTGGGGTGGAAAATGACGACTCAATCATGGTTGGGAGAGAGAGAGAAAGGGTTTAGAACAGACGCGCTGGAAATAGATCAGGCAAGGTGGAGGGACCTAACAATCACAGTGGGAGGGAATTCTCAGTTGTTATTGGAAGTGCTATTATGCAGAGTTGCATTGCCTGAACAGGTGTAATGGAGAAACTGGGAAAATGGAGCAGAGTGCTAACAGGAAGTGGGATCTGAGGAATTGTAGTCAAGTTAGTTGTGGGAGTCAGTGGGTTTATCATGAATATTGTTGACAGCATGTCCCCAGAAATGGAGACAGGAAAGTCGAGGAAGGGAAGGGAGGAGATGGACCAGGTGATGGTGAGAAATGGGTGGAAAGTCACATCAAAGCCAATTACAGTTTCTGGTTCAGGGAGCAGCGCTGATAAATTAGTCAATACACCAAAAAAAAAGGATTGAGTGAATGTGTAGGATTGGAGCAAGGAGTGTTGGACATACCCCACAAAAAGTCAGACATATCTGGGACACATGGAAACACCTTTTATTAGCATGAAATGATTGGAGTTGAAGCAATATTTGCTCAATGTGATATCTTCAGCCAAGTGGAGGAGGGCAGTTGCAGATGCGGATTGCTTAGGCCACCGTTCCAGGAACAAGTGGATGTATGAAGTACATTTTCTGCTGTTGACATTGTGATTATATCAGGTTATTGTTTTAATAACTTATCAATGCATAAAAACATTCAAGCAAATAACTGTGTACTGGTGTGAGATGAAGAGAAGGGTAAAAAATATTACTACAACCATCCAGGTGGGGAACGGACATGTAGACGGATTGGACATTCATGGTCAAAGAAAGAGTTGTTTGGGCTCAGGAAACTGGAAACTGCTGAAGTGATCTAAGGAAAATGGAAGAGTCACAATGTAAGTAATATGAAACAGGGAAGGGGGAGAAAGAATCGATTCAAAATAGGAAGAAATATGTTCAGTGTAGCAGGAACAGGCTGAAACAATAGATTAAGCAGGGAAATCCTGTTCTGGATTTTGATGGTAGAGGTGAGCTATTCCGTCTTGGGGCACTATGAGTTTGGAGATGTGCAGGGAAGATCTCCTGAGGAGATGAGGTCAGTGACATTCTAGCTACATTGGTTTGATGCTTGGTAGTGGAATCATGGCACAAGGAGGTATGAAGAAGTGCCATAAAGTTGTCATTTTACTTCTGTTGGTAGAGGCCAGTATGTCAGACAACATCTGCATCACACTTGTCAACAGGTTTAATGACCATGTTATGAACGGATTTGACAGAAGGGAGTGCTGCAATTTCAGAGGGAGATACGTTGAGTGAGAGTGATGTCACGTCAGCAGTTGTCAATGAAAAGATCTGGAGAAGATAAGAGGCCAGAGAGCCGGGTCCAAGTGGAGGGAGAACATTGGATGGGTAGATTGGTCCGCTGACTGGCAGGAACTCTCCAGACAAAATAAGTGAGCAAGGAAGCAGAGACAATTGAAGAAGAGCTTAATGTGTTGCTGAGTTCGAAATTAATAGAGTTGAGAATGTACAGAGATGACACTGAGGCCTTTGACAGATCGTTCAGTGTCAGAGAAAGTAAGGTCAGATTGTATTCTGAATCCCTGGTAAGTGGTGAGAGTCAAAGGGGAAGTAATGTCAGAGGGAAGGGAAGTGAAGGAATAATCCGGAGGGTGTGTATCCATAAGGTGGAGAACGTTATGATCCTTCTCACCTAAATGGAATATTTAAAAAAAACATGGTCAACGTCTGAATGAGGCAAGGATAAAATGAAACAGTGCAGTAGGACACCTTTGAGTTAGAATGAGTCAGTGCTTCTTCATAGAAACATTGAGAGTGTGCACATGGTGACACATGACATTGAGACACATGACATGATCTTATGATGTGGGGAGAACATCAGTTCAAGAAATTCTGAATGTCTGAGAGATATCCATAATGCTGGATAGATCCCAAACACAGAGGAAGGAATCTCAATTTGAATCCACATGGTGTAGATGGAGCCAGAGACAGTTGCTAAGGAAAGAGCTCGAGAAACAGGTTTTTGTTAACACATGATGAAATAATACCTCCAGCATTTTCTGTTTGTATCTCAGACCTGCAGCATCTGTGGTATTTGCTTTTGTGCCGGGCATAATTCCCCTGCTCATATTCGAATAATACTATAGTTTTTTTTTTCTGTCCACTGGAGGGCGTAGAACGGGCATCGATTTATCAGCTCATCCAAATACAGATCTTCTGGGGAGGGAAAAGTTCACATTCTCGTTTGTTTGTAATATAGCACCCCCTCAGTAGTGCACAGGAAAGTCTTGCCTGCATTATGAGTTCAGGAGTCTGTAATGACCTTATGACTCAGGTCCAAGCATTGCCACTGAAATACAATTAACGCCTGCCACGACTCCAGAGTCAGCTGACAACCTGAGGTTTGAATGTTTGGTAACAGAGGAAGTCTGGAGAGATAATGGAGTGGATTGTCTGCTGTTTTCAGTCCTTGCAAACAACTACAGAACTTAGGCCTCTACTCAAGGGATCCCTCTGAGGGACCCGAGGCCAGACTTTTTTTAAAAAATGCAGGAAGAACTCTGAGTGTACGAATAGTTGCTTGTTAGTGTAGAATTGGATTATTGCTGCAAAAAGAGACATGCTGTCGATTCTTTTTGCCTTGAACTCATGAGGACAGAATTTCAAGAATACTAAATTTCAAATGGAACAACAATTTATACTTCATGGCAAAAAGGGACTGATTGGTAAGCAAGTGGACACTCATCGGTCGAGACATTGCCATGGTGAATGTGCGAGGGAACAGTTCTGTCCAAACCTTTTTTGAAATTCAAACCAGGCAAGTCAACTGAGATTGACTGAGGCATTGTCATGGGAAATACCCCCAGGGACTTCTTGCTCACCGAAAAAGAACTTTTGTTCAGTTGAAAAAGGTGCAATGTTTGGACATGTTCTTTTTGTTTACAGAGTGCAGAGCCCTGTGTGTGATTTTATGTCTCTTCTGGCAAGCGTAAGTGAGTCCCATTACAAGCCTGACTGTTATTCTTGAATTGGTTGTTCATGTAATAGTGTAGTGTAATTGGGTTTGTTCAGTAAGTGCTGCCCAATCGTGGAATCACATCTGATGTTAGGCGCTATGGTCTGAGTTTAGAAAGTACGGGCTGTTTGAGTAAGGTGCGTACTCAGGGTGAGGAGTGAGTGGGTGAGGTGGTGGCATAGTGTTAATGTCAACAAACTAGTAATCCAGATGTCCAGGCTACTGCTGTGGGGATACAGGTTCGAATCCCAGCAAGGCAGCTGGTGGAATTTAAATTCAGTTAATAAATCTGGTATCAAAAAGCTAACCTCAGTAATAGTGACCATTAAATCATTGTCGATTGTCAAAAAGATCCACCTGGTTCACTAATACCTTTACAGAAGGAAATCTGTAGTCTGCTGGCTGCATATCCACAGCAACATGGTTGACTCTTAATGCCTTCTGAAATGGCTTAGTTGTCCACTCAGTCCCATTGCAAAGTCTAGAAAAAGGAATGAAACCAGACAGACCACCTGGCAGCAACCTGGGCACCGGAAATGACAATGACAAAATCAGCCCTGTGAACATGCAAAATCCTCCTCACTAACATCTAGGGGCTTGTGGCAAAATTGGATGAACTGTCCTGCAGATAGAGTCATAGAGGTATACAGCACAAGAACAGGCCCTTCAGTCCATGCTGGCCATCAAGGATCGATCTATTCTAATCCCATTTTCCAGCGCTTGGCCCATAGCCCTGTATGCTATGGCGTTTCAAATGATCGTCTAATTACTGCTTAAATGTTGTGAGGATTCCAGCCTCCACTACCTTCTCAGGCATTGTGTTCCAGATTTCAAAAACCCTCTGTATGAAAATGTTTTTCCTCAAATCCCCTCTAAACCTCCTGCTCCTTAACATAATTCTATGACCCCTGACAATTGACAGCTCTGTTAAGGGAAAGAGTTTCTTATCTACCTTATCTATGCCCATCATAATTTTGCACACCTCTATCAGGTCCCCCCTCAGCCTTCTCTGCTCTAAGGAAGCCATCCCTAGCATATCCAGTCCCTCTTCGTAGCTGAACCTCTCTAGCCCAGGCAACATCCTGGTGAATCTCCTCCACACCCTCTCCACTGCAATCATATCCTTCCTATAATGTGGCGACCAGAACTGCACACAGTGATCCGCCTGTGTCCTGACTAGCGTTTTATACAGCTCCAACATAACCTCCCTGCTCTTATATTCTATGCCTCGGCTAATAAAGGCAAGTATACCATATGCCATCTTAAGCACCTTATCTGCATGTGCTGCTGCCTTCAGGGATCAATTGACATGTACACCAAGGTCCCTCTGACCCTCTGTACTTCCTAGGTTCCTACCATTCATTGTGTATTCCCTTGCCATGTTAGTCCTCCCAAAATGCATCACCTCACAATTCTCAGGATTAAACTCCATTTACCACTGCTCTGCCCATCTTACCAGCCCATCTATATCGCGCTGTGATCTAAGGCTTTCCTCCTCACTGTTTATGACACCACCAATTTTCATGTCATCTGCAAACTTGCTGATCATACCTCCTAAATTCACATCTAAATCGTTAATGTACACTAGAAACAGCACGGGTCCCACCACCGATCCCTGCAGTACATCACAAGCTTCCAATCACAAAAAAAAACCTTTGACCATCACCCTCTGCCTCCTGCCATTAAGCCAATTTTGGTTCCAATTTGCCAAATTGCCCTGGAACCCATGGGCATTTACCTTCTTGACAATTCTCCCATGCTGGACCTTGTCAAAAGCCTTACTGAAGTCGATGTTGACTATATCAACTGCCCTCATCTACACAACTAGTCACCTCCTCTAAAAAAATCAATCAAATTTGTTAGGCATGGTATTACCCTGACAAAGTCAAGCTGACTATCCCTGATTAATCCCTGCCTCTCCAAGTGGAGCTTAATCTTGTTCCTCAGAATTTTTTCCAATAGTTTCCCTAACACTGATGTTAGACTTACTGGCTGTTGGTAAAGTGGAGTTATTTTTTTAAATTCCAGATGGAAACTTTAAACAATGGTCATAACCAATAATTTTAAGTGTTATGTTTGAGAAGCGACTCTAAACTCAGGAATCAGACCACTAGTTCTCGAGGTTTTACATTAAACTATATGAAACATTTTGTTAACTTACGCAGGTTAAACTATATGTACGCATGGCTACAAATTACTACTATCATATCTTTTTAACAAATTCCCAAACTAATCTCCATTAAGGCAATAGCAATTCATAGACTTAACCAAACACCAGGCAAAGCATTTTTACCTCACGAATTCAAAATGAGGTTCTTTTCACGTGGAGCCAGTTGGAGGCTTGCAGCTGCCTTTTGATCTTACATTGTCTCTGCCCGCACACAAAACTTCACCTTTTAACAATGAAACCTCTTTCATAATACCAATTTTATTAGTAATATAAACATATTGCTTCATAGCTGCACGAAAGGCATCAATTTTCACCCCATTTCTTGAATGCTCTATTGAAAACATGCAACTGCATGCTATCTGTCTTACATCTCAAAACTAGTACATATCAAAGCACCCAGACTAGCTGGCTTTAATGCAATTAAGACATACCCGCAAACTAAACCTCTTTTTTAAAAGAAAAATATCTTCCCAAATTTTATGTACATTAATAGATTCATGATACCTGGTTTATCCCTACTACCCTTGTTGAATAAAGTTATCACATTCGCTGACTTGCAGCCCTCTGGCACCTCTCCTGCGGCCAGAGAGGGTTTGAAAATTAGTGTTCGAGCCCTTGCAATCTTCTCCCTTGCCTCACATAGCAGCCTGGGATACATCTCATCTGGGCCTGGGGATTTATCCATTTTTAAGCCCACTAAAATCGTTAATACCTCCTCTCTTTCAATGTTAATTTGTACAAGTACACAGTCCCCCTCCCCGATTTCTACACCTACATCGTCCTTCTCCATAATGAACACAGATGAAAAGTAATCATTTAAAACCTTACCTAAGTCCTTCGGCTCCACGCACAGAGTGCCACTTTGGCCCCTAATGGGCCCTACTCTTTCCCTAGTTGTCCTCTTGCCGTTAATATATTTATAAAATGCCTTGGGATTTCCCTTTATCTTTCCTGCGACTGTTTCTTCGTGCCTCCTCTTCGCTCTCCTAATTACTTATTTAAGTATCCCTCTACACTCCTCTGGGGCTTCTGCTGTTTTCAGCCCTCTGTATCTGCCATAAGCCTCCTTTTTTTTCCTTACCCATTCCCTTATATCCCTTGACATCCAGGATTCCCGACACTTGTTGGTCCTACCCTTCACCTTTACGAGAACATGTTGGCCCTGAACTCTCACTACTTCCTTTTTGAATGACTCCCACTTTGTAACAAGTAGACTTTGCAACATGTAGCGCCTCCAGCTCACTTTGGCCAGGTCATGTCTTATTACTTTGAAATCGGCCTTCCCTCAATTCAGGACCTCTATTTCCGGCCCATCTTTTCCCTTTTCCATAACGACCTTAAATCTTACAGAGTTATGGTCACTATCCCCGAAATGCTCCCCCACTGACACTTCTTTCACTTGCCCGGCTTCTTTCCCCGCCCTTCTCTTGTAGGACTTTCTATGTGCTGACTCAAAAAGCTCTCCTGGATGCACTTTAAGAATTCTGCCCCCTCTAAGCCTTTCACACTAGCACTATCCAAGTTAATATGGGGGAAGTTGAAATCCCCTACTCTTAATACCCTATTATTTTTTGCTTCTCTGACATTTGCCTCCATATCTGCTTCTCTATCTCCCCTGACTATATGGAGGCCTCCCAGCAACGTGATTGCTCCCTTTTTGTTTTTACGTTCTATCCATATGCCCTCATTTGAGGAACCTTCTAAGATGTCATCCCTCCTCACTGCAGTAATTGGCTTCTTGATCAATAGTGCAATGCTCCCCTCTCTTTCCACCCCCCTTGTCACGTCTGGAGATTCTAAACCCTGGAATATTGAGTTACCAGTCTTGCCCTCCCCTCAACCATGTCTCTGTGATAGCAACAATATCATATTCCCATGTGTTAATCAACATCCTCAATCCATACTCCTTGTAAGGATACCTTGGTTAAAATGGAGGCAATCCAGCCTTGCATTATTCCCTTGCCTTAACAGGTCTATATTTGCTCTTCCTTCCAAACTGACTTAGTTTCTTTTCCAAATTTGGCTTTGCGTCATCCCCTCCTGTGCCTCCACTCTGTATCCCATCCCCCTGCCAAATTAGTTTAAACCCCCCTCCACCCAAAACAGCACTTGCACTTTGTTAAAAAAATGCTTCGAGATTTCACCCCTGAATGACCACGCTCTTATTTTAAAGATAATGACAGAACTCTCCCCATGCTGATGACAGACGAGAGTATTTTCCAAAATTGAGTAGAATTCCGTCTGGCGGGAAGGATTACCGCCAATGACAGGAACTGCCCAGATTTTCCTCCCCTTGAAATGAATATAAGGAAATTCCGCTGGGCTGTGTAAGGGGTGTCGGGGTCCCATACATGAGGTTTGCCATCCTATGCTGCTTCTTTCCAGGCGATGCTTAACAGCCAAACAGTAACAATAAAAATAGACACGGATGTTCCAGATTGTGGAATTCACAATAGAAACACAGAATTTCTCTGCAGTGAAACAAGTCATTTATTTCAAATCAACATTGGCCTCTCCTCTCCCCTTCCCCCTTTACTCTGTATTTTTACAACCTTAATAAAATGTCTGTTTATCTCTCATTTCCGAGACGGGATTCTTTCGAACAGGAAGAACATATCTTTGTTGTGGTAGCTTCTAAGGATCGACCACAGGAGACTCAGGTATAGTTTAATGATTGGTTTATTCAGGCAAACGCAGGGAGAAACTGTCTTAGTCTGGCTAACGCAGAATTCTACTGATTACAAGAAAGCCAACATTTCTATACCCTATTGGTCACGTAGACAGTACATTATTTGAATTCCAATCTTTGTCAATACATAATCACATAATAAGCAGGTGTTGCCCAGTCCCATGTACATATTTTCCCTTACTCAAGTAAAGTTCCCCTTATCTTGTCCTAGCCTGGCTCGTCCTGGAACCATCTGTTCTCATCCTTTTCTGTTTATCTTCAACTCCGCTCTGTCTCCCAAACCGTTAATATGTTATGATTCCCAAAGTGTGTCTGGAGAACCCTGCTGACATGGACCTTTATGGCCAACAAGGTTTGCCTGGAAAATGTTGCTAACCCTTAATTTTACTAAGAACGCAGAAATAGAAGCATTATATAGAAATTTTTAGTTAACTCTAACATTTTTATTTTTCTCCATTTATGTTGGCTGCAGTTTGAAAGATATGTCTACTGGAACAGGGTGAGAAATATATACAAATGTTGCTATCCTGGAACAGAGTGCGCCATGAAAGACTTTGGTGCAGGAAAGGAGTCCCGGACTTATGCCTGACCATAACATTTTAATTGGCTCCTGAAGAGGTGACCAGGTTTTGTGTGGTAGCAATGCAACAGAAACTTAGCCTGCAAAGAGAAAACACCTAAATCCTCTTTCTCTTGTGTGTGTTACATTCCATTAATTCTACAAGAATAGCTGGCTGGATTTTTACTCATATCTCTGTAACCTGCTCTCTCTAAAAAAAAACCTGTGAAGAGGAAAAAGGGGAAATCAACATTAAAAACATTAAAAAGCATGTTCTCAACCAATGTACTAAAGACTGAAAGTGCTGGAAGGCGACCTCATGTCATCAACAGAGAACTGAGAGGAATTTGGAAGACATCAATCGAAATCAGCGCATCGAATCCTGTACTCCAGATTGGTGCTATTGAACTGTTTTATCCCACCCTTAAAATCCAGGTTTTGTATGTCTTTTATATCTTGTTGTGTGTATGCGGGATTTTAGAAGGGGCAGAATTGAAGTTATAGAGTTAGAAGTTAACAGTTCATATTTCTTTCTTTTACCACTTGTTAAAGGCAATTTGTTTAATAAACAGTTATTTACTTATTAAGTTTACTAACCTGGTGCTCGTATTCTGTTAACCTAAATTAAACAGTTAGGTAGAATTGGGGCAATTTGGTGCTTTGATCAAGCTTTTCACATTTGTCGTGGCCCAGGGAGCAGTGGGGCTTGCGTATACAGCGCACTATCCCCAGTCAGTTGTGACACGGGTCACACCCTGTGTTTTTTTCCCTTCTGGATTGTCAGGAATGATCTTCATGTAGGAGGACACACTTCAATACCAATCCCAATCGGAATGTGATTTAATCCCCTCTCGTTTTCCACTGGTCTGTCCCACAGTCCTGTTCAGACACTCTGTGATGTGCAGCCTCTTTTTCAGGGACTCGTTGTGGGTGGAGCACTGCCTGAGATGTGAATCCACATGTCCCAAACCCCCAGACACAGAGTTTGAATATCTCGAGATTTTTTTCTAGTTCCGGAAAGGAACTTTATCTGCTCAAATTTACATTTAAAAAGACTTGCATTTATATAGTACTTCAAGCCACGTTATAGACAAAGAAGTAACTCTGAAGCGTGGTCATGGTTGTAGGAAACACGGCAACTAATTTTATGCAAACCAAACTCACACACAAATAACAATGTGACAATCGCCATTGTCACTGGTCAAATGAACATACCAACTAGGAGTCAATGACAGTCCGTGCAGTTCTGAGGGAGTGCCACACTGTCAGAGGTGTCGTCTTTTGGATGAGATGGTAAACTGAGGCTGCATGTGCCTGCTCTGGTGGGTGGCAAAGGTCACATAGCACCTTTTCAAAGAAGAGCAGCTAGTTCCCCCCAGTTCATAGTTTGTATGTTCGTTTGACCAATGACAACACGGAATGTCTGACCATTATCACATTGTTATTTTTGAGACTTTGTTTTGCATAAAATTAGTTGTTTCCTGCCTTTCAAAAATGTCCATGCTTCAAAGATGCTATAAAGCAGCTTGAAGGGCTATATAAATGCATGTCCTTTTAAATGTCAGTTTGAGAAGATAAAGCTCAATTCAGGAGCAGCGCCCTCCATTTGTCAGATATTAACCCATTCATTTAACATACCTATGGTCTCTTATAGTGTCCTTATGTCCTCTTCACAAATGAATTTCCGACCTAATTTTGTATCATCAGCAAATTTAGCAACTTTACCTATGAGCTCTTCATCCAAGTCATTTATATAAATTGTCAAAAGTTGAGGTGATGTTGATTGAGGGATAAATTTTGGCCAGAACACCGGCGATAACTCACTGCTCTTCTTTGAAATGATGCCAGTGAAATTTCTCATTAACATGAGCAGGCACATGCAGCCCCAGTTTATCATCTCATCTGAAAGACGTTATCGCTGACAATGTGGCACTCCCTCAGTGGTGCACGGAGTGTCAGCTTTGATTTTTCTGCTCAAGCTTTGGAGGAGGACTTGAACCCATAACCTTGCGACTCAGCTGGCCTTCGAGACTCTTTGCCATTCAATACAGATCATGGCTGATCTGACTGTAACCTCCAGGCGACACCCGGAAATATTTCACCCCCTTCTTTATCAATAATCTATCCACCTCTGCCTCAAAAACATTCAAAGGCTCTGCTTCCACTGCTTTTTCAGGATGGGATTTACAAAGACTCACTACCCTCTGAGAAAAAAAAAAATCTTCTCATCTGTCTGAAATGGGCGGCTCCTTATTTTTAAACAGTGGCCCCTCATTCCAGATCCTCCCACAATCGGAACCATCATATCCACATCCACCCTGTCAAGAACACACAGGATCTTTCAATCAAGTCGCCTCTTAATCTTCTAAACTGCAGCGGATATAAACCTAGTCTGTCCAATCTTTCCTCATAAAATAACTTGCACATTCCTGGTATTAGTCTAGTAAGCCTTCTCTGAATTGCTTCTAATGCATTTACATCCTTCCTTAAATAAGGAGACCAATATGGACACAGTGTTCCAGATGTGGTCTCACCAGTGTCCGGTTAAACTTTTAGATTTTCATTTATCCATGTTTCCATGACGCCATCGCAGTCATTGCGCGTGTGCACGGTTTCCACCTGTATCAAAAGGGTTTCAGTCAGTTGCAGGCGTCACAGTGAACCTTTCAAAGACAGTCATGATGCAACACCTGCCCCTTCACTTCCTCTCTCCTCACCGTCCAAGGGCCCAAACACTCCTTTCAAGTGAAGCAGCATTTCACTTGCATTTCCCCTAACTTAGTCTACTGCATTCGTTGCTCCCAATGCGGTCTCCTCTACATTGGAGAGACCAAACGCAAACTGGGCGACCGTTTTGCGGAACACCTGCGGTCTGTCCGCAAGAAAGACCCAAACCTCCCTGTCGCTTGCCATTTTAACACTCCACCCTGTTCTCTTGCCCACATGTCTGTCCTTGGCTTGCTGCATTGTTCCAGTGAAGCCCAACACAAACTGGAGGAACAGCACCTCATCTTCCGACTAGGCACTTTACAGCCTTCTGGGCTGAATATTGAATTCAACAACTTTAGATCTTAAACTCCCCCTCCCCCCATCCCCACCCCGTTTCTTTCCCCCCCCCCCCCATTTTTTTTTTCAATAATTTATATAGATTCTTCTTTCCCCACCTATTTCCATTGTTTTTGAATCTTAAACTAGAACCTTGTTGGTCTTTCCGCCCCACCCCCACTGGAGCTGTGCTTTGAGTATCCTGTCTTCCATTCTTGATTGGCACTTTTCTTGGACGGATGTCACCACCTTCAACACCTCTTTGACCCTTTTGTCTGTGACATCTTTTGATTATATGCTCATCTCCACAATCAAATCACCACACCCTCAATGTCTCTCTCCACCTCCCCCCCCCCGCCCCATCCCACCTTAAACCAGTTTATATTTCTCCCTTCTCCTAACTATGCTTCAGTTCTGCCGAAGGGCCATGAAGGCTCGAAACGGTAACTGATTTCTTCTCCGCCGATGCTGCCAGACCTGCTGAGTTTTTCCAGGTAATTCTGTTTTTCTTTCAAAGACAGTCATCGGTTTAGGTCATTTCTTTATTGGGGAATTGTTTCCTGCAGCACTGAGATTCTGTCAGCAGGTGGCAGTGGTGTGCTTTGTAACAATGAAAGACTTGCGTTCAGACAGGGTCTCAAACCATCCCAGAAACTTACCACCCGCAATGAATTTCCGCAAGTGCAGTCGCCATTTAACATGCAGCAAGATCCACAGAGAGAATATAAAAATAATAACCTGCTAAATTCTCTTTGGCGTTCTTTTGAGGGCAGAAGGATAACACCACTGCTTCTCTTTCCTGTCGCATCCGAAACATAGCGTGAAGCAGAAAAGACCTTGGTTTAAAATCTCACCTGAAAGGTAACACGTCTGACGATAAACAGAGCGAGCTCAATGTGGTATTTTGGAAGCGGAGCATTTAGCCTCTCGATTTTTGCGACCATTCAAAAAAGCATGTCTGATCCATACAAAATTATAATACTGTGGATGCTGGAAAGGTTGGGGACATTAGCGAGACTAAATGCTCTCCGCCCGATATTCACTTTCATTGACTTCAATGTTACAGAATATCCGCCCTGTCATATAACAGTCGGCAAATCTGATTCCACGACTTTACGACCCCACTGATTTCCAATATCACCCCGAGTATTGATTTGCTGCCGTGACTCTGCTCTTCCACACAATCGCTTCAAGTTTAAAGTCACTTGTTTTAAATTCATGGGCAGAACAATATTTCACTGCATAGCTGGTCTCTGAGCTTTATTCTGCTACTTTGCCGGGTCCTGGTCAGAAATTGGCTTTCACCTCAGTTGAATTCCAGCTGTGCTGTTGTCACCGTATTTGCTGCAGCTTTTTACTGAGATTGGATCTCAGGATCTTCCTCGGAGCTCCAGTGACCGCATTCCCATTGAACTGCTGCCAGCGAATGCATTTCCCTGTCTTCCATGTTAGCTCACATTGGTGGTGGCTTGTAGTATTGTCATTGGGCTAGTAACCTAGAGACAGTGCTCCGGATACCCGGGTTCGAATCGTAGCAGAGCAGATAGTGGAACTGGAATTCAATAGAACTCTGGAATTAAAAAGTCTAATGAAACTATTGCTGATTGCCGTAGAAAACCATCTGGTTCCTCAACTGGCTTGGTCTACATATGACTCCAGATCCACAGCAATGCGGTTCACTCTGAAATGGCCTTGCAGGCCACTCAATTGTATCCAACTGCTAAAAAGTCAATAACAAGGAATGCAAAGGCATGGTAATAGGCACCAGAAACGACGATGGCAAATGGGGTGAAAGCCTATCGGGGGGAGGCAGGATTGTGAGGTTGAGGTTACAATCAGATCAGCCACAAGGCTCAGTGGGCCGAATGGTCTACTCCTGCTTCTAATTCGTATCTAAGCCCAACCCTGTCGACTGTTAAAATCTTCCTTGTTAACATCTAGGGGCCTGTGTCAAAATTGGGGGAGCTGCTACACAGACTCGTCAAGCAACAGCTTGAAATAGTCATCGGAATCAAACCTTGCCTTCCCCATCCCTGGTTATGTCCTATCCCATCGGCAGGACAGACCCAGCAGAGGTGGCGGCACATTGGTATACAGTCTGGAGGGAGTTGCCCGGAAAGTCCTCAACATTTATTCCGACCCCCATGAAGTCTCATGACAACAGGTCAAAGGTGGCCAAGGAAGCCGCCTGCTGATTATCACGTGTCACAACCCCCAACCTCAGCTGATGAATCAGCACTTGGAGGAACCACTGAGGGTGGCAAGGGTGCAAAATGTACTTTGGATTGGGGACTTCAATGTCCATCACCAAGAGTGGCTCAGTAGCACCACCACAGTCCGAGCTGGCCGAGTCCTCAATGACTTACCTGCTAGAATGGGTCTGCGGTGGGAGGTGAGGGAACCAACAAGAGGGAAAAACATAATTGACCTGATACTCACAAACCTGCTTGCTACAGATGCATCTGTCCATGACAGTATTGATAGGAATCGTCACTGCACAGTCGTTGGAGATGAAGTCCCACCTTCACATTGAGGATATCCTCCATTCTGATGTGTGGCACTACCACTGTGCTAAATGGGTTACATTTCGAATAGGTCTAACAATTCAAGACTGGGCATCCAAGAGGCATTGTGAGCAATCTGCAGCAGCAGAATGGTATTCAACCATGATCTCTAACCTCATGGCCCGACATATTCCCCATTCTACCACCACCACCAAGACAGCAGAAAACCCTGGTTCAATGAAGAATGCAGGAGGGCATGCCAGGAGCAGCACCAGGCACACCTGAAAATGAGGTGCCAACCTACTTGAGCTACAACAGAGGACTAAACATCATAAGTAGCAAAAGAGGTAAGTCACTCCATGACCAATGGATCAGATTTAAGCTCTGGAGTCCTGCCACATTCAATCGTGACTAGTGGTGGACAATTAGATAGTTCACTGGAGGAGGGGGCTCCACAAATATCCCTATCCTCAATGATGGGGGAGTGCAGTTCATCAGGGAAAAATATAAGGCTGAAGCATTCGCAGTAATCTTTAGCCAGAAGCACCAAGAGGATGATCCATCTCGGCCTCTGCCAGAGACCCCCAGCATCACAGGTGCCAGTCTTCAGCCAATTCGATTCACTCCACGTGCTATCAAGGAATGGCTGAAGGCGCAGGAAACTACAAATGCTATGGGCCCTGACAATTTTCCGACAATGGTGCTGAAGGCTCATGGTCCAGAACTTGCCGTACCCCTAGCCAAGTGGTTCCAGGACAGCTACAACACTGGCATCTACCCGACAATATGGGAAATTGCCCTATTATGTCCTGCACACAAAAAGCAGGACAAATCCATCTGCCAATTATCGCCTCATCAGTCTACACACGGCCATCAGTAAAGTGATGGAAAATGGTCACCAACAGTGCAATCAAGCAGCACTTACTCAGCAATAACCTGTTCACTGATGCCCAGTTTGATTCCGCCAGGGTCAGTCAGCTCCTGACCTTATTACAGCCTTGGTTCAAACATGGACAACAAGCTGAACACCAGAGGTGAGGTGAGAATAACTGCCGTTGACATCAAGGCAGCATTTGACCAAGTGTGGCATCAAGGGACCCTAGCAAAACTGAAGTCAATGGGAACACTCCCAGCTGGTTGGAGTCATGCCTAGAACAATGAAAGATGGTTATGGTTGTTGGAGGTCAGTCAGCCCAGTTCCAGAGCAGCACTGCAAGAGTTCCTCAGGGTAGTGCCCTAGGCCCAACCATTTCAGCTGCCTGATAAATGACCTTCCTTCCATCATGAGGTCAGAAGTGGGGATGTTCGCTGATGATTACACAATGTTCAACACCATTCGTGGCTCCTCAGGTACTGAAACAGTCCATATCCAAATGAAGCAAGACCTGGATAATGTCCAGGTCTGGGCTGATAAGTGGTAAGTAACATTCACGCCACACAATTACCAGGCAATGACCATCTCCAACAAGAGAGAATCTAACCAACACCCCTTGACTTTCAATGACATTGCCATCGCAGAATCCCCCAATATCAACGTCCAAGGGGGTTACCATTGACCAGGAAGTGAAATGAACCAGTCATATAAATGCTGTGGCTGCAACAGCAGTCAGACACTATGAATCCTCTGGTGAGTAACTGACCTCCTGACTCCCCAGAGCCTGTCCACCGTCGACAAGGCACAAGTCAGGGGTGTGATGGAATACTCTCCACTTACCTGGATGAATGCAGCTCCAACAACACTCATGCAGCTTGACAACATCCAGGGCAAAGCAGTGCCCTTGATTGGCACCACATCCACAAACATTCACTCCTCCACCACCGATGCACAGCACCAGCGGTGTGTGCCATCTACAAGGTGCACAGCAGAAACTTGCCAAGGCTCCTTTGGTGGCACTTTCTTAACACATGACCATGAAGGAGGACAAGGGCAGCAGATACATGGGAACACCACAACCTGGAAGTTCCTCTCCAAGCCACTTACCAGCCTGATTTGGAAACATGACGCTGTTCCTGTCGCTGCATCAAAATCCTAGAACACCCTCCCTAACAGCACTGCGGGTGTACTAAACCATATGGACTGCAGCGTTTCAAGACGGCAGTTCACCACCATCTTCTCAAGGGCAACTGGGTAGGGGCAATAAATGCTGGTGTAGCCAACGACACCCAGTTCCCATAAATTAATAAAATAAAAATCTCTAGGGTCTCCTCTGAACGCCATTCACCATGGACACTGTCGATTTTCTGTGAAGAATCACTAATTCTTCAATCACAAAAAGTTTCGACTCCACAGTTTCAGCTCAGCCTTTGCCTCATTCAGCACTTGAAAAAAAACTTATTTTTGTTATCTTCTGTTCGGATTGCAACCTTCTCCAACATATGGGTACAAAGACCCTCTGGATCCTATCTTCACTTCGCTTCACTCCAACACTAACTCACCTTCAGATTTCACCATTTACCATGTATTCACGATGCACTCTGGCCTTACCCTCCCTGACACCGAATGATCTGCCCTCAGCAAAGGCCTCAGCTTCATCCCATCACACCTGCACTCCAATGAATTTGATCTTGGAAACGCTTTGAGATCTTCTTCAGTCATCTCCACTCTGTGCCCATTTCTTTTGCAAGGAGACTTCCTGCCACTCAGTGGAACATGTTACCCGCCTCTAAAGTGGCCACCTAGACACTTCCATCTGGCCTCTGACCCGCCGTATAATTTTCATTGGCATGGAACTGGCGTGACATCAGCTGTCTCTAATTTTCTCTTTCCCTCACTCACCAACCTATCTCCCTCTGAACTTGCAGCGCTTGGTTCTGTCAAGCCCATTCATAAAATCGCCATCAAGCCTGTTGACAACGATGATGCTGATGTTGTCTGACATATTGACCTCCACCTAGCAGAGCCTGAAAACCAACTCCCTGAAACTTCTTCTTACCTCCGCTAAGCCATGACCCCATGATCAAACATCAAGCCAATGCATCTGGGACAACACTGACCTCATCTCCTCTGGAGATCCTCCCTCTACAGTCTCCAGCCTTATAGTCCTGCAACCACAACAGCCCACTTCTACCTCCTTCCCAAAATCTACAAGAGGATTACCCTCATTGATCTATTGTTTCAGGCTGTCCCTGTCCCACTGAACTGAGGCCTACCTATTTTGCCACTATTTCTCCCTCCCCTTGTGGAGTCTCTTCCAACCTACATCAGTGACTCTTCCATTGTTCTACATCACTCCAACTGTTTCCAGTTTCCAGATCCTGTTGTCTCTTCTTCGCCACGGACATCCAATCTTTGCAGGTCCATCTCCCACCAAGATGGCCTGAGAGATTTCCACTTTGCCCTGGAATGGAGGCCCAACCGATCCCATTAATCATCACCCTCCTTCACCAGGCTGAACTTGTTTTCACATTGAACAACTTCTTCTTCAACTCCACTCACTTCCTGCAAATCAAAGTTGTTTCTATGGGTTACCCCCAAGTGCATTTTATATGCCTGACTTTTTGTGGATGATGTGGAATACTCCTTGTTTCAGTCTCACAGGCTCCTTCCCTCATTCCTATTCCAGGATATCGCCGCCTTCAGATTAAATTTCATTGTTTTGATTTGAATTTCCACCTTTTTCTCACCTTCACCTGGTCCATCTCTTCCCTTCCCTTCCTTGATTTCTCTACCTCCCCTTCTGAAGATAGGCTACAAACAATATGCATCACCAGTCCACTAACTCCCACACCTACCTTGACTACACTTCCTCACAATCCGCTTCCTGTATGGACTCTATTCCGTTCTCCAAGTTTCTCCATTTCATCTGTTCAGAAAATAGAACCATGTATATTAGCTCTTCCAACATGTCTTCCTTTTTCCTCAACTAAGGATAGCCTCTCTACTCCCCATCCAGCCGCCACCCCTACCCCCACCCCCACCTCCATCGTCGTTGACAGGGCCCCCCACCGTCTCTGATCTATTTCATGCCTTTCTTCTTTGATCCCTTCCTCTCCCTCCCTTAACATCACTAGATTTCTCCCTGTCTTCACCTTCCACCCCTCTCGTCTCCATATTGAACCATCATTCTCCACTATTTCCACCACCAGGAGTGTGATGCCACCACCAAATAATATTTCACTGTCTTCCCCTTTTATTATTCCGAAGTGTCTGTTTCACCTGCAAAGTTCTGGTCCATTCCAGCCCCAACATCCCCTCTCTTTCCTACAGCACGTTTCCATGCAAACACAAGAAATGCAACACCTGCCCTTTTACATCCTCCCTTCTCACCATTCAAAGCCCCAAAAGCTCCTCCTAAGTGAAGCATCAATTTACTTGTACTCCTTCCAATGTATTATATTTTACTTGGTGCTCATGATGCGGTTGCCTCTACATTGACCACACTCAGACTGGGTGACCATCTTGTGGAAAAGCTTCATTCGCTCTGCAGGCATGACACTGAGCTTCCTGTTGCTTGTCATTTTAATTCCCCGTCTTGCTCCCACTCTGGTCTTTCTGTCCCTGGCCTGTTACAGTTTCCAATGAACTCAAAACAAGCTCGAGAAACAACACTCCATATTTAATCTCAGCTCCCTACAGCAACACTGAGTTGAACAAATTTACATCATAACCTCTGCCTGCATTTTGTGCCCTTTTAGGCGGCTGTTATCCCTCCATTCACACCCCATTTCAACACATCCCTTGTATCTTTACAGTGCCCATTACCAGAAAACCTTCTGTCATCAATCCTACCACGACCTACCTACAGGGTTGCCGGGGGGGCGTTCCTTGCTGTGATCTAATTGCCCGATATGTCTCGCTACATTGCAACAGTGACTATATTGCAAAAGCATTTCCTGGGTCTTACAAGTATTTTCGGACGACTCGATTTCGTGAAAGGCGCTAAATAAATGCGCTAAATGAATTTTTCTTTCTAGCGGTTAATTCAAATGGAATCTGACGGCCCAAATCCCTCTAAAGCTCTTCCCAGCGCCTGTTATCAAAATAATTCCTTAACATTTATGGTAATTGATATTTTAGGGTGAGCGGCTACAATCATTAACAGAATTCAGTTTATGGATCGGGATTTACACCATGTTTCTCTGAATAGTTTATAACCGTCAGCAAGTTCCTCTGGAGCAAAGTGCGATATAATCTTAAACCTCGCCCATTTCCGCCTCCTCCCTCTCTCCAATCTCTCTCTCCACCCACTGCCAACTCTCCATGGACTTTCACTTTCTCTGGCTGGGTTCAATCATTCTCCATTTTCTAAACCTGTGCATCGCTCCCACCACTCTCTGCCTTGTTTTCCAATGTAAAAGACTACGGCACATAGTTTAGTCATAAGAATAACTACCCGAGCATTGAGATGAATTTCGTCGACAAATCCGTGATCTGAAGGTGTTCGACAGCGCAGTAAAGTCGAAACTGAAACCGGATTGAATCAGCAGTTGTTGAGTGTGAACATGGCTTCTAAACAGCAGGGAGAAAATTTCACAGAGGATTTAAATTGTCCAATTTGTCTTGATTTCTTTACCAATCCGGTAATACTGGATTGTGGACACAACTTCTGCCGCTCCTGTATCACCCAGTGTTGGGAAAAGGAGGTAAACTCCTGCCCGGAATGTAGAGAGCAGTTTCCGGAAATAAACCTCAGGGTAAATCGGGCCTTAGCGAATCTGGCCGAGAAAGCTCGAAAATTACACCTCGATCCGAAAGAGAAGGAAAGTAAACTTCACTGTGAGGAACATCAGGAAGAACTGAAGCTGTTTTGTGAAACTGACAAGAAATTGATCTGTTTGATTTGTCGAGATTCGCGGGAACACAAATCTCACGACTTTATGCCGATTAAAGAAGCTGTTGAAATCTACAAGGTAAAAGGGAAAATATTTTCTAAGCTGATAGTTTTATCACATTTTCATGGTCTAACACTTCCATTCTGTGATTTTCTCTCCCAATCCCAGGATCAGCTGAAATCTTCCTTAGATTCTCTCACAGAGAAGAAATCGGCGGTTCTAGAAACGGAACAGAAACAGAAACAGAAGATTTCCGAAGTTAGGGTAAGGTCTCCCTGTGCTGATTTTCTGGGATCTCGGTTAGTTTTGTTCCCTTTATCGCGGGACATTAATTATGTTTCATCTTCCATTTGTTAGGAACAGTCGAGCAGTCTGCAGACCCACATCACATCCGAGTTCACTAAAATGCACCAGATTCTCACTGAGAAAGAGCAGCGTTTACTCAGAGATCTCAGGGAAGAAGAGGAGAGGATTCTAGAACCAATGGAGAAAAACCTTCGAGAGATTCAGGAGAATTTAAATTCTATTGAGGAGAAGCTCTCAAACTTTCAGAAACAGATGGTGCAAAAAGACGAGTTGATATTTTTGAAGGTGAGGGAACATATTGCGGGTCAGTTCAATGAGACTTCGCACAGTCACAAAATAACTGATAACAAATAAATATAGAATGTACGGAAAAAATAAAAACGGAGTTAAACAAATTTCTGTCTGTTTCGTGGCAATTCTGCGGTCTCCCCGAAATAATCGGCTTCCACATTGTCTGCAGATTCCCGGGAATACTTGTAACCTCCCGAGAATGAGTTTTCTTGATCTTCTCACTTGCTTTGTGATTATTTCCGTGTTGCCAAGTTTAATTTTCTCCTGGACGCCTATTTCGATCCAGTTACAGCTCATGTTGTGTGTGTGTGGGTCTGTCTGGTACGGTGTGTGAGAGTTACTGTGTCTGTGAGAGGGACTGAAGTTGAGTTCCAGTTTATTTGACTCTCCACAATCTTCCTTCCAAAATGTATCACTTTACACTTCCGAGTTAAATCTCATCTGCTTTGAGTCTGCTCATTTCACCAGCCGCCCTGTTGATGTCCTCCTGAACTGTGTGCAGGTCAACTCATTACAGAAAGGATGTAATTGCATTAGGACACAGAGGAGATTTACGAGGATGTGACCAGGACTAGAAAAATGCAGCTATGAGGAAAGATTGGATAGACTGGGGCTGTTCTCCCTGCAACAGAGGAGGCTGAGGGGAGATTTGAGACATACAGAATTGTGAGGGGCCTGATATTGTGGGTGGGGAAGGGCCTATTTACATGCCAGAGAGGTCAGTGATGAGGGGGCACAGGTTTAAAGTTTTGGATAGAAAGATGAGAGGGGAGATGAGGAAAAACTTTTACACCCAGAGGGTTGTGGGATCTGGAACTCACTGCCTTAAAGGGTAGTAGAGGCAGAAACCCTGAACTCATTTAAAAACTGCCTGAATATTGACATCAAGTGCTGTAACCTGCAGGGCCGTGGACCAAATGGTGCAAAGTGCGATTAGGCTGGGTGTTTTTTTCCATCTGGCGCAGACACGATGGGCCAAGTGGCCTCTTTCTGTGCCGTAAACTTTCTATGATTCTAAATCTGTGACTTTGCTCCTCACTGTTCATGATTCATTTCTTTCAGGAGGAAGCTTGTCGGAAGAGAAGGTAGGACATGCTCTCTACTGAAATTCTGCACAGTTTGGTAAAATAACTCAGAAAGGTTTTGTTATGATTTCTTTTCTAGTTACCATCGCAACATTAAAGGGTCATTCATCGGGCGACAATAACTCTGCTTATGGTTTAAGCAGTAGTCTTTTATTAAAATGACAAACTTTATTCCAGCCGTTAGATGAGATTTCATATAACTGGTCTACATTATTGTATTAAATTACAAGATGCCATTCAATCCTGAAGTGCTCACTTGCAGGCTGCAGACTGCTGTTAGTGTGGCTGTGACCTTCCGACTGAACCTGAGAGAGCCACACCACCCATGTTTCCATGGTGTCGACCATCCATGTCCCTGCAAGGCTCCTGATCAACCCGGGAGAGTCATATGTTAATGGGGGAATGGGTTTTGTTTTTATTCCAATATAGAATCTTGATCTGTATCCTTAACACCAGCAAAACAGACCCAGCAGATGTGGCGGCACTGTGGGATAAACCTTGGAGGGAGTTGCTCTGGGAGTCCATAACATTGACTCCAGAGCCCATGAAGCCTCATGGCGTCAGGTCAAACATGGACGAGGAAATCTGCTGATTATCTTGTACCCACCCATCCGCCACACCTCAGCCCCTCACCCTTGCCTCAGCTGATGAATAAGCACTCCTCCACATTGAACTTCACTTGGAGGAAGCACTGAGTGGCAAAGGAGTAGAATGTACACTGGATAGGATTCAGTGTCCATCACCAAGATTGGCTCGGTCGTGGAACTACCTCCCTAGAGCACTGTGAGCGTACCTACACCACATGGACTGCAGAAGTTCAAAGAGGCAGCTCACCACCACCTTATGAAGGGCAATTAGGGGGGCAATAATGCTGGCCTCACCAGCGCTGCCCACATCTCATTCATTGATAAAAAACAATTTGCCACTACTGGCCGAGCTGGATATGCCCCAAAGGACATAGCTGCTAGACTGGGTCTGTGGCAGGTAGTGAGGGAACCAACAAGAGGGAAAAACATACTTGACCTCTTCCTCACTAATCTGCCTGCTGAGCATCCATCTGTCCATGGCTGTATCAGTAGGAGTGACCACCACACAGTCTTTGTGGAGGTGAACTCCTGCCTTCAGATTGAGGATGCCCACACACAAGACTGGGCATCCATGGAGCGTTGTGGACCATCAGCAGCAGCAAAATTGTACTCAACCACACTCTGTAACTTCGTGGCTCGGCATATCCCCAACTCTACCCTTACCACCAAGCCATGGCATTGACCCTGGTTCAATGAAGGCCCAGATTTTCCGGCCCTGTCGCTGCTGCGACCCACCGTGGGCAAGGCAGCAGCCCAGCCACAAGTCCATTGACTGGCGATGGGACTGGAAGATCGTGGCGGCGGGCAGGTGTGGAAAACTCCGCCTTTTCAGGAGGGCATGCCAAGAGCAGCAGCATTTATACCTAAAAAGGAGGTGTCAACATGGTGAAGCCAGGACTCAGGACGACTTACATGTCAGACAGCGTAAGCCACATGCGATAGACACAGCTAAGCGATCCAACAACCAATGGATCAGATGTAAATTGTGCAGCTATGGCCCTTCCAGCCATGCATGGCGTTGGACAATTAAATAACTAATTTGGGGAGGAGTCTCCACAAATATCCCCACCCTCAATGATGTGGGAACCCATCACATCATTGCAAAAGATTAAGGATGAACCTTTTGCTACAATCTTTAGCCAGATGTGCCCAGTGGATGATCCATCTCAGCCATCTCCAGAAATTCCCTGCCTACAAGTCTTCAGCCAATTCGATTCATTCCATGTGACATCAAGAAACGGCTGAAGGCACTGTTTCCTGCAAAGCTATGGGCCCTAACAATATTCTGGCAATAGTACTGAAGACTTGTGCTCCAGAACGTCCTGCGCCCCGAGCCAAGCTGTTCCAGTAAAGCTACAACACTGGCATCTACCTGGCTATGTGGAAAATTGCCCAGGTATTTCCTTTCCACAAAGAGCAGGACAAATCTGGCCTGGCCAATTACCACCCCATCAGTCTACTCTCCATCATCAGTAAAGTGTTGGAAGGGGTCATCAGCAATGATATCAAGAGGCACTTGCTTAGCAATAACCTGCTCACTGACGCTAAGTTTGGGTTCCACCACAGTCACTCAAATCCTGACCTCATTACAGCCTTGATTCAATCATGGACAAAAGAGCTGAACTCCTTAGGTGAGGTGAGAGTGACTGCCTTTGACATCGTGGCCTAACTTGACCGAGTATGGCACCAAGGAGCCCAAGCGAAACTGGAATCAATGGAAATAAGGGGGGAAACTCTCCGGTGGTTGGAGCCATATCGAGCACAAAGAAAGATGGTTGTAGTTGTTGGAGGTCAATCATCTCAGCTCCAAGGCATCACTGCACGAGTTCCTCAGCCCATCCATCTTCAGCTGCTTCATCAATGACACTCCTTCCATCATAAAGTCAGAAGTGGGGATGTTTGCTGATGATTGCACAATGTTCAACACCATTCACGACTCTTCAGATACTGAAACAGTCCATGTCCAAATGCAGCAAGACTAAACAATATGCAGGTTTGGGCTGACAAATGGCAAATAACATTCGGGCCATAGAAGTGCCAGGCAATGGCCGTCTCCAACATGAGAAAACCTAACCATTGCCCCTTGATGTTCAATCATTTCCATTACCATTGCTGAATCGTGCGCTTGCACACAAACAGGAGAGAGAGCTCATCGTGAGTGAGATACAGCCAGAGTGAGTATGGATATTGGCAATTTGGTGCACAGTGGGAATTCGGTGCATAGGGAAAAAGGTGCTCTTTGCATGTTTATTTGGATATTCAACTTCTTAAATCTTCAAAGAGTGGTCTTGTCCTGCTGCAGCAGTAGAGTCTACAAGGGAAAGGAATGATTGGTAAGTAGTGGGTCAGGTCAGGTAAGTATTTACTACTTTAATCGCTTCTAGTTTAAGGTCTTTTTGTGGTTTATACTTTGTATATACTACAGTAACGAAGATCAGGAAAGAAGGGCCCCAGAGTAATTGATTGAAAGGTTTAATTTAAAGGGATAAGACATGGCAGGAGAGCTCAAGCCATGGTGTGCTCCTCGTGCTCCATGTGGGAAGCAGGGGACATTTCCAGTGCCCGGGACCAGCATGTGTGCATGAAGTATGTCCAGCTGCAGCTCCTGGAATCTCGGGTTTCAGAGCTGGAACGGCGGCTGGGGACGCTGTGGAGCGTCCGCGTGTCTGAGAGCATTGTCGATAGCACGTTTAGAGAGGAGGTCACACCTCAGCTGAAGGGACTTGAGGAAGAAAGAGAATGGGTAACCACCAGGCAGTCGAAGAGAAACAGGCAGGTAGTTCAGGAATCCCCTGGGGTCCCGCTCGCAAATTGCTATTCCATTTTGGAGGCTGATGAGGGCGCTGGTTCCTCCAGGGAGTGCGGACAGAGCCAAGCGTCTGGCACCACAAGCAGCCTGTCTGTAAAGGAGGGGAGGAAGAGCAGTAGTAATAGGGGATTCTATAGTCAGGTAAACAGATAGGTGCTACTGTGGCCGTCAACGTGACTCCAGGATGGTATACTGCCTCCCTGCTGCCAGGGTCCGGCATGTCACTGATCAGCTGCAGGGCATCCTGAAGGTGGAGGGTGATGAGGCAGAGGTCATGGCACAGTTTGGTACCAACGACATAGGTAGAAAGAGGGATGTGGTCTTGCATCAAGAATTCAGGGAGTTAGGCAGTGGACTAAAAAACGAGACCTTTCAGGTTGTAATCTCTGGATTACTCGCAGTGCCACGTGCTAGCGAGCTCGAAAATAGGAGAATAGCACAGATGAATATGTGGCTTAAGATTTGGTGCAGGAGGGAAAGTTTTAGATTCCTGGATGACTGGGACTGTTTCTGGGGAAGGTGGGACACGTACAAGCGGGACGGTCTACATCTGAACCAAAGCGGGACTAACATCCTTGCGGGTGGGTTTGCTAGTGCTGTTGGGAGGAGTTTAAACCAATTCGGCAGGGGGAGGGGACACAGAATGTTAGCCGGATAGGGACACATCATAATCCAGTAAAACAATCAAGTCTGAGGGAGGACAGCTGCATTACGTTTCAAGGGAGTAAGGCAAGGCTGGATGGCGTCTACTTTAATGCCAGGAGTATTACAGGTAAAAAGGATGAGTTAAGGGTGAGCATTGACACGTGGAATGGTGATATAGTAGCCATTGCTGAGACGTGGTTGAGTGAGGGAAAGGATTGGCAGTCAACCTTCCGGGGTATAGAATATTCAGGCGAGGCAGGGGAGGGGGTAAAAGAGGAGGAGCCATTGCATTATTAGTTAAGGAGTCAGTTACTGCAGTAAGGAGAGATGATATCTTGGAGGGGGCATCGAATGAAACTTTGCGGGTAGAGCTTAGGAATACAAAAGTGGCAGATACATTGTTAGGTTTTCCAGATAGTCAGCGGGAAATTGAGGAGCAAATATGTGCACAATTTGCGGAGGTGTATAAAAATAATAACAATAGGGTAATTATATTAGGTGATTTCGACTTTCCCAACATTAATTAGGATAGACATAGTGTTAAGGACTTGGATGGAGTGGATTTCTTGAAAAATGTACAGGAGAACTTTTTAGGTTAATATGTAGAGGGTCCAACAAGGGATGGCGCAGTGCTGGACCTAAATCTGGGGAATGAAGCCAGACCGGTGGCTGAGGTGGTGGTGGGGGAGCATTTTAGTGATAGCGACCACTACATGGTACAGTTTAAGTTTATAATGGACAAAGAAATAGACAAGTTGCAAAAAAATGGTTTGGATTGGGGGAGAGTGGATTTTCGTAAAATAAGGCAGGATCTGGCCAAGGTAAACTGGGAACAGCTACTTGTCGGGAAATCTACAGAGGAGCAGTGGGGGGCGTTGTAAATGGAAATAGGGACTCTACAGGCTCAACATGTTCCCTCTAGGGTGATAGGAAGGAGTAACGAGCCCAGAGAACCATGGATGACCTGAGATATTCAGGATATGATGAGAAGGAAAAGAGAGGCTTTTAGGAGGTACAAGGGAAGCAAATCAGTGGAGGCATTAATGGAGTACAGACAGTGCAGGGTGGAGCTTTATAAAGCAATTAGGAGAGCAAAGAGGGGATATAAGAAAGCTCTGGCTGGTAAAAGTAGGGAAAATCCCAAGATATTCTATAAGTGTATCAATGGGAAGAGGATAACCAGGGAAAGAGTAGGGCCAATAAGGGACCAAGGGGGTAATCTATGGGTGGAGCCAGAGGACATCGCTAGAATGTTGAATGAATACTTCACGTCCGTCTTCACCCAAGAGAATGAAGATGAAGGTATTGAGCTCGGTGAGAGAGACTGCGAGGTTCTTAAGCAAATTGATATAGGGAGTGACAAAATATTGGAGGTGTTTGCAAGCTTAAAAGTGGACAAATCTCCAGGTCCAGATCATTTGTGTCCCAGACGGCTGAGGGAGGCAAGGGAAGAGATCGCAAGGGCTCTGACCCAAATTTTTAATTCCTCTCTGGCCACAGGGGAGGTTCCTGAGGACTGGGGAACAGCTAATGTGGTTCCGCTCTTTAAGAAGTGTTGTAGAGAAAAGCCAGGGAACCACAGGCCAGTGAGTCTCACGTCAGTGGTAGGGAAACTATTGGAGAAATTTCTGAAGGAGAGTATCTATCTCCACTTGGAGCAGCAAGGTTTGATCAGCGATAGTCAGCATGGCTTTGACAGAGGGAAGTCATACCTTACAAATTTGATTGAATTTTTTGAGGAGGTGACCAGGTGTGTAGAGGAGGGTCGTGCAGTTGATGTAGTTTATATGGATTTCAGCAAAGCCTTTCACAAGGTCACACATGGGAGACTTATAAAGAAGGCAAATGCACATGGGATACACGGTAATTTGATAAGTTGGATTCAAAATTGGCTTAGTTGTAGGAGACAGAGGGCGATGACAGAAGGATGCTTTAGTGACTGGAAGCTAGTGTCCAGTGGTGTGCCACAGGGATCTGTGCTGGATCCCCTATTATTTGTCATTTATATAAACAACATAGATGACTATGTGTGGGGTACGATTAGTATGTTTACGAATGACACAAAGATTACCCAGGTGCTTAACAGTGAGGTTGAGTGTCTTGGGCTACATGAAGATATAGACGGGCTGGTCAAATGGGCAGATGGAATTTAACCCTGAAAGATGTGATGTGATACACTTTGGAAGGAGTAATTTGACAAGGAAGTATTCAATGAACGGCATGACACTATGAAGTTCTGAGCAACAAATGGACCTTGGCGTTTGTGTCCATAGATCTCTGAAGGGGGAGGAGCATGTTAGTGGGGTAATGAAAAAGGCATATGGGACACTTGCCTTTATCAATCGAAGCATAGATTACAAAAGTTGGGAAGTCATGTTGGAATTGTATAGAACCTTGGTGAGTCCACAGCTGGAGTACTGTGTGCAGTTCTGTTCACCACATTATAGGAAGGATGTTATTGCACTGGAGGAGATGCAGAGAAGATTCACCAGGATGTTGCCTGGGATGAAACATTTAAGTTATGAAGAGAGGTTGGATAGACTTGAGTTGTTTTCGTTGGAGCAGGGAAGACTGAGGGGGCGACCTGATCGAGGTGTACAAGATTATTAGGGGCATGGACAGGGTAGATAGGGAGCAGCTGTTCCCCTTAGTTGAAGGAACAGTCTCAAGGGGTCATAAGATCAAGTTGAGGGGCAGGAGCTTTAGGGGGAATATGAGGAAAAGGTTTTTTATCCAGAGGGTGGTGACGGTCTGGAATGCACTGCCTGGGAGGGTGGTGGAGGCGCGTTGCCTCAGATCCTTTAAAAAGAACCTGGATGAGCACTTGGCACGTCATAACATTCAAGGCTATGGGCTATGTGCTGGTGAATGGGATTGGTAGGTAGGTCAGGTGTTTCTCACGTGTCGGTGCAGACTCGATGGGCCGAAGGGCCTCTTCTGCACTGTGTGATTCTGTGATTCCCCCAATATCACCATCTTGGGGGTTAGAATTGACCAGAAACTGAACTGGATTAGCTGTGTAAATACTGTGGCTACAAGGGCAGTTCAGAGACTAGGAATCCAGCGGTGACTAACTCGCCTCCTGACTCCCCAAAGCCTGTCCACCATCCAGAAGACAAAAGTCAGGAGTGTGATGGAATACTTTCCACTTGCCTGAATGAGTGCTGCTCCAATAACATTCGAAAAGTTTGACACCATCCAGGACAAAGAAGCCCACTTGTTTGGCATCTCATCCACAAACATTAATTCTCACCAACACTGACGAACAGTGGCAGCAGTATGTACCATCTACAGGATGTACTGCAGGGCCTCACCAAGGCTCCTTAGACAGCACCTTCCAAACCCACAACTGCTGATGGACAAGGGCAGCAGAAGCATGGGAACACCACTACCTGAAAGTTCCCCTCCAAGCCTCACACTATCCGGACTTGGAAATATATCATCGTTCCTTCACTGTCACTGGGTCAAAGTCCTGGAACTCCCTCCCTAACAGCACCATGGCTGTACCTACAACATGTGGACTGCAGCGGTTCAAGAATGCAGCTCACCACCGCCTTCTGAAGGTGCAATATGGCGTTGGCAATAAATGCTGGCATAGCAGTGAAGGCCACATCCCATGAATGAATTAGAAAAATCAACACAGCAGCTGAAACTTGTTTTAAGATATACAGCAAAACTGACACCGAACCACAAGGAGATATTAATACCAATAACGGAGGTATGTTTTAAAGCGTATTAAAGGAAGAAAGAGGGATAGAAAGGCAGAAAGCTTTCAGAATTTCAGAGTTCAGGGCCTTGGCAGCTGAAGGTCCACCTGCCAATTGTGGAGTGATTAAAATCAGGGATATTCAAGAGGCCAGAAGTAGAGGAGCGCAGGTGTCTCGGAGAGTTGCGTAGACGTTTTCAGCCATTGCCTTTACTCTACAAGCTTTGTTTGTAATACAGCAGGTGGACAGGCTAAATGTTTATCTTCTCCTGTGATTTGTCATATCCCGGTAACTGAACTGTTATGGGCTATGGGCCTTTTTCAGGACATGGGTATTTCCATGCTCTGCCCTTGCATTTCATGTCTAAAATCATGCCTAAGGTGTTCTAATACGATGAATTTATAACAGAAACTGTTTCATATTTATAGGATTAGTGATGACGGTTATGAGCTCTCAGTGTCTGATGCTGCCCTGACTATCGGAAAGTTCAAAGGTCCTCTACAGTACACAGCGTGGAGGGAAATGATAAACTCCATCAACCCCGGTAAAACTCCTATATTAATTTTCTTGATCATAGGCCCCAGATTAAACACTCACATCGCCGGTTGTTAATCCCTAGAGACTCTCCATTCTTATATTTTTTATTCTGTGGTTTCCTCTGGGTAAGTGTCTGAAGCCATCAGCACTGTGTGTCAAAGCAGTGAAGGGATCTGTGTAACCAGACGAATAGAGCACGGATCTCAGGATGTGAAATAGAATTTGTAGAGGAGATTGGACTGGAATTCTGGGAACATTTTTCATCAATGTATAATCAGGAAGTCATGCAGACTTTGAAGAGAATGTGTGAAAAGAGAGCGAATGCGTGAAGTGGAATTAAACTCCTTAGTCACGAGAAAGTGAGTCTGCACTGGAAAAGGGAGGACACCAGGGGTTTTATCCAAGTGTTCGAGATTGAAACAGTACAGAGGGGATAAACATTCATAGTTTTCACACAATCACAGAGTCTGCATCAATGTAAGGATAACGTCAAATTTAGAAAAGGGAGGGGACACAGCCCTTTGGGTTGAACGAGGTTGATTTTTTGAGTGACCCCATTGATCGAGCAGGTAGTGAAACAGTGAACCCACTTCTCTGTCTACGAACTTGATAAGAAGCCAAATCCATTCTGAGGGTTGAGCTGCAGTATAATGTCATTGTCCAGTTTGTCATAGGTCTGTTGTGTGGAAAGGTGCTCGGTGGTCCTTGTTAGACAGAGGTGGGCGGGGGTGTGGGAGAATCAAGAAATCCGATGTTCCTCCAGTGAGGGGTTGTGGTAGTGTGATCATCGTAAGGTCATAAGAAATAGGCGTAGGAATAAGCCATTTGGCTCAACCTGCTCTGCCATTTGATACGATCATGGCTCATGTGACTGTGGCCCTAACTGCCCTTTTTTTCCTGTCCCCTGTAGCCCTTCACTCCACTATCGATCAAAAATCTGTCTAATTTAGCCCTGACTAAATAAAACAACTTCGTCTCCATTGCTCTCTGTGGAAGAGAATTGCAAAGGCTAACATCCCTCCAAGAGAAGAAATTCCCTCTCATCTCTGTCTTAAAAGGGAGACAGACCCCTTATTTATAAACTATTTCCCCTGCTTCTAGATTCCCCCGCTAGTGGAAACACCCTCTTAGTATGTCCCCTGTCAAGCTCCCTCAGAATCATATATGCTTCAATAAGATCACCTCTGATTTTTCTAAACATCAAGAGTACAGGCCTAATCTGCTGAACCTTTCCTCAAAAGACAACTCCTTCATCCCAGGAATCAGCCTAGTGAACCTTCTTTGAACTATTTCAAAGATAAATATATATCTCCTTTAAGTAAGGAAACCGTACTGTACCATTACTCTCGCCAATGCCCTAAGCAGCTCTCTCAAGAGTTCTCCATTATTATGCTCCATCTCCCTTTCAATAGAGGACAACATTCCATTTGCTTATTAATAACTTGCCGTACCTGGTTAGGGAGGTAGTCAGAAAAGTGGAGTTGAAGCGACAATTAGAGCAACCATGATCTTATCGAATGGTGGAGCAGGTCAATGGGCAAATGGCTTACTCATGCTCATACTCCTTGTATTCTTGTGCCAAACGTTTATGATTAATGTACAAGATCCCCTTGTCCTCCAGTATTCAGCAATTTCTCCCCATTTAAATAATATTATACTTTTCAATTCTTCCTGAAAAAGTCATACTCCACATTATGCTCCAGCTGCCAGTTTTTCCCACTTACTTAACCTCTCCATATCCCTTTGCAGACACCTTAAATCCGCCTTCATGATTTGCATTCCTGCATATTATCATCAGCAAATTTGTCTGCAATATAGTCTGTCCTTCTAATATGTCACGAATATAGATCATAAATAGTTGAGGGCCAAGCACTGATTATTGCAGAACTCCACTAGTTACAATTTACCAGCCTGAAAATGACCTATTTCCCCTGGCTCTCTGTGTCCTTCCAATTAGCCAATCGTCTAATAATGCCACTGTATCACCTCTAACACCTTGAGCTCTTATCTTCTGCAGTAAACTTTCATGCAGCACTTTATCGAATGCCTTTTGGAAATCAAAATACACTACATCTACTACTTTCCCATTATCCACCATGCTTGTTACATCATCAAAGAACTCTAATAAATTTGTCAAACATGATTTCCCTTTCAAAAAACAATTTTGACTCTGCCATATAATGTAACGATTTCTAAATGTCCTGCTATACCTTTTTAAGATTAAGGTTCCCAGGGTTTTCCCAATGACAGATGTTAGATTAGCTGGCCTGTAGTTCACTGATTTCTGTCCCCCTCTTTTCTTGAACAGTGATGTTACATTCATGGCTTTCCAGTCCGTTGTGAACTTTCCAGAATCTAGGGAATTTTGGAAGATCACAACAACCATTCCATTCAGCCACTTCCATTCAGACCCAATGATGCAAGTCATCAGGTCCAAGGTTATTGTCAGCTGTTAATCCCTTTAGTAGTTTTCCTACTGCTTTTTCTCGACTAATCATGATCGTTTCAAATTCCTCGGTCCCTTTTGCCCTTATTTTTCTTAGGATGCTTTTTTGTCTCTTCTACTGTGAAGAATACTTGTTCAAAGTCTCTGCCATGCCCCGGGTTCCCAGTATTAATTCCCCAGTCTCACCCTCTGAGAGGCCGGCACTGACCATCATTACTCTTCATTTTGATATAGTTGCAGAAGCTTTTACTGTCTGTTTTAGCTTTTTTGTAAGTTTTCTCTCATACTCCAATCTCTCCCTCTTTTTTTTACACATCCTTTGCAGGTTTCTAAACTTTTCCAAATTTTCTGGACTACCACTGATCTTAGCAGCATTATACATCTTTTCTTTCAATTTTACATCACCCTTAACTTCCTTAGTTAGCCACAGATAGAGCACTCTGTTCACTGAGTCTTCCTTTTTGGATGGAATATATCTTTGTTGGGAGTTATGAAGTATCGCCTTAAACGTCTGCCACTGTTCCTCTACCATCTTATCTTTAATCTATTTCCCCAATCCACTTTAGCCAACGCTGTCTTCATGTCCATGCAACTGTCTTCATTTAAGTTTAAGGCACTAGTTTCAGACCTAAATTGCTCACTCTCAAACTGAATGTGAAATTTTATCATATATGATCTCTCTTACTGAGAGGATCTTTTACGATGAGGTAATTCTTTAATCCTGTCTCATTAGATATTTCCAGGTTTAAAATAGACTGTTTCCTGGTTGGTTCAGGAACATATTTTTTTCTAAGAAACTGTCCTGAGTGCAACCTATGAGCTCATCCTCAGGCTACCTTTTCCAATTTGATTTATCCAATCTGTATGAAGGTTAACATCGCCCATAGTTATTGCAGTATCTTTCTTACAATCCCTGGCTTCTGACTTGCCTTTATAACCATAGTGTCTATATGCTCACACAGTTCAGTGTCTGTTCCATGGTAATCCCCAAGGTGTTGATGGTGGGGGATAGAGTGATGGAAATGCAGCTGAATGTCAAGGATGATGCTTAGATTCCCTTTTGTTTGTGATAATCATTTCCCGGCGCTTATGTTACGTACTACTCATCAGCCCAAGATTGAATGCTGTCCAGGTCTTATAGCATACGGCCACCGACTGCTTCAGTACCAGAGATGCTGAAAATGGTGCTGAACACTTTGCAATCATCAGTGACCATCCCGTCAATTGATGCAAGGCAGATTATTGAGAAAGCAGCTGAAGACTGGTGGGTTGAGGTCACTAACCTGACAAACTCCTGCAGTGATCACCGGGGGCTGAGATTATTGGTCTCCAAAAACTGCAAACATCTGCTTTGGTGCTGATATGATTTCTATAAATGGTGATTCCCTGACTGCTAATGACATCTTATCACTGGCTTTCAGCTCTTCTGTCCATGATGGACGAAGTCTGTATGGGATCTTGAGCCAAGTGGCCCTGCCGGAATGCAAACTGAGAATTGATAAGCATTTTAATTGCTGTGTAAATGCCATCTGATGGCATTGTTGGCAACACTTGTCTGATGATTGTTGCATCAGTGATTGGCCATTTTGGATTTGTCCTGCTTTTGGTGGACAGGATATGTTTGGGCAATTTCCCACTTTGTTGGATAGATGCCTGTGTTGTAACTCTACTGGAACAACTTGGCTATGGGTGTAGCTAATTTTTGAGTACAAATCTTCAGTAGTGCAGCTGAGATGTTGTCTGAGCCCATAGCCTTTGCTCTTTCCAGTGAGATAATCCATTACTTGTGATCATGTGATGTCAGTTGAATCAGCTGAAGACTGGCATCTGTGACATTGATGACGTTGGAAGGAGACCAAGATGGATCATCCACTCGACATTTCAGGTTGAAAATGGTTGCTGTTGTTTCAGGCTTGTCTTTTGTATGACATGCGGGGCTCACTCCTCACTGTGCCTGGATATGTAAATGAAGCCTGCTCCTCCAGTGAGTAGTTTAATTGTCCACCCTCATTGATGACTGGATGTGGCAGAACTGCAATTTTTCAAGTAAAAACAGAGAAAGCTGGAAATGCTGGTCAGGCAGCATCTTAGGAGAGATAATCAGAGTTAACAGGTGGAATCTTCCACTCTAAAGGCGACGTTCGGCGATGGGCACAGAAGTGGAAGTGATTCCCGCTGTCGGGTAGGGCGGCTGAACATGGGTGATCTTGCCCTTTTCCGCTTATTACTGATTCATTGATGTGGAGCACAGAAAATCTGGTGTTGAGTGCAGGCAGGAAGTCGCTGTCCCTATCATTACCTCATGGGTTCGCAGTCCAGGCGTCTTTATTTAAAGATACCCGGAAAACAGGGTGTAGCAGTCAGCAGGCTGCTTCCACCTCTACTGAGCAAGTACGGGCTGCACCTAGACATAGCGGTAGGTTCAGATAAAATTAAGAAGTATGATGCTGGATTAGAACTGCTATTGGCAGGAGTAGACCATCCAGCCCTTCGAGCCCACTCAGCCATTCAATGAGATCATGGCTGATCCTCTACTTCAACACCATTTTCCTGCACTATCCCCGGGTCCATTGATGTTTTTAACATGTAGACATCTATCCATTTCAATCTTGCACACACTCAATGACTGAGCCTCCACAGCCGTCTGGGACAGAGACTTCCAAAGATTCATCACCCTCTGAGTGAAGAAATTCCTCCTCATCTCGGTCCTAAATGACCTGCCCCTTATTCTGAAACTGTGTCCCCTGGTTCTAGACCCACCCGCCACATCAACCAGGGAAGCATCTTTCCTGCATTTACCCTGTCAAGCCCTGTAAGAATTTTGTATATTTGAACGAGATCACCTCTCCTTCTTCTAAACTCCAGAGATTAATGGGCCCATCTATTTAATCTTTCCTTAAAGGGCAATCCCTCCATTCCAGGAATTAATTTGTGAACCTAAATTACACTCAGTCTATGGCAAGTATATCATTCCTTAGGTAAGGAGAACAAAACTACACATAATATTCCAGGTTCATTCTCACTAAGGCACTATATAATTGCAGTAAGACATCTTTACTCCTGTACTCAAATCCTTTTGCAATAAAGGTCAACATGGCATTTGCATTCTGTATTCCTTGCTGTACCTGAATTTTAGCTTTCAGTGACTCATCAACAAGGACACTCAAGTCCCTTTGACGTTCAACATTTCCCAGCCCCTCATCATTTAAGAAATACTCTGTATTTCAGTTTTTGCCACGAAAGTGGATATCCCCATATTTTTCCGCATTGAATTCCATCTGCCAGATTTTTGCCCACTAACTGAGCCTCTCCAAATCTCCTTGAATCATTTCTGCATCCTGCTCACAACCAACACTTCCATCTAGTTTTGTGACATCTGGAAACTTGGAAATATTACATTTAATCCCAACATCCAAATCATTGAAATGGATTATGAATATCTGGGGCCCAAGGACTGATCCTAGTGATACCCCACTAGTCACAACCTGCCCACCTGAAAATGACCCATTTATTCCTATTCTCCGTTTTCTGTCCGTTAACCAGTTCTCAATCCATGCCTGTACATTCCACCAAATTGCATTTGCTCTCATTTTGTTTGCCAAACTCTTGTGTGGGATGTTATCAAAAGCTTTTTGAAAATCTAAATACACCACAAACCCCAGTTACCCCTTACATATTCTGCTAGTTACATTCTCCAAAATCTCCAACAGGTTTGTTAAACATGATTTCTCTTTCATTAAGTCCATGTTGATTCTGCCCAAGCTCACCATTATTTTCCAAGTGTCCTGTTATCACATCCTTTATTAATGATTCTAGCATTAACCCTACTACTGATGTTAGGCTAACAGGTCTGTAGTTTCCCCTTTTCTCTGTCCCTCCTTTCTGAAATAGTGGGGTTATACTTGCCACCCTCCCATCTGCAAGAACAATTCCAAGGTCTATAGGATTTTGAAAGATGAACACCAATGCACCGACTTTCTCTCCAGCCACCTCATTCAACATTCTGGGATGTAGATCATCAGGTCCAGGCGATTTATCTACTTTAAGTCCCATTCATTTCTCTAATACTTTTCTTTTACTAATGATATTGTGTTGCAGTTCCTTCTTGATATTTGTCCCTTGATCCTCCACTATTTCTGGGAGGTTTTTAATGTTGATCATTGATATTTGGGTGGATTATGAGAAAGTTCATGTGATTTGCCTTGGCCGCATCTGTCATTAAGTATGCACTTTGTGGTGTGTTCAACCACAGTTTTCCTGTTAATTCATGTTTACTTCATGTTAATTCTTTATGTTAGAACATAAAATAGATAGTATTATCTGTTTGCTTTGTTGACTCTTGGATATTAAAATTATTCTGTTTGTTTCAAAACATGGATCTTTAGGCTTTAATAAAAATAAAAGCAAAAACTGCGATGCTTGAAATCCAAAACAAAAACAAAACCTGGAAAAACTCAGCAGGTCTGGCAGTATCTGTGGAAAGGAACACAGTTAACATTTCGAGTCCGAATGACCCTTCAACAGAGCTAAGTAAAAATAGAAGAGAGGTGAAATATAAGCTGGTTTAAGTGGCGGTGGGACAAGTAGAGCTGGATAGATGGCCAGTGATAGGTGGATATAACCAAAAGATGTCACAGACAAAAGGCCAAAGAGGTGTTGAAGGTGGAAATATTATCTAAGGAATGTGCTAATTAAGGGTAGAAAGCAGGATGAACAAGGTACAGAAAGCCTTGGTGGGGGTGAGGTGGGGGTGAAGGAATCGAAAAAGGCTAGAAGGAAGAGATAAAACAATGGATGGAAATACATTTAAAAATATTGGAAATAGGTGGGAAAAGAAAAATCTATTGAAATTATTGGAAAAAAAGAGGGGGATTGGAAAGGGGATGGGGATGGAGGAGAAAGTTCATGATCTAAAATTGTTGAACTCAATATTCAGTCCGAAAGGCTGTAAAGTGCCTCATCAGAAGATGAGGTGTTGTTCCTCCAGTTTGCGTTGAGCTTCACTGGAACAATGCAGCAGGCCAAGGATGGATATGTGGGCATGAGAGCAGGGTTTGAGTGTTGAAATGGCAAGTGACAGGGAGGTCTTGTTAATGCTTGCGGACAGACCAAAGGGGTTCTGCAAAGCGGTCACCCAGTCTGCGTTTGGTCTCTCCAATGTAGAGGAAACTGCATTGGGAGCAACGAATGCAGTAGACTAAATTGAGGGAAGTGCAAGTGAAATGCTGCTTCACTTGAAATGTGTATTTGGGCCCTTGGACAGTGAGGAGAGGGGAAGTAAAGGGGCAGGTGTTGCACCTTCTGCGGTTGTATGGGAAGTGCCATGGGAGGGGATTGAGGTGTAGGGGATGATGGAGGAGTGGACCAGGGTGTCCCGGAGGGAACGATCCATGCAGAATGCCACCAGGCGGGGTGAAGGGAAGATGTGTTTGGTGGTGGCATCATGCTGGAGTTGGTGGAAATGGTGGAGGATGATCCTTTGAATGTGGAGGCTGGTAGGGTGATAAGTGAGGACAAGGGGGACCCTATCATGTTTCTGGGAGGGAGAGGAATGCTTTATTATCTTAATTTATTATCTTTATTTATCTAAAGTCTTTATTCTTTTAGTAAGTAACTGGGATTTCAAATTTGGTCAACTAACAAAAAAAAGTTAATGGTCACTAACCAGATGATAACCAAATTTGGGGGTCTTGTCTGGGACTATAACAAGTTTTGGGCTCTGGCCTAGCAATATACCAAGAGAGACAGCAGAACTCTACAGCAGAGAGGGATCTGGGAATTCTGGTACATCAGTCACAAAAAATAATACGCAGGTGCAGCAAGTGATTAGGAAGGTAAATGAAATGTTGATGTCTGTTGCAGTAGGAATCAAGTATTAAACGATGCAATTGTTCCTACACCTGTACAGGGTCTTACTGAGAATGTATATGGAGTACTGTGTACCATTTTGATCTCCTTACTTAAGAAATCAGATAATACATGAGAATCAGTACTGAGAAGGCTCGCTTTACTGATTCCTGGTTCGGAGGGGTTATTTTAGGACAAAAGGTTGAGCAGGTTGGGCCTATATCCATTGGAGTTTGGACGAACGAGACGTGATCTTACTGAAACATGTAAGATGCCGAGAGGATGTTTCTTTTGGAGAGGAGTCTGTAACTTGGGGACAGTTTAAAAATTAGGGGTCTCCCATTTAAGACTGAGATGAGGAGAATTTGTTTCCTGTCAGAGGGTCGTTAAGTTTGGAATTCTCTTCCCCAGCGAGCAGTGAAGGCTGGGTCATTGAATATATTCAATCAGATCAGCAATTATCTTGTCAAATGGTGGAGCAGGCTTGAGGGGCTGAATGGCCTACTCTTGTTCCTAATTCTAGTGTTCTTCTAATTTAATTTTGTTTGGTATCTTACAGGATAAGATTGCGTACAGCCTGTGTGACATTTTCGCACTGCTTCTCGGAAGTATTACTCCCCAACCACACTCTCTCCAGCTCTCTTTCTCTCCTGCCCCTCTGTTTCCTCCCCATCTCTCCACAACATTATCTTTCACCCTCCTGCTCTCCTTCTCACAATCTGTCTCCCACACTCACTTTCCTTTCCCCTCACCCCACCCCACTGAATCATTCCACTACCTGTCCCTCATGCTCTCCCACTTCTCCCCATCCTTCTCTCCACACATACTTTCTCACTCCCCTTGACCACACTCTCTCACTCACCTCCCATTCTCCCTTTCTCTCTCCCTCTTTAACTTCTGCTCTCTTTCTTACCTCTGCCCTACCCACAATCTTTCTCTCTCCCCTTCCACACACTTTATCTCTCTTCTGCCATGCACTCATCACCCTCCCCTCCCCCTCCTGCTAGATCTAACATCAGTCCCTCCTGTTCCCTGCCTCCATTCCCTACCTATTGTCCCATTCCGGCCCTTTCGCTCTCTCTTCCACTGACCCAGACCTCTCTCTCCTTCCCTCATCATTCCACTTTACCTCTTCCACGCACCCTCTCCTCCCACGCAGCCCCTCCTCCCATGGTCTCCCTTCACTCTTCCACACTTTTCCCTCTTCCGCACTCTTCCCTCTCCCCCTTCTGCTTTCCTTCCTGCCTTGCACATTCTCTCACCTCTCCCACTCTCACACCTTCCCATTCTTCCTTCCACACTACTGCTGTCGCTAATCCTGCCCCTGTCTCTTTTCACACACTACCACTTTTGCATTCACCCTCCAGCTCCCCTCTCTCTCACACACTATCACACTCTCCCTGCCCCCTACACTCTCTACCCCTCCATCTTGCTCTCTCACACCATCACACTCTCCCTGCCCCCCTACACACTCTACCCCTCCATCCTGCTCTCTCACACCATCACACTCTCCCTGCCCCCCTGCACTCTCTACCCCTGCATCTCACTCTTTTACACCATCACACTCTCCCTGCCCCCTTTCACACTCTACCTCTACATCTCACTCTCTACCCCTGCATCTCACTCTTTCACACCATCACACTCTCCCTGCCCCTCTGCACTCTCTACCCCTCCATCTTGCTCTCTCACACCATCACACTCTCCCTGCCCCTCTACACTCTCTACCCCTCTACACTCTCTCACACCATCACACTCTCCCTGCCCCTCTACACTCTCTACCCCTCCATCTCACTCACTCGGATCCCCACACACTTCCTGCCACTCTCCTGCTCTCTTTACTCGAACCTCTCTTTCTCACCCACTCTCCCAATCTCCCTGTCATCCTGGTTTCTCTCTCTCTCTTGCTTCCTTTTTCTCAATCCCTCCTGCTCTCACTCTCTCCCACCTCTTCCTCTCCGGCACTCCGCTCCCACTCTCCCTCTCCACTCTCCTGCTCCCTCCCCCTCATCCACTCCCTCCTCTGCTGCCATTTTCTCTCCTCAACTTCACCTCCCACCTCCATCTCTTTCCAGCTCCCTCTCTCTCTCTGTCTCCCCCTATCCTTCTGCTCTCTCTCCACATCTGCTCCCCTCTCTCCCTCCGGGCTCCTTCCTCACACTCTCTCCCCCTCCCCAGCCCCTCTCTCTAAATCACTGACTGTGTTATTTTAACTTTCCCCCAGCTCCAGCCTCTCTGACTCTGGATCCGGACACAGCGAATCCCCAGCTCATCCTGTCTGAGGACCGGACCAGTGTGAGACTCGGAGACAAACGGCAGCCGCTCCCTAACACCCCGGAGAGGTTTGATTCCCGGGTCTGTGTCCTGGGATCAGAGGGATTCACATCAGGGAGACATTACTGGGAGGTGGAGGTGGGGGTGGGGGAGACTGGGTGGGGGCTCGGAGTGGCCCGAGAGTCTGTGAACAGGAAAGGGAGAATCTCCCTGATCCCCGAGTCCGGATTCTGGGCTGTGGAGCGGGATCCGAGAAGAGGTTATTTTGCCTCCACCTCCCCCTCACGGACCCCCCTCACCCCGAGTGTGAATCCCCGGAAGATCGGGGTTTTCCTGGACTATGAGGGTGGACAGGTGTCATTTTACAATGCGGACAACATGTCCCATCTCCACACTTTCACCCACACTTTCACTGAGAGAATCTTTCCCTTCTTCAGTCCGGTATTTGGAATCTTTCCCATCTTCGGTATGCGATGGATTATTGGCGGGAAAAACTCGGCCCCGCTGACAATCTGCGGGGTTAAAGGTCACTAACGGATCCATCCCATAATTTCACACCGGCTCCCTTCCTCCTGCCAGCTGTAAACTGATGGGTGTCGGTCTCAGTCACAGGTGGAGGGAGAAGCCAGGTTAACATTCCGGGAATAAATCCTGTCTGGGAACTGGGTGGGGGGGTTCCCAGTGTGTGTGTGTGAGTGGGGAGGAGGTCTGTCTGTGTGTGTGTGTGTGTGTGTGTTGGGTGGGGGTCCCTGTGTGTGTGTGTCGGGTGGGGGTCCCGGTGTGTGTGTGTGTGGGTCCATGTGTGTGTGGGGTGGGGGTCCCTGTGTGTGTGTGTGAGTGGGGGGGGGGGGGGGGGGACTGTGTGTGTGTGTGTTGGAGGGGGGTGTGTGCTGGGGGGGGTCCCTGTGTGTGTGTGGGGTGGGGGGTCCCTGTGTGTGTGGGGTGGGGGTCCTTGTGTGTGTGTGTTTGTGTGAGAGTGGGGTAGGGGTCCGTGTGTGTGTGTGTGTCGGGTGGGGGTCCCTGTGTGTGTGTGTATGTGTGTGTGTGAGAGTGGGGTGGAGGTCTGTCTGTGTGTATGTGTGTGTGTTGGGTGGGGGTCCCTGTGTGTGTGTGTGTCGGGTGGGGGTCCCGGTGTGTGTGTGTGTGTGTGTGTGTGTGAGAGTGGGGTGGGGGTCTCTGTGTGTGTGTGTGTGTGTGTGTGGTGTGGGGGTCTCTGTGTGTGTGTGTACGCGTGTGTGTGAGTGGGGTGGGGGTCTGTGTGTGTGTGTGTGACTGTGGTGGGGGTCTCTATGTGTGTGTGTGTGTGTCTGTCGGGTGGGGGTCCCGGTGTGTGTGTGTGTCGGGTGGGGGTCCCGGTGTGTGTGTGTGTGTCGGGTGGGGGTCCCGGTGTGTGTGTGTGTGTGTGTCGGGTGGGGGTCCCGGTGTGTGTGTGTGCGTGGGGGGGGGGAGGGCCCTGTGTGTGTGTGTGTGTGTGAGTGTGTTTGAGTGGGGTGGGTGTCCCTGTGATTTGCGCTGGGGGTACCTGTGTGTGTGTGTGTGTGTGTGTCAGGTGGGGGTCCCTGTGTGTGTGGAGGCGGTAGGGATCCCTGTGTGTGTGTGTGTGGACGGAGGTCCCTGTGTGTGTGTGAGTGTTTGTGTGGGGTTGCGTGTGCTCTGTGTGTGTGAGTTTGAGTGTGTGTGTGTGAATGCGTGCATG